>NC_140992.1:167925798-168525798 GCF_052327205.1 Somniosus microcephalus
CCCCTCACTCCACATCACTCCCCCTCACTCCACATCACTCCCCCTCACTCCACACCGCTCCCCCTCACTCCACACGGCACCCCCTCACTCCACACCGCACCCCCTCACTCCACACCACTCCCCCTCACTCCACACCGCTCCCCTTCACTCCACTCGCTCCCCCTCACTCCACACCGCTCCTCCTCATTCCACACTGCTCCCCCTCACACCACACCACTCCCCCTCACTCCACACCACTCCCCCTCACGCCACACCACTCCCAGACTCCAGACAACTCCCCCTCACTGCACACCACTCCCCCTCACTCCACACCGCACCCCCTCACTCCACACCACTCCCCCTCACAACACACCACACCCCCTCACTCCACACCACACCCCCTCACTCCACAACACACCCCCTCTCTCCACACCACTCCCCCTCACTCCACACCACTGCCCCTCACTCCACACCACTGCCACTCACTCCACACCACTGCCACTCACTCCACACCACTGCCCCTCACCCCACACCACTGCCCCTCACTCCACACCACTGCCACTCACTCCACACCACTGCCCCTCACTCCACACCGCTCCCCCTCACTCAAACCCTCTCTCCCTCACTCTACAACACTCCCCCTCACTCCACACCACTCCCCCTCACTCCACACCACTCCCCCTCACTCCACGCCACTCCCCCTCACTCCAGACCACTCCCCCTCACTCCACACCACTCCCCCTCACTTCACACCACGCCACACCACACCCTCTCACTCCACACCGCTCCCCCTCACGCCACACCACTCCCCCTCACTCCACACCACTTCCCCTCACTCCACACCGCACCCCATCACTCCACACCACTCCCCCTCACTCCACACCGCTCCCCCTCACTCCACACCGCTGCCCCTCACTCCACACCGCTGCCCCTCACTCCACACCACTGCCACTCACTCCACACCGCTCCCCCTCACTCAAACTCTCTCTCCCTCACTCTACAGCACTCCCCCTCACACCACACCACTCCCCCTCACTCCACACCACTCCCCCTCACGCCACACCACTCCCAGACTCCAGACCACTCCCCCTCACTGCACACCACTCCCCCTCACTCCACACCGCACCCCTCACTCACACCCTCCCTCCACACCACACCCCCTCACTCCACACCACACCCCCTCTCACACCACACCCCCCTCACTCCACACCACTCTCTCCACACCACTCCCCTCACTCCACACCACTGCCCCTCACTCCACACCACTGCCACTCACTCCACACCACTGCCACTCACTCCACACCACTGCCCCTCACCCCACACCACTGCCCCTCACTCCACACCACTGCCACTCACTCCACACCACTGCCCCTCACTCCACACCGCTCCCCCTCACTCAAACCCTCTCTCCCTCACTCTACAACACTCCCCCTCACTCCACACCCCTCCCCCTCACTCCACACCACTCCCCCTCACTCCACGCCACTCCCCCACTCTCAGACCACTCCCCCTCACTTCACACCACGCCACACCACACCCTCTCACTCCATACCGCTCCCCCTCACGCCACACCACTCCCCCTCACTCCACACCACTTGGCCTCACTCCACACCGCACCCCATCACTCCACACCACTCCCCCTCACTCCACACCACTCCCCCTCACTCCACACCACTCCCCCTCACTCCACACTACTCACTCACTCCACACCACTCCCCCTCACTCCACACCACACCCCCTCACTCCACACCTCTCCCCCTACTCCACACCGCACCCCCTCACTCCACACCGCACCCCCTCACTCCACACCGCTCCCCTTTACTCCACACCGCTCCAACTCACTCCACACCACTCCCCCTCACTCCACACCACTCCCCCTCACTCCACACCACACCCACTCACATCACACCACGCCCCCTCACTCCACACCGCGCCCCCTCACTCCACACCGCTCCCCCTCACTCCACACGGCACCCCCTCATCCACACCGCACCCCCTCACTCCACACCACTCCCCCTCACTCCACACCGCTCCCCTTCACTCCACTCGCTCCCCCTCACTCCACACCGCTCCTCCTCATTCCACACTGCTCCCCCTCACTCCACACCGCTCCCCCTCACTCCACACCACACCCCCTCACTCCTCACCACTCCCCCTCACTCCACACCACACCCCCTCACTCCACACCACACCCCCTCACTCCACACCACACCCCCTACTCCACACCACTCCCCCTCACTCCACACCACTCCCGCTCACTGCACACCACTCCCCCTCACTCCACACCACAACACTCCCCCTCACTCCACATCACTCCCCCTCACTCCACATCACTCCCCCTCACTCCACATCACTCCCCCTCACTCCACACCGCTCCCCCTCACTCCACACCGCACCCCCTCACTCCACACCGCACCCCCTCACTCACACACCGCTCCCCCTCACTCCACACCGCTCCCCTCACTCCACACCGCTCCCTCCTCACTCCACACGCTCCCCTCACTCCACACCGCTCCCTCTCATCCACACAGCTCCCCTCACTCCACACCGCTCCCCCTCACTCCACAACCACTCCCGCCTCACTCCACACCGCTCCCCCTCACTCCACACCGCACCCCCTCACTCCACACCACACCACCTCACTCCACACCGCACCCCTCACTCCACACGCACCCCCTCACTCCACACCACTCCCCCTCACACCACACCACTCCCCCTCACTGCCACACCACTCCCCTCACTCCACACCACTGCCCCTCACTCCACACCACGGCCCCTCACTCACACCACTGCCCCTCACTCACACAGCTCCCCCTCACACAACTCTCTCTCCCCTCACTCTACAGCACTCCCCCTCACACCACACCACTCCCCCTCACTCCAGACCACTCCCCCTCACTGCCACAGCCACTCCCCCCTCCAGACCACTCCCCCTCACTGCCACAGCACTCCCCCTCACTCCACACTCCCCCTCACGCACAGCACTCCCCACTCCAGACCACTCCCCTCACTGCACACCACTCCCCCTCACTCCACACCACACCCCCTCACTCCACACCACACCCCCTCACTCCACACCACACCCCTCTCCACCTGCCCCTCACTCCACACCACTGCCACTCACTCCACACCACTGCCCCTCACTCCACACCACTGCCCCTCACTCCACACCACTGCCACTCACTCCACACCACTGCCCCTCACTCCACACCGCTCCCCCTCACTCAAACCCTCTCTCCCTCACTCTACAACACTCCCCCTCACTCCACACCACTCCCCCTCACTCCACACCACTCCCCCTCACTCCACGCCACTCCCCCTCACTCCAGACCACTCCCCCTCACTCCACACCACTCCCCTCACTTCACACCACGCCACACCACACCCTCTCACTCCACACCGCTCCCCCTCACGCCACACCACTCCCCCTCACTCCAAACCACTTCCCCTCACTCCACACCGCACCCCATCACTCCACACCACTCCCCCTCACTCCACACCACTCCCCCTCACTCCACACCACTCCCCCTCACTCCACACCACACCCCCTCACTCCACACCAATCCCCCTCACTCCACACCACACCTCACTCCCACACCACCCCCCTTACTCCACACCACTCCCCCTCACTCCACACCACTCGCCCTCACTCCACACCACTGCCCCTCACTCCACACCACAACCTCTCACTCCACACCGCTCCCTCACTGCACAGCGCTCCCCCTCACTCCACACCACTCCCCCTCAATCCTCATCACTCCCCCTCACTCCACACCCCCTCACGCCACATCACTCACCCTCACTCCACACCACACCCCCTCACTCCACACCACTCCACACCACGCCCTCTCACTCCACACCGCTCCCCCTCAGTCCACACCACTCCCCCTCACTCCACACCACTCGCCCTCACTCCACACCACACCTTCTCACTCCACACCGCTCCAACTCACTCCACACCACTCCCCCTCACTCCACACCACTCCCCCTCACTCCACACCACACCCACTCACATCACACCACGCCCCCTCACTCCACACCGCGCCCCCTCACTCCACACCGCTCCCCCTCACTCCACACGGCACCCCCTCACTCCACACCGCACCCCCTCACTCCACACCACTCCCCCTCACTCCACACCGCTCCCCTTCACTCCACTCGCTCCCCCTCACTCCACACCGCTCCTCCTCATTCCACACTGCTCCCCCTCACTCCACACCGCTCCCCCTCACTCCACACCACACCCCCTCACTCCTCACCACTCCCCCTCACTCCACACCACACCCCCTCACTCCACACCACACCCCCTCACTCCACACCACACCCCCTTACTCCACACCACTCCCCCTCACTCCACACCACTCCCGCTCACTGCACACCACTCCCCCTCACTCCACACCACACCACACCCCCTCACTCCACATCACTCCCCCTCACTCCACATCACTCCCCCTCACTCCACATCACTCCCCCTCACTCCACACCGCTCCCCTCACTCCACACGGCACCCCCTCACTCCACACCGCACCCCCTCACTCCACACCACTCCCCCTCACTCCACACCGCTCCCCTTCACTCCACTCGCTCCCCCTCACTCCACACCGCTCCTCCTCATTCCACACTGCTCCCCCTCACTCCACACCGCTCCCCCCTCACTCCACACCACTCCCGCTCACACCACACCGCTCCCCCTCACTCCACACCGCTCCCCCTCACTCCACACCACACCACCTCACTCCACACCGCAACCCCTCACTCCACACCGCACCCCCTAACTCCACACCACACCCCCTCTCACCACACCACTCCCCCTCATGCCACACCACTCCCCCTCACTCCAAACCACTGCCCCTCACTCCACACCACGGCCCCTCACTCCACACCAGTGCCCCTCACTCCACACCGCTCCCCCTCACTCGAAACCGCTCTCCCTCACTCTACAACACTCCCCCTCACTCCACACCGCTCCCCCTCACTCCACACCGCTCCCCCTCACTCCACACCGCTGCCCCTCACTCCACACCGCTGCCCCTCACTCCACACCGCTGCCCCTCACTCCACACCGCTCCCCCTCACTCAAACTCTCTCTCCCTCACTCTACAGCACTCCCCCTCACACCACACCACTCCCCCTCACTCCACACCACTCCCCCTCACGCCACACCACTCCCAGACTCCAGACAACTCCCCCTCACTGCACACCACTCCCCCTCACTCCACACCGCACCCCCTCACTCCACACCACTCCCCCTCACAACACACCACACCCCCTCACTCCACACCACACCCCCTCACTCCACAACACACCCCCTCTCTCCACACCACTCCCCCTCACTCCACACCACTGCCCCTCACTCCACACCACTGCCACTCACTCCACACCACTGCCACTCACTCCACACCACTGCCCTCACCCCACACCACTGCCCCTCACTCCACACCACTGCCACTCACTCCACACCACTGCCCCTCACTCCACACCGCTCCCCCTCACTCAAACCCTCTCTCCCTCACTCTACAACACTCCCCCTCACTCCACACCACTCCCCCTCACTCCACACCACTCCCCCTCACTCCACGCCACTCCCCCTCACTCCAGACCACTCCCCCTCACTCCACACCACTCCCCCTCACTTCACACCACGCCACACCACACCCTCTCACTCCACACCGCTCCCCCTCACGCCACACCACTCCCCCTCACTCCACACCACTTCCCCTCACTCCACACCGCACCCCATCACTCCACACCACTCCCCCTCACTCCACACCACTCCCCCTCACTCCACACCACTCCCCCTCACTCCACACTACTCACTCACTCCACACCTCTCCCCCTCACTCCACACCACACCCCCTCACTCCACACCTCTCCCCCTCACTCCACACCGCACCCCCTCACTCCACACCGCACCCCCTCACTCCACACCGCTCCCCTTTACTCCACACCGCTCCAACTCACTCCACACCACTCCCCCTCACTCCACACCACTCCCCCTCACTCCACACCACACCCACTCACATCACACCACGCCCCCTCACTCCACACCGCGCCCCCTCACTCCACACCGCTCCCCCTCACTCCACACGGCACCCCCTCACTCCACACCGCACCCCCTCACTCCACACCACTCCCCCTCACTCCACACCGCTCCCCTTCACTCCACTCGCTCCCCCTCACTCCACACCGCTCCTCCTCATTCCACACTGCTCCCCCTCACTCCACACCGCTCCCCCTCACTCCACACCACACCCCCTCACTCCTCACCACTCCCCCTCACTCCACACCACACCCCCTCACTCCACACCACACCCCCTCACTCCACACCACACCCCCTTACTCCACACCACTCCCCCTCACTCCACACCACTCCCGCTCACTGCACACCACTCCCCCTCACTCCACACCACACCACACCCCCTCACTCCACATCACTCCCCCTCACTCCACATCACTCCCCCTCACTCCACATCACTCCCCCTCACTCCACACCGCTCCCTCTCACTCCACACGGCACCCCCTCACTCCACACCGCACCCCCTCACTCCACACCACTCCCCCTCACTCCACACCGCTCCCCTTCACTCCACTCGCTCCCCCTCACTCCACACCGCTCCTCCTCATTCCACACTGCTCCCCCTCACTCCACACCGCTCCCCCTCACTCCACACCACTCCCGCTCACACCACACCGCTCCCCCTCACTCCACACCGCTCCCCCTCACTCCACACCACACCACCTCACTCCACACCGCAACCCCTCACTCCACACCGCACCCCCTAACTCCACACCACACCCCCTCTCACCACACCACTCCCCCTCATGCCACACCACTCCCCCTCACTCCAAACCACTGCCCCTCACTCCACACCACGGCCCCTCACTCCACACCAGTGCCCCTCACTCCACACCGCTCCCCCTCACTCGAAACCGCTCTCCCTCACTCTACAACACTCCCCCTCACTCCACACCGCTCCCCCTCACTCCACACCGCTCCCCCTCACTCCACACCGCTGCCCCCTCACTCCACACCACTGCCCCTCACTCCACACCGCTCCCCCTCACTCAAACTCTCTCTCCCTCACTCTACAGCACTCCCCCTCACACCACACCACTCCCCCTCACTCCACACCACTCCCCCTCACGCCACACCACTCCCCCACTCCAGACCACTCCCCCTCACTGCACACCACTCCCCCTCACTCCACACCGCAACCCCTCACTCCACACCACTCCCCCTCACTCCACACCACACCCCCTCACTCCACACCACACCCCCTCACTCCACACCACACCCCCTCTCTCCACACCACTGCCCCTCACTCCACACCACTGCCACTCACTCCACACCACTGCCCCTCACTCCACACCACTGCCCCTCACTCCACACCACTGCCACTCACTCCACACCACTGCCCCTCACTCCACACCGCTCCCCCTCACTCAAACCCTCTCTCCCTCACTCTACAACACTCCCCCTCACTCCACACCACTCCCCCTCACTCCACACCACTCCCCCTCACTCCACGCCACTCCCCCTCACTCCAGACCACTCCCCCTCACTCCACACCACTCCCCCTCACTTCACACCACGCCACACCACACCCTCTCACTCCACACCGCTCCCCCTCACGCCACACCACTCCCCCTCACTCCACACCACTTCCCCTCACTCCACACCGCACCCCATCACTCCACACCACTCCCCCTCACTCCACACCACTCCCCCTCACTCCACACCACTCCCCCTCACTCCACACCACTCCCCCTCACTCCACACTACTCACTCACTCCACACCACTCCCCCTCACTCCACACCACACCCCCTCACTCCACACCTCTCCCCCTCACTCCACACCGCACCCCCTCACTCCACACTGCACCCCCTCACTCCACACCGCTCCCCTTTACTCCACACCGCTCCCACTCACTCGACACCGCTCTCCCTCACTCCACACCACACCCCCTCACTCCACACCACACCCACTCACATCACACCGCGCCCCCTCACTCCACACCGCGCCCCCTCACTCCACACCACTTCCCCTCACTCCACACCAGTCCCCCTCACTCCACACCACACCTCCTCACTCCTCACCACTCCCCCTCACTCCACACCACACCCCCTCACTCCACACCACACCCCCTCACTCCACACCACACCCCCTTACTCCACACCACTCCCCCTCACTCCACACCACTCCCGCTCACTGCACACCACTCCCCCTCACTCCACACCACACCTCCTCACTCCACACCACACCCCCTCACTCCACATCACTCCCCCTCACTCCACATCACTCCCCCTCACTCCACATCACTCCCCCTCACTCCACACCGCTCCCCCTCACTCCACACGGCACCCCCTCACTCCACACCGCACCCCCTCACTCCACACCACTCCCCCTCACTCCACACCGCTCCCCTTCACTCCACTCGCTCCCCCTCACTCCACACCGCTCCTCCTCATTCCACACTGCTCCCCCTCACTCCACACCGCTCCCCCTCACTCCACACCACTCCCGCTCACACCACACCGCTCCCCCTCACTCCACACCGCTCCCCCTCACTCCACACCACACCACCTCACTCCACACCGCAACCCCTCACTCCACACCGCACCCCCTAACTCCACACCACACCCCCCTCTCACCACACCACTCCCCCTCATGCCACACCACTCCCCCTCACTCCAAACCACTGCCCCTCACTCCACACCACGGCCCCTCACTCCACACCAGTGCCCCTCACTCCACACCGCTCCCCCTCACTCGAAACCGCTCTCCCTCACTCTACAACACTCCCCCTCACTCCACACCGCTCCCCCTCACTCCACACCGCTCCCCCTCACTCCACACCGCTGCCCCTCACTCCACACCACTGCCCCTCACTCCACACCGCTCCCCCTCACTCAAACTCTCTCTCCCTCACTCTACAGCACTCCCCCTCACACCACACCACTCCCCCTCACTCCACACCACTCCCCCTCACGCCACACCACTCCCCCACTCCAGACCACTCCCCCTCACTGCACACCACTCCCCCTCACTCCACACCGCACCCCCTCACTCCACACCACTCCCCCTCACTCCACACCACTCCCCCTCACTCCACACCACACCCCCTCACTCCACACCACACCCCCTCACTCCACACCACACCCCCTCTCTCCACACCACTCCCCCTCACTCCACACCACTGCCCCTCACTCCACACCACTGCCACTCACTCCACACCACTGCCCCTCACTCCACACCACTGCCCCTCACTCCACACCACTGCCACTCACTCCACACCACTGCCCCTCACTCCACACCGCTCCCCCTCACTCAAACCCTCTCTCCCTCACTCTACAACACTCCCCCTCACTCCACACCACTCCCCCTCACTCCACACCACTCCCCCTCACTCCACGCCACTCCCCCTCACTCCAGACCACTCCCCCTCACTCCACACCACTCCCCCTCACTTCACACCACGCCACACCACACCCTCTCACTCCACACCGCTCCCCCTCACGCCACACCACTCCCCCTCACTCCACACCACTTCCCCTCACTCCACACCGCACCCCATCACTCCACACCACTCCCCCTCACTCCACACCACTCCCCCTCACTCCACACCACTCTCCCTCACTCCACACTACTCACTCACACCACACCACACCCCCTCACTCCACACCTCTCCCCCTCACTCCACACCGCACCCCCTCACTCCACACCGCACCCCCTCACTCCACACCGCTCCCCTTTACTCCACACCGCTCCCACTCACTCGACACCGCTCTCCCTCACTCCACACCGCTCCCCCTCACTCCACACCACACCACCTCACTCCACACCACAACACCTCACTCCACACCGCAACCCCTCACTCCACACCGCACCCCCTAACTCCACACCACACCCCCTCTCACCACACCACTCCCCCTCATGCCACACCACTCCCCCTCACTCCAAACCACTGCCCCTCACTCCACACCACGGCCCCTCACTCCACACCAGTGCCCCTCACTCCACACCGCTCCCCCTCACTCGAAACCGCTCTCCCTCACTCTACAACACTCCCCCTCACTCCACACCGCTCCCCCTCACTCCACACCGCTGCCCCTCACTCCACACCACTGCCCCTCACTCCACACCGCTCCCCCTCACTCCACACCACTCCCCCTCACGCCACACCACTCCCCCACTCCAGACCACTCCCCCTCACTGCACACCACTCCCCCTCACTCCACACCGCACCCCCTCACTCCACACCACACCCCCTCACTCCACACCACACCCCCTCACTCCACACCACACCCCCTCACTCCACACCACACCCCCTCTCTCCACACCACTCCCCCTCACTCCACACCACTGCCCCTCACTCCACACCACTGCCACTCACTCCACACCACTGCCCCTCACTCCACACCGCTGCCCCTCACTCCACACCGCTGCCCCTCACTCCACACCGCTCCCCCACACTCGACACCGCTCTCCCTCACTCTACAACACTCCCCCTCACTCCCCTTCACTCCACACCACTCCCCTTCACTACACACAACTCCCCCTCACTCGACACCGCTCTCCCTCACTCCAGAACGCTCCCCCTTACTCCACACCGCACCCTCTCACTCCACACCGCTCCCCCTCACTCCACAAGCACCCCCTCGCTCCACACCGCACCCCCTCACTCCGCAACACTCCCCTCACTCTACACCACTTCCACTCATTCCACACCACTCCCACTCTGTGGTAAACCACTGTTTGTATTCCACTGTGTACATGCCTGGACATGCCTCGGCTGACTCCTCCCACAAGTCCTAGTATAAAGGTGACTGCTCCCCAGCCCTTTGTATTCTGGACCGGTCGACCACTCGAGGCAGACCTTCATTCTTTTGTTAATAAAAGCCTTTAGTTACTCTCTTAACTCTCAGTCTTTTATGAGTAATTGATAGCGCATCAATTTTATTAACAACATTTTTATAATGGAGAAGAACCTCACACCAGCATGCCTGGACTTAGATCATCGGGAGGCGGACTCATCCACCAAGTTTACTCACTGGCTTAAGTGTTTCGAAAAATTCCTGACCGCCTCCGCAGCAATCAAATCGGACGAGGACAAACTGGATGTCCTGACCTCCAAAGTGAACCACCGAGTGTACTCGGTCATCCAAGACGCGACCTCGTACGCGGACGCTATCAAGCTCCTCAAGGACCAGTACACGCGCCCAGTGAACGAAGTGTACGCCAGGCACCTTCTGGGGAGTCGTAAACAACAACCTGGGGAATCAACCGTGGAATACCTTCAGGCACTGTCTGTGCTTGGCCGGGCCTGTGGTTGTAAGGATGTAAAGGCCGCCGTGTACACAGAGGAACTTATCCGGGACGCTTTTGTAGCGGGCCACAGATCCAATTACACCCGACAGCGACTGTTGGAGCAGAGTGACCTCGACCTCAACAAGGCCTCTGAACTCGCACTATCATTGGATGCAGCCTACCGGGGCATGGATGCCTACTCCTCTGCACCGTGGACGCCGCGGGGAATGACAGCCTGGGACACGGTAGGACCGCCTCATAGCGCCGTGCCACCCCAGCCACACCCCAGCAACGGCCCAACTACCGCAGCAGTGTCCCAAGGCCAGACAGCAGTGCCCCAAGGCCAGAAATGCTACTTCTGTGGCCAGGCAAAACACCCCAGAGCGCGCTGCCCGGCGAAAAACGCGATCTGCTCGGGCTGCGGGAAGAAGGGACACTACGCTAGCGTCTGCAGGGCCAAAGCCACCCCGAACCCCAGCAGCGCCGCGTGTGGGCCATGCGGGCCGCCATCTTGGGCCTCCCCGGCCATGTGCGAACCGCCGGTACAGCAGCCATTTTGGACGCCTCCAGCCACATGGGGATCATGGACGCCGCCACCTTGGACGACAGCCGGAACGCAGCAGGCCCCCAACACCGCCTCATCTGATACCCGCAGCGACACACCGACCCCTACGCTGGCATCCGTTACACTGGACCAAGCGAGACCGCACCAGCTGGCCAGTTCCACAATGGACATTAAGGTAAATGGTCACGATACAATCTGCCTTTTTGACTCTGGGAGCACGGAGAGCTTCATCCACCCCGACACGGTGCGGCGTTGCTCTCTCCCAGTCCTGCCTGCGCACCAGCGGATTTCTATGGCCTCCGAGTCCCAGTCGGCGATATCGGCGGCTACTGCGTGGTGACACTCGTAGTAGACGGGACTGTGTACGATCATTTTAAACTTCTGGTCCTGCCCGACCTCTGTGCTGCCGTCCTGCTGGGGTTAGATTTTCAGTGCCACCTTAAAAGTGTTACGATGGCGT
Organism: Somniosus microcephalus; assembly: GCF_052327205.1. Classification (NCBI taxonomy): domain Eukaryota; kingdom Metazoa; phylum Chordata; class Chondrichthyes; order Squaliformes; family Somniosidae; genus Somniosus; species Somniosus microcephalus. The sequence goes on from NC_140992.1 coordinate 167,938,112, forward strand.
ACGGTGGACCCCTCCCCCCACTCACAGTCCGCAGCCAGCAGCTTCCAAATTGCCCGCCGCGCACCAGGTGCAACCTCTCCACACTCCGAGTCACCCCCCCACCACTGTTTGCTAACCTCAGCCCCGACTGTAAGCCCATCGCCACAAAGAGCAGGCGATACAGTGCCGGGGATAGGGTTTTCATTAAAACCGAAGTGGAGCGGCTCCTGAAGGAAGGGATTATTGAGGGCAGCACCAGCCCCTGGCGAGCCCAGGTCGTGGTCGTTAAGACCGGCGAGAAGCAGCGCCTGGTCATCGACTACAGCCAGACAATAAATCGCTACACCCTGCTGGACGCCTACCCACTCCCCCGCATAGCTGATATGGTCAACCAGATCGCGCAGTACCGCGTCTTCTCGACCATTGACCTGAAATCAGCGTACCACCAGCTCCCTATCCGCCCTGAGGACCGCCAGTATACTGCCTTTGAGGCAAACGGCCGCCTCTATCACTTCCTTAGGGTTCCCTTTGGCGTCACCAACGGGGTCTCCGTCTTCCAAAGGGAGATGGACCGGATGGTAGATCAAAATGCGTTGCAGGCCACTTTCCCATATCTGGACAATGTGACCATCTGCGGCCGTGACTTGCAGGACCATGACGCAAACCTCGAAAAATTCCTCCGCACCGCCCAACTCCTGAACCTGACATATAACAAGGAGAAGTGCATATTCCACACAAACCGCCTCGCCATCCTTGGCTGTGTTGTGGAACACGGAGTCATCGGCCCCGACCCCGACCGGATGCGTCCCCTTATGGAACTCCCACTGCCCCACTGCCTCAAGGCCCTGAAGAGGTGCCTAGGGTTTTTCTCCTATTACGCCCAGTGGGTCCCCTACTATGCGGACAAGGCCCGTCCGCTGATCAAGTCTACCTCTTTTCCCTTGACGGCAGAGGCCCGCTTAGCCTTCCACCGTATCAAGGAGGACATTGCCAAAGCCACCATGCACGCAGTGGACGAATCCATCCCCTTCCAGGTGGAAAGCGACGCGTCCGACTTTGCCCTGGCCGCTACCCTCAATCAGGTGGGGAGACCCATGGCCTTCTTTTCACGAACCCTCCAAGGCCCGGAGACCAGACACTCCGCTGTTGAGAAGGAGGCCCAGGCGATTGTGGAGGCTGTGCGTCATTGGAGGCACTACCTGGCCGGAAAACGATTTACCCTGCTCACTGACCAGCGTTCAGTTGCTTTCATGTTTAACAACAAGCAGAGGGGCAAAATCAAAAATGACAAGATCTTGAGGTGGAAAATCGAACTTTCCACCTACAATTACGAGATCTTGTACCGGCCCAGGAAGCTCAATGAACCCCCGGATGCGCTATCGCGTGGCACCTGCGCCAGCGCGCAGATCGATAGACTGCGGGCCCTCCACAATGACCTCTGCCACCCGGGGGTCACCAGGTTCTTCCACTTCATCAAGGCCCGCAACCTGCCTTACTCTATTGAGGAGGTCAGGACCATGATCAGGAACTGCCAAGTCTGCGCTGAGTGCAAACCGCACTTTTATAGACCAGACAGGGCCCAACTGATAAAAGCCACTCGCCCCTTCGAGCGCCTGAGCGTTGATTTTAAAGGGCCTCTCCCCTCCTCCGACCGCAATGTGTACTTCCTCAATATTATTGATGAGTACTCCCGTTTCCCGTTCGCCATCCCCTGCCCGGACATGACCAGTGCCACGGTCATTAAATGTCTGAACGACCTCTTCACCCTGTTCGGTTTCCCCAGCTATATCCATAGCGACCGGGGCTCATCGTTTATGAGCGACGAACTCCGTCAGTACCTGCTAACTAGGGGTATTGCCACAAGCAGGACCACCAGTTACAACCCCCGGGGGAACGGACAGGTGGAAAGGGAAAATGCGACAGTTTGGAAGGCCGCCCTGCTAGCCTTAAAGTCTAGGGGCCTTCCAACCTCCCGCTGGCAGGATGTGCTCCTCGATGCGCTCCTCTCTATTCGGTCACTGCTCTGCACTGCCACTAACGCCACCCCTCATGAGAAAATGTTTGTCTTCCCAAGGAAGTCCACATCGGGGACATCGCTACCGCCATGGCTGATGTCCCCAGGGCCGGTCCTACTGAGAAGACACGTGAGGATCCGTAAAACGGACCCCCTGGTCGAGAGGGTCGACCTCCTCCACGCCAACCCCCAGTATGCTTACATTGCATACCCGGACGGGCGGGAGGACACAGTCTCCATAAGAGACCTTGCACCCTCGGGGGCCGCAGTAACCCACTACTCACTACCACCCCCCCCCCACGATCCGATATCCAGCCCCAGCAGACGGCAGGCATGGGCCCCGCGACCCGCTCGACATCTACGAGGACGACACGCCGGTGCCACAGCCTACGCTGGACTCGACGCCGGAAGCTCCACTACCCCTGCCGTCGCCACGCCGATCACAGCGGCAGACAAGACCTCCGGAGAGACTCCAATACACTAACTTTTAATACACTTCACCCCGCCGGACTCAATTTTAAACAAGGGGTGAATGTGGTAAACCACTGTTTGTATTCCACTGTGTACATGCCTGGACATGCCTCGGCTGACTCCTCCCACAAGTCCTAGTACAAAGGTGACTGCTCCCCAGCCATTTGTATTCTGGACTGGTCGACCACTCGAGGCAGACCTTCATTCTTTTGTTAATAAAAGCCTTTAGTTACTCTCTCAACTCTCAGTCTTTTATGAGTAATTGATAGCGCATCACACTCACTCCACACCACTCCCCCTCACTCCACACCACTCCCCCTCACTCCACACCACACCCCCTCACTCCACACCACACCCCCTCACTCCACACCACTCCCCCTCACTCCACACCACTCCCTCTCACTCCACACCACACCCCCTCACTCCTCACCACTCCCCCTCACTCCACACCACACCCCCTCACTCCACATTACACCCCCTCACTCCTCACCACTCCCCCTCACTCCACACAACACCCCCTCACTCCACACCACACCCCCTCACTGCACACCACTCCCCCTCACTCCACATCACACCCCCTCACTCAACACCGCTCCCCCTCACTCCACACCGCACCCCCTCACTCCACACCGCAACCCCTCACTCCACACCGCTCCCCCTCACTCCACACTGCTCCCCCTCACTCCACATCGCTCCCACTCACTCCACACCGCTCCCCCTCATTCCACACCGCTCCCCCTCACTCCACACCGCTCCCCCTCACTCCACACCGCTCCCCCTCACTCCACACCGCTCCCACTCATTCCACACTGCTCCCCCTCACTCCACACCTCTCCCCCTCATTCCACACCGCTCCCCCTCAATCCACACCGCTCCCTCTCACTCCACACCGCTCCCTCTCACTCCACACCGCTCCCCCTCACTCCACACCGCACCACCTCACTCCACACCGCACCCCCTAACTCCACAGCGCACCCCCTCTCACCACACCACTCCCCCTCACTCCACACCACTCCCCCTCACTCCAAACCACTGCCGCTCATTCCACACCACTGCCCCTCACTCCACACCACTGCCCCTCACTCCACACCGCTCCCCCTCACTCAAAACCGCTCTCCCTCACTCCACACCACTCCCCCTCACTCCACACCACTCCCCCTCACTCCAAACCACTCCCGCTCACTCCACACCACTCCTCCTCACTCCACACCGCACCCCCTCACACCACTCCACTCCCCCTCACTCCACACCACACCCCCTCACTCCACACCATAACCCCTCACTCCACACCATACCCCCTCTCTCCACACCACTCCCCCTCACTCCACACCAGTGCCCCTCACTCCACACCACTGCCACTCACTCCACACCACTGCCACTCACTCCACACCGCTCCCCCACATTCGACACCGCTCACCCTCACTCTACAACACTCCCCCTCACTCCCCCTCACTCCACACCACTCCCCTTCACTACACACAACTCCCCCTCACTCGACACTGCTCTCCCTCACTTCAGAACGCTCCCCCTTTCTCCACACCGCACCCTCTCACTCCACACCGCTCCCCCTCACTCCACAAGCAACCCCTCGCTCCACACCGCACCCCCTCACTCCACAACACTCCCCCTCACTCTACACCACTTCCACTCATTCCACACCACTCCCACTCACTCCACACCGCTCCCCCTCACTCCACACCACTCCCCCTCACTCCACACCACACCCCCTCACTCCACACCACACCCCCTCACTCCACACTGCACCCACTCACTCCACACCGCTCCCCCTCACTCCACACCGCTGCCCCTCACTCCACACTGCTCCCCCTCACTCCACTCCGCTCCCCTTTACTCCACACCGCTCCAACTCACTCGACACCGCTCTCCCTCACTCCACACCACACCCCCTCACTCCACACCACACCCCCTCACACCACACCACGCCCCCTCACTCCACACCACGCCCCCTCACTCCACACCACTCCGCCTCACTCCACACCAGTCCCCCTCACTCCACACCACACCCCCTCACTCCTCACCACTCGCCCTCACTCCACACCACAGCCCCTCACTCCACACCACACCCCCTCACTCCACACCATACCCCCTCTCTCCACACCTCTCCCCCTCACTCCACACCAGTGCCCCTCACTCCACACCACTGCCACTCACTCCACACCACTGCCACTCACTCCACACCGCTCCCCCACATTCGACACCGCTCACCCTCACTCTACAACACTCCCCCTCACTCCCCCTCACTCCACACCACTCCCCTTCACTACACACAACTCCCCCTCACTCGACACTGCTCTCCCTCACTTCAGAACGCTCCCCCTCACTTCAGAACGCTCCCCCTTTCTCCACACCGCACCCTCTCACTCCACACCGCTCCCCCTCACTCCACAAGCAACCCCTCGCTCCACACCGCACCCCCTCACTCCACAACACTCCCCCTCACTCTACACCACTTCCACTCATTCCACACCACTCCCACTCACTCCACACCGCTCCCCCTCACTCCACACCACTCCCCCTCACTCCACACCACACCCCCTCACTCCACACTGCACCCCCTCACTCCACACCGCTCCCCCTCACTCCACACCGCTGCCCCTCACTCCACACTGCTCCCCCTCACTCCACTCCGCTCCCCTTTACTCCACACCGCTCCCACTCACTCGACACCGCTCTCCCTCACTCCACACCACACCCCCTCACTCCACACCACACCCCCTCACACCACACCACGCCCCCTCACTCCACACCACGCCCCCTCACTCCACACCACTCTGCCTCACTCCACACCAGTCCCCCTGTCTCCACACCACACCCCCTCACTCCTCACCACTCGCCCTCACTCCACACCACAGCCCCTCACTCCACACCACACCCCCTTACTCCACACCTCTCCCCCTCACGCCACACCACTCCCGCTCACTGCACACCACTCCCCCTCACTCCACACCACACCTCTTCACTCCACACCACACCCCCTCACTCCACATCACTCCCCCTCACTCCACATCGCTCCCCCTCACTCCACACCGCTCCCCCTCACTCCACACGGCACCCCCTCACTCCACACCGCACCCCCTCACTCCACACCGCTCCCCCTCACTCCACACCGCTCCCCCTCACTCCACACCGCTCCCCCTCACTCCACACCGCTCCCCCTCATTCCACACCGCTCCCCCTCACTCCACACCGCTCCCGCTCACTCCACACCGCTCCCCCTCACTCCACACCGCTCCCCCTCACTCCACACCGCACCACCTCACTCCACACCGCACCCCCTCACTCCACACCGCACCCCCTAACTCCACACCACACCCCCTCTCACCACACCACTCCCCCTAACTCCACACCACTCCCCCTCACTCCAAACCACTGCCCCTCACTCCACACCGCTGCCCCTCAATCCACACCACTGCCCCTCACTCCACACCGCTCCCCCTCACTCGAAACCGCTCTCCCTCACTCTACAATACTCCCCCTCACTCCACACCACTCCCCCTCACTCCACACCACTCCCCCTCACTCCACACCACTGCCCCTCACTCCACACCATTGCCCCTCACTCCACACCGCTCCCCCTCACTCAAACCTCTCTCCCTCACTCTACAACACTCCCCCTCACTCCACACCACTCCCCCTCACTCCACACCACACCCCCTCACTCCACACCACACCCCCTCACTGCACACCACTCCCCCTCACTCCACATCACACCCCCTCACTCCACACCACTCCCCCTCACTCCACACCGCACCCCCTCACTCCACACCGCAACCCCTCACTCCACACCGCTCCCCTCACTCCACACTGCTCCCCCTCACTCCACATCGCTCCCACTCACTCCACACCGCTCCCCCTCATTCCACACCGCTCCCCCTCACTCCACACCGCTCCCCCTCACTCCACACCGCTCCCCCTCACTCCACACCGCTCCCACTCATTCCACACTGCTCCCCCTCACTCCACATCACACCCCCTCACTCCACACCGCTCCCCCTCACTCCACACCACACCCCCTCACTCCACACCGCTCCCCCTCACTCCACACCGCACCACCTCACTCCACACCGCACCCCCTAACTTCACAGCGCACCCCCTCTCACCACACCACTCCCCCTCACTCCACACCACTCCCCCTCACTCCAAACCACTGCCCCTCATTCCACACCACTGCCCCTCACTCCACACCACTGCCCCTCACTCCACACCGCTCCCCCTCACTCGAAACCGCTCTCCCTCACTCCACACCACTCCCCCTCACTCCACACCGCTCCCCCTCACTCCAAACCACTCCCGCTCACTCCACACCACTCCTCCTCACTCCACACCGCACCCCCTCACACCACACCACTCCCCCTCACTCCAAAACACTGCCCCTCACTCCACACCGCTGCCCCTCAATCCACACCACTGCCCCTCACTCCACACCGCTCCCCCTCACTCGAAACCGCTCTCTCTCACTCTACAACACTCCCCCTCACTCCACACCACTCCCCCTCACTCCACACCACTGCCCCGCACTCCACACCATTGCCCCTCACTCCACACCGCTCCCCCTCACTCAAACCTCTCTCCCTCACTCTACAACACTCCCCCTCACTCCACACCACTCCCCCTCACTCCACACCACACCCCCTCACTCCACACCACACCCCCTCACTGCACACCACTCCCCCTCACTCCACATCACACCCCCTCACTCCACACCGCTCCCCCTCACTCCACACCGCACCCACTCACTCCACACCGCAACCCCTCACTCCACACCGCTCCCCTCACTCCACACTGCTCCCCCTCACTCCACATCGCTCCCACTCACTCCACACCGCTCCCCCTCATTCCACACCGCTCCCCCTCACTCCACACCGCTCCCCCTCACTCCACACCGCTCCCCCTCACTCCACACCGCTCCCACTCATTCCACACTGCTCCCCCTCACTCCACATCACACCCCCTCACTCCACACCGCTCCCCCTCACTCCACACCGCACCCCCTCACTCCACACCGCTCCCCCTCACTCCACACCGCACCACCTCACTCCACACCGCACCCCCTAACTTCACAGCGCACCCCCTCTCACACCACTCCCCCTCACTCCACACCACTCCCCCTCACTCCAAACCACTGCCCCTCATTCCACACCACTGCCCCTCACTCCACACCACTGCCCCTCACTCCACACCGCTCCCCCTCACTCGAAACCGCTCTCCCTCACTCCACACCACTCCCCCTCACTCCACACCACTCCCCCTCACTCCAAACCACTCCCGCTCACACACCACTCCTCCTCACTCCACACCGCACCCCCTCACACCACTCCACTCCCCCTCACTCCACACCACACCCCCTCACTCCACACCATACCCCCTCTCTCCACACCACTCCCCCTCACTCCACACCACACCCCCTCACTCCACACCACACCCCCTTACTCCACACCACTCCCCCTCACTCCACACCACTCCCGCTCACTGCACACCACTCCCCCTCACTCCACACCACACCCGCTCACTCCACACCACACCCCCTCACTCCACATCACACCCCCTCACTCCACATCGCTCCCCCTCACTCCACACGGCTCCCCCTCACTCCACACCGCACCCCCTCACTCCACACCACACCACCTCACTCCACACCAAACCCGCTCACTCCTCACCACACCCCCTCACTGCACACCACACCCCCTCACTCGACACCACTCCCCCTCACTCCAAAGCACTCCCCCTCACTCCACACCACTCCCCCTCACTCCACACCAGTCCCCCTCACTCCACACCACACCCCCTCACTCCACACCACACCCCCTCACTCCTCACCACTCCCCCTCACTCCACACCACACCCCCTCACTCCACACCACACCCCCTCACTCCACACCACTCCCCCTCACTCCACACCACTCCCCCTCACTCCACACCGCACCCCCTCACTCCACACCGCAACCCCTCACTCCACACCGCTCCCCTCACTCCACACTGCTCCCCCTCACTCCACATCGCTCCCACTCACTCCACACCGCTCCCCCTCATTCCACACCGCTCCCCCTCACTCCACACCGCTCCCCCTCACTCCACACCGCTCCCCCTCACTCCACACCGCTCCCACTCATTCCACACTGCTCCCCCTCACTCCACATCACACCCCCTCACTCCACACCGCTCCCCCTCACTCCACACCGCACCCCCTCACTCCACACCGCTCCCCCTCACTCCACACCGCACCACCTCACTCCACACCGCACCCCCTAACTTCACAGCGCACCCCCTCTCACCACACCACTCCCCCTCACTCCACACCACTCCCCCTCACTCCAAACCACTGCCCCTCATTCCACACCACTGCCCCTCACTCCACACCGCTGCCCCTCACTCCACACCGCTCCCCCTCACTCGAAACCGCTCTCCCTCACTCCACACCACTCCCCCTCACTCCACACCACTCCCCCTCACTCCAAACCACTCCCGCTCACTCCACACCACTCCTCCTCATTCCACACCGCACCCCCTCACACCACTCCACTCCCCCTCACTCCACACCACACCCCCTCACTCCACACCATACCCCCTCTCTCCACACCACTCCCCCTCACTCCACACCACACCCCCTCACTCCACACCACACCCCCTTACTCCACACCACTCCCCCTCACTCCACACCACTCCCGCTCACTGCACACCACTCCCCCTCACTCCACACCACACCCGCTCACTCCACACCACACCCCCTCACTCCACATCACACCCCCTCACTCCACATCGCTCCCCCTCACTCCACACGGCTCCCCCTCACTCCACACCGCACCCCCTCACTCCACACCACACCACCTCACTCCACACCAAACCCGCTCACTCCTCACCACACCCCCTCACTGCACACCACACCCCCTCACTCGACACCACTCCCCCTCACTCCAAAGCACTCCCCCTCACTCCACACCACTCCCCCTCACTCCACACCAGTCCCCCTCACTCCACACCACACCCCCTCACTCCACACCACACCCCCTCACTCCTCACCACTCCCCCTCACTCCACACCACACCCCCTCACTCCACACCACACCCCCTCACTCCACACCACTCCCCCTCACTCCACACCACTCCCGCTCACTGCACACCACTCCCCCTCACTCCACACCACACCCGCTCACTCCACACCACACCCCCTCACTCCACATCACACCCCCTCACTCCACATCGCTCCCCCTCACTCCACACGGCTCCCCCTCACTCCACACCGCACCCCCTCACTCCACACCGCACCCCCTCACTCCACATCGCTCCCCCTCACTCCACACCGCTCCCCCTCACTCCACACCGCTCCCCCTCACTCCACAGCGCTCCCCCTCACTCCACAGCGCTCCCCCTCACTCCACAGCGCTCCCCTTCACTCCACACAGCACCCCCTCACTCCACACCACACCCCCTCACTCCACACCACACCCCCTCACTCCACACCACACCCCCTCACTCCAAACCACTCCACCTCACTCCACACCACTCCCCCTCACTCCACACCACGCCCCCTCACTGCACACCACGCCCCCTCACTCCACACCACACCCCCTCACTCCACACCACACCCCCTCACTCCACACCACACCCCCTCACTCCACACCACACCCCCTCACTCCACACCACACCCCCTCACTCCACACCACTCCCCCTCATTCCACAGCACTCCCCCTCACTCCACACCACACCCCCTCACTCCTCACCACTCCCCCTCACTCCAAAGCACACCCCCACACTCCACACCACACCCCCTCACTCCACACCACTCCCGCTCCCTCCACACCACTCCCCCTCACTCCACACCACACTGTAATGATATCAGCAAATAGTGATGATATTTGTCTGTGTTTGATTACTTATGACTTACAGCATATTTGTCTGTGTTTTTGATTACTTGTGCCTGTCCAGCAGAGGTCATGTGAGAGACAAGCAGTCCAGAGGAGTTTTACTTTCAGTTTCATTCTAGATGCATCACAGCATAGTGTGTTCTGTAAAATGCTGTAGAAAGTCTTGAACAAGATTTTAGATTGAACAATATTCTCTTTCAGAAATGAGTCTATATTGAACCCAAAAAGAAATCATAACATGATGTCAGAAGGGGCTGAAAGAGAATAAATCTGAAGTTAGCAACTTGATGGGACAGTGAAAGCAGTTGTGGCAAGTAAGCAAAATCAGCTCTCCACATATTAGCAAGCCAGAAGAGAACATCGTAGCTTACCATTAGAGAACAGCTAACGAAGTGAAAAAATGGAAGGTTTACTCCCACCGGCGACGCTTCAATTGATAGGTAATGTGGCTGAAAATTGGAGAAGGTTCAAACAACGTTTAGAGTTGTATTTAGCGGCAATCGGAGCTGACGAGAAAAGTGATAAACAAAAATCGTCCGTGTTCTTACATGTCGTGGGTGATGCAGCGCTGGAGGTATATAATAATTTCATATTTGCTGTTGATGGAGACAAAATGAAGCTAGATAAAATAATGGAACTGTTTGAGGCCTACTGCATACCTAAACGCAACGTGACCTTTGAGAGGCACAAATTTTTCACATGTGTACAGAAAATCGGCGAGACTATTGATCAGTATGTGACTGAACTGAGAAACCGGAGCAAATCGTGTGAATTTGGGGGACTCACAGACTCGCTGATAAAAGACAGACTGGTGTGTGGTATTCCAGATAATGGTCTAAGGGAAAGGCTGCTAAGAGAGCAAGATCTAGACCTGGGAAAAGCCATAGCATTGTGTAGGGCTACAGAGACTGTGAAGTTGCAGGCAAAGGAGCTGTTCAGTGACAGTAGCTGCAACGTGGATGCAGTGAGAAAGAACGGATACAAACCATTTAACAAAGAGAGCGCCAATGTGAAAAAAGAGACGTGGCCAGCAAACGAAAATGAAAGAGACAATTGGAAGTCATGTAGTCGATGCGGTACACAGCATCCACCAAGAAAGTGTCCAGCATATGGTAAAACATGCAATAGATGCAACAAAAACAACCATTATGCCCGTTGCTGTAAGAACCAAGCGCAACAAAGCAAGGTCCATACAGTAGATGAAAGCGAGATAGAGGAATTCAATGTAGATGTTCTGTCTGAAAACAAAAAAGAACAAAAAGAGACTGGATGTTGACACTACAAGTGAATGACATACATATTCCATTTAAATTGGATACTGGAGCACAAGTTAATGTGATATCAGAGACTGATTTTAAGAGAATTAGACCCAGACCAAAGTTACATGGAATACAAGTGAAAGTGACCGGATACTCAGGTACTGATATACCAGTGAAAGGAAAATGCATTGTCAAAGTAACACACAAGGACAGAGAGCACACGCTAGCATTAATCGTGGTGCCAAAGGATGTGCAAGCCATACTAGGGTTAAAAGCCTGTGAGAAACTGAACCTGGTAAAGAGAGTCCTCGTTGTGGAAAGCGAAGGAGAGACAGTCTATGATGAACTCATGAAAGAGTACAAAGACCTATTTAAGGGTCTAGGCTGCATTCCAGGAGAACACACGATCAGAGTAGACAAAAGTATGACACCGGTCATACATCCATGCAGAAAAGTTCCGTTTGCTCTTCAAAAGCAACTGAAGGCAGAGTTGGACAGGATGGAAAGCCTGAACGTGATTCAGAAGATAGATGAGCCAACTGAGTGGGTGAGTTCCCTCGTCGTAGTGGACAAAAAGAATGGAAAGCTCAGAATTTGCCTGGATCAAAGAGATCTAAACAGAGCAATAAAGAGAGAGCACTTCAAGCTTCCTACACGTGAGGAAATCATGGCACAGTTTGCAAATGCAAAATATTTCAGCAAGTTAGATGCGTCCTCAGGCTTTTGGCAGATGAAGCTGGACGAAGCAAGTTCAAGACTGTGCACGTTCAACACTCCATTTGGCAGATACAGATTCCTAAGGTTACCATTTGGCATTGCCTCAGCTCCTGAAGTGTATCACAAGACTATCCATATGATCTATGAGCACCTGGAGGGAGTTGATACATCAATGGATGACATCATAGTATGGGGAACCACGAGAACTGAGCATGACGAGAGACTGAAAAAAGTGCTGGAAGCAACAAGGAAAACAAACCTGAAGCTGAATAGAGAGAAATGCCAGCTCGGGGTGACAGAACTGACATTCGTGGGAGATATCCTTAGCAGTGAGGGCATCAGACCAGATCCCAGAAAGGTGTCCGCCATTGAGAATATGCCAAGGCCACAATGCAAAAAGGACGTGCAGAGGTTTAATGGAATGATCAACTACATGGGTAAATTCATATCCAACCTCTCAGGAAAAAATAGCGCCACTGAGAAGACTAACTGAAAAGAACATAGAATGGGAATGGAATCATGAGCATGAGAAGTCATGGAGCGATCTAAAGAAACTGCTCACAGAGGAACCAGTTCTGAGGTTTTATGACCCAGCGAGACCCATCAAGATATCATCAGATGCATCACAGAGTGGGCTCGGTGCCATTCTTCTGCAACAATATGACTACTGGCAACCTATTGCATATGCATCGCGCTCAATGACAGACGCGGAGACGCGATATGCTCAAATAGAAAAGGAGCTGCTCAGCATCACATACGCCTGTGAAAGATTTCACCAGTTTGTGGCAGGACAAGCAATCAGTGTAGAGACTGACCATAAGCCCTTGATTGCATTGTTCCAAAAGCCACTGAATAGCTGTCCGCTTAGAATACAAAGAATGATGATCAGGCTGCAACGCTATACACTGAATGTTGCGTACACACCGGGTAAGCTGATGTATACAGCAGACACGTTGTCCAGAGCTGTTGACCCAAGTGAGCCCGCAAACACCACTATGGATGAAAAAGTGAACGCCTACGTGGACATGATCACAAGTGCACTGCCCATAGCAGATGCAAAAATGGAGCTCATAAAGACTGAGACAAACAAAGATGAAACAATGAGACGACTGAGAAAAAGCATCTTGGATGGATGGCCCAACATGAAGCAAGACTGCTCACCTGATACAGCAGAGTACTGGAACTGCAGGGCAGAACTATCGGTGGTCGAAGACATCATCTACAAAGGAAGTAAAATAGTTATCCCAAAGAGTCTGAGAAGAGAGATGCTAAAAAAGATCCATGGAGAACATCTGAGAATCGAAAAGTGTAAGAAAAGAGCACGAGAGGTGATGTACTGGCCACGAATCAACCAAGATGTGACAAATGAGGTGTCAAACTGCACAATATGCCTGAAATATCGAGCAAGCAATCCGGTCGAACCACTAAAGCCACACCCAGCACCAGACAGACCTTACCAGAAGGTAGGCGCTGACCTATTCGTATGTCAAGGGAAGGACTATCTTGTCGTCACAGACTATTACTCCCTGTATCCAGAGGTTTGTAGACTGTACACCACCACTGCAGAAGTTGTGATAAGAAGTATGAAAGCCATATTCTCCAGACATGGTGTGGCAAGCGAGGTCTTCACAGACAACGGACCCCAGTTTAACAATGCAAATTTCCGACACTTTGCCAAAGAGTGGGATGTTGTCCACACAACGTCAAGTCCTCACTATCCACAGTCCAATGGACTAGTGGAAAAATCGGTCCAGACAGTGAAAAGACTGATGTACAAGGCAAAAGACAGTGGAACTGACTTCTACCAAAGCATGCTTGTATACCGCACAACGCCGCTCGAGTGTGGTATGTCACCAGCCCAACTCCTGATGGGACGTCGGCTAAGGTCAAACCTACCCATCCCGGAGAACCTCCTGAAAACAAAACAGGGGGAGAAAGTGAGGAAGTTCAAAGAGCAACAGAAAGAAAAGCAAAAGTACTACTATGACAGAGGAACACAAAACCTACCTGAACTCCACACTGGTGACCAAGTAAGGTTGAAAGACAAAACAAACACATGGACTCAGAAGGGAACTGTCCTGAGTGAAGTTGAACCAAGATCATACACCATTCAGACAGATGAGGGTGCTGTTCTGAGAAGAAATCGTCGAGATCTTCTCATGGGACCAGCCACAGCAGGTCAAGAGACTGATACTGGTGAACAACCTGATCACACAGCTGAGAACCAATCATCTGAGGCAACAACTCAGATTCAAGGACAATCAATCAGAAAATCCTGAAGACACGTGAAGCCTCCTGAGAGACTCATTGAGCAAATTTAAGGACTATTGTTAAAGAAGGAAGTAATGTTATCTTATTCTTTCTTCAAGTTCTAGTGTATTGACATATTTCATGTGAACACACAAAGCAAGGGTAAAAAACCTTGATCATGATAATGATAATGTAAGTTCATTAAATGTTGTTAGTTAAGAGTACAATACTTTTGTTTTAAGAAAGGGAGATGTAATGATATCGGCAAATAGCGATGATATTTGTCTGTGTTTGATGACTTATGCCTTACAGCACATTTGTCTGTGTTTTTGATTACTTGTGCCTGGCCAGCAGAGGTCATGTGAGAGACAAGCAGTCCAGAGGAGTTTTACTTTCAGTTTCATTCTAGATGCATCACAGCATAGTGTGTTCTGTAAAAAGCTGTAGAAAGTCTTGAACAAGACTTTAGATTAAACAACATTCTCTTTCAGAAATGAGTCTTTATTGAACCCAAAAAGAAATCAAAACACACACTGCTCCCCCTCACTCCACACCACACCCCTCACTCCACATCACTCCCCCTCACTCCACACCGCTCCCCCTCACTCCACACCGCACCCCCTCACTCCACACCGCTCCCCCTCACTCCACACCGCTTCCCCTCACTCCACACCGCTCCCCCTCACTCCATACCACTCCCGCTCACTCCACACCGATCCCCCTCACTCCACACCACACCACCTCACTCCACACCGCACCCTCCCACTCAACACCACAACCCCTCACTCCACACCACTCCCCCTCTCTCCACACCACTCCCCCTCACTCCACACCACTCCCCCTCACTCCACACCACTCCCCCTCACTCCAAACCACTGCCCTTCACTCCACACCACTGCCCCTCACTCCACACCACTGCCCCTCACTCCACACCACTGCCCCTCTCTCCACACCGCTCCACCTCGCTCAACACCGCTCCCCCTCACTCCACACCACTCCCCTTCACTACACACCACTCCCCCTCACTGCACACCGCTCTCCCTCACTCCAGACCGCTCGCCCTCAATCCACACCGCACCCCCTCGCTCCACACCACTCCCCCTCACTCCACACCGCTCCCCCTCACTCCACACCGCTCCCCCTCACTCCACACCGCTCCCCCTCACTCCACACCGCTCCCCCTCACTCCACACCACTCCCCCTCACTCCACACCACTCCCCCTCACTCCACACCGCTCCCCCTCACTCCACACCGCTCCCCCTCACTCCACACCACACCACCTCACTCCACACCACACCCTCTCACTCCACACCACACCCCCTCACTCCACACCACACCCCCTCTCTCCACACCACACCCCCTCTCTCCACACCACTCCCCCTCACTCCACACCACTCCCCCTCACTCCACACCACTCCCCCTCACTCCACACCACTCCCCCTCACTCCACACCACTCCCCCTCACTCCAAACCACTGCCCCTCACTCCACACCACTGCCCCTCACTCCACACCACTGCCCCTCTCTCCACACCGCTCCCCCTCACTCCACACCGCACCCTCTCACTCCACACCGCTCCCCCTCACTCCACACCGCTTCCCCTCACTCCACACCGCTCCCCCTCACTCCACACCGCTCCCCTTCACTCCACACCGCTCCCCCTCACTCCACACCGCTCCCCCTCACTCCACACCGCTCCCCCTCACTCCACACCGCTCCCCCTCACTCCACACAGCTCCCCCTCACTCCACACAGCTCCCCCTCACTCCACACAGCTCCCCCTCACTCCACACAGCTCCCCCTCACTCCACACAGCTCCCCCTCACTCCACACCGCTCCCCCTCACTCCACACCGCTCCCCCTCACTCCACACCACACCACCTCACTCCACACCGCACCCCCTCACTCCACACCGCTCCCCCTCACTCCACACCACTCCCCCTCACCCCACACCACTCCCCCTCACCCCACACCACACCCCCTCACTCCACACCACTCCCCCTCACTCCACACCACTCCCCCTCACTCCACACCACTCCCCCTCACTCCACACCACTCCCCCTCACTCCACACCACTCCCCCTCACTCCACACCACTCCCCCTCACTCCACACCACTCCCCCTCACTCCACACAACTCCCCCTCACTCCACAGCACTGCCCCTCACTCCACAGCACTGCCCCTCACTCCACACCATTGCCCCTCACTCCACACCATTCCCCTCACTCCACACCACTCCCCCTCACTCCACACCACTCCTCCTCACTCCACAGATCTCCCTCATTCACCAGTGCCTGAGGGCCTGTGTCTATTTCAGTTATTAGTAGCATTGGGTCACAGGTTCAGGTCCTTGCCCATCAATTGAGTTCTTCCCACTCTCAGCCCTGCTGTAATTGACAAGCCACCCAGACATAAACCAACTGAGGGCATCTGCACCTTTCACTGGGTTTGAAGTCATCAGTTGATACTGAGGGATTTCACTTCTTTCTTTTGTAGTTCGTTAAAGTGACAATTCCCAGACTAAGATTGTGATTGCTCACTGACATTAACACAGAACGATAGATTTGTGAGCCTGAGAGAATGAGCCTCAATATTAACAAATCCATTTCTCTTGTCAGACAGTGACTGACCTGCTGCACATTTCTGGCACTTTCTATTTTCATTTTGCCTTAATTAGGACTTCTCCAAGAAGGCCCGACAGAATTCTGTTGAATAATTATCAGGCGACAAGTGAGACGTTCTTCAGCATGGTGCAGCTGCATTCACCCTCTGAACCACCAGTGAGGGCTGAAAGTGCAGGGGCTGATCTCCCTCCTGGTGCCAACCCTCGTGCAACCTTGTCAAGGTGGGAGTGTGCCCATCCCATGCCCGCACCACAGACCGCAGGCCAATCTCCCCAGGCCAATCTCCCCAGGCCAATCTCCGCAGGCCAATCTCCCCAGGCCAATCTCAACAGGCCAGTCTCCCCAGGCCAATCTCCCCAGGCCAATCTCAACAGGCCAGTCTCCCCGAGCCAGTCACCCCAGGCCAGTCTCCCCGAGCCAGTCACCCCGGGCCAGTCTCCCCAGGCCAGTCACCCCGGGCCGGTCTCCCCGGGCCAGTCTCCCCGGGTCAGTCACCCCGGGCCAGTCTCCCCAGGCCAGTCTCCCCGGGCCAGTCACCCCGGGCCGGTCTCCCCGGGCCGGTCTCCCCGGGCCAGTCACCCCGGGCCAGTCACCCCGGGCCAGTCTCCCCGGGCCAGTCTCCCCGGGTCAGTCTCCCCGGGCCAGTCTCCATGGGCCAGTCTCAACAGGCCAGTCTCCCCAGGCCAGTCTCCCCAGGCCAGTCTCCCCAGGCCAGTCTCCCCCGGCCACTCTCCCCAGGCCACTCTCCCCAGGCAAGTCTCCCCAGGCCAGTCTCCCCAGGCCAGTCTACCCAGGCCAATCTCCCCAGGCCAGTCTCCCCAGGCCAGTCTCCCCAGGCCAGTCTCCCCAGGCCAGTCTCCCCAGGCCAATCTCCCCAGGCCAATCTCCGCAGGCCAGTCTCCGCAGGCCAGTCTCCCCAGGCCAGTCTCCCAAGGCCAGTCTCCCCGGGCCAGTCTCCCCGGGCCAATCTCCCCGGGCCAGTCTCCTCGGGCCAGTCTCCCCGGGCCAGTCTCCCCGGGCCAGTCTCCCCAGGCCAAACTCCCCGGGCCAGTCTCCTCAGGCCAGTCTCCCCGAGCCAGTCTCCCCGGGCCAGTCTCCCTGGGCCAGTCTCCCCAGGCCAGTCTCCCCGAGCCAGTCTCCCCAGGCCAGTCTCCCCGGGCCAGTCTCCCAGGGCCAGTCTCACCAGGCCTGTCTCCCCGAGCCAGTCTCCCCGGGCCAGTCTCCCCGGGCCAGTCACCTCGGGCCAGTCACCTTGGGCCAGTCACCCCGGGCCAGTCTCAACGGGCCAGTCTCCTCGGGCCAGTCACCTCAGGCCAGTCACCCCAGGCCAGTCTCAACGGGCCAGTCTCCTCGGGCCAGTCACCTCGGGTCAGTCACCCCAGGCCAGTCACCCCGGGCCAGTCTCCCTGGGCCAGTCTCCCCGGGCCAGTCTCCCCGGGCCAGTCTCCCCAGGCCAGTCTCAACGGGCCAGTCTCCCCGGGCCAGTCTCCCCAGGCCAGTCACACAGATTCACAGAAACCCCACAGTGCAGATAGAGGCCATTTCGGCCCATCGAGCCTGCACCGACACATATCCCACCCGATCCCTATAACCCCTACACCAACACATATCCCACCCTATCCCCGTAACCCCACGTATTTAATCCCCCTAATACAAAGGGTCAATTTATCTCCCCGGGCCAATCTCCCCGGGCCAGTCTCCCCAGGCCAATCTCCCCGGGCCAGTCTCCTCGGGCCAGTTTCCTCGGGCCAGTCTACCCAGGCCAGTCTCCCCGAGCCAGTCTCCCCGAGCCAGTCTCCCCGGGCCAGTCTCCCCGAGCCAGTCTCCCTGAGCCAGTCTCCCCGGGCCAGGCTCCCCGGGCCAGGCTCCCCGGGCCAGTCTCCCCAGGCCAGTCTCCCCGAGCCAGTCTCCCCGGGCCAGTCTCCCCGGGCCAGTCTCCCCAGGCCCGTCTCCCGAGCCAGTCTCCCCGGGCCAGTCTCCCCGGGCCAATCTCCTCGGGCCAGTCACCCCGGGCCAGTCACCCCGGGCCAGTCACCCCGGGCCAGTCTCCCCGGGCCAGTCTCAACGGGCCAGTCTCCTCGGGCCAGTCTCCTCGGGCCAGTCACCTCGGGCCAGTCACCCCGGGCCAGTCACCCCGGGCCAGTCTCCCTGGGCCAGTCTCCCCGGGCCAGTCTCCCCGGGCCAGTCTCTACGGGCCAGTCTCCCCGGGCCAGTCTCCCCGGGCCAGTCTCAACGGGCCAGTCTACCCGGGCCAGTCTCAATGGGCCAGTCTCCCCAGGCCAGTCTCAACGGGCCAGTCTCCCCGGGCCAGTCTCAACGGGCCAGTCTACCCGGGCCAGTCTCAACGGGCCAGTCTCCCCAGGCCAGTCTCAACGGGCCAGTCTCCCCGGGCCAATTTCCCCGGGCCAGTCTCCCCAGGCCAGTCTCCCCAGGCCAGACTCATTTCCACAATGTGCAGGGCGCGAGAAAGGGGGATCCCTCCCAGCTCAGGGAGAGTCCAACCCCACCTCAGGGTTTGGGGGAGGGAGGTAAATTGCTGCTGCTGGCCTTGGGGTGGGGTGAGCTCCAAAGGAGGAACCTGAGCAACTGTCCCCCTCCCCACAACAAGACAATGGGGCCAGAAGGCATGTCATCGACACGGTTAATGACACCCCTTGGGAGGGTCGATTTCTGTACAGCGGAAGTGCTCAGGGTTGGCTCCAGGGTTGCTATGGCGCCAATACACCATTTTAATAGGAATGGTCATATTTGAGTTGGTGTAAATTCCCAAGGAATATACGTTTTCAAATATCAAAATGCTACAGAAAGCCAGGATCTGATCAGCTGGTATCCTTGGTTAGTTTGAGAATGTTAGTCATTAATCACACACTAGCTTGCCCTTAGCTGGCCTGTCTAATGACAAGTTTGCAGAGCTGTCATCACTAATACAGGGAGACCAGCTATCGGCCCTTTCAAATGCAGTGATCACTGGACTGAGGCAAGGAGTCACATTAAAAGATCAACACATTAAAGTTGTTTATTTGCGATCCCACACAGAAGGCCCAATTGTGTTCCGGGTCCCACTGCGGCCTAGGCTGTGGCTTCAGGGAGACTGTGTACCCACCACCATCGCTTCCTACACTTCCAGGGGGAATGGAACAGATTGGCTTTTCTCAAATGAGCAAAACAGTGTTAGTTCTCAATCAGACAGCAGCTCTGCTCAGCAAAGTAATGGCATTTTTTTCTTTCTGTGAGAGATAGATGTTGTGTATGTACCTTTAAGGGAATAACTGGTCTCAGACTGCAGTACCGGCAGTGACTACCCCTGTATAAAAGGCCCTAGCAGGCTTCTGTAGTTTCAGTTTCCAGGTTGTCTCCATTCAGTAAAGACTTGTTATAATTAACTTCTGCAGTCCGTGTCTCAATTATACACGGACATAATACTGGCGACGAGTAAGAAACGAACTTACCTGCAACTCGGCAGCACCTCAGACGACGTTATTGAAGGTCGAAGCCAGAAGAAAGAAAAAAAAATAATAATCCAAAGAAACTCGAGAAACGGGCGTCGACCGTGGGCAACCGCCCCACAAATCATCGAATTGAAAAGTGCAGGAGAGACTGCCGAGAGCCAGGCTTGGTCTCCAGTCTGTGGTTTCCCAGCTAATCGGGCTGGTGGCAGGGAGTGCACTGATCCTTCCTGGGCTGCGGCGGGCTAGAGCTCGATCGGGTGGCTCTGCAACGGGGCCGGGCAGCGAGTCAGGAAGCAAAGAGAGAGAGAGAGGGTGGAGCACACAGGGCGCGGCCGGTGCTTCGCAGCCGGGCAGCGTTCGGACCTAAGAAGAGGGAGGGAAGTGTCCCAGAGGGTCCGCTCCACGACGGGAACGGTTCGTCAATTAACGTAGCAAATATTGAAGCGCGATAGAAAAATAAAAATACCGCGGAGAGCGGCGTTGGCAGCAGCGATCGGGGAGGCGCGAAGACCATAGGGCGTCGCCATTACAGGATAGTGAAATAAATATAATCGCCAGCAACAGTGTTGGCAGCAGCGGCAGTGGCGAGAAAGCGCGGGAGGCGCCATCTTAACTCGGCGGGGAAGGAGGAAAAGCGCGGGAGGCGCCATTTTGATCCATCGGGGACGAAGGCAAAGCGCGGGAGGCGCCATCTTAGATTTTCAAGGTGCCAAAGACTGGCGATATCACTGCCTTCGATAATGCAATAGAAGACTGGACCACGTATGTGGAAAGAGTCAAGGTATATTGCGAGGCAAACGAAATAGCCGATGAGAAAAAGGCATCGGTATTGCTAAATTTAATGGGCGCAAGAACGTACGGCCTATTGCGGGACCTGATTACTCCAGCCAAACCGAAGGCGAAGAGTTTTAACGAAATTGTTGCTATCCTACAGGAACACCTAAATCCTACACCGCTGCTGATAGCAGAAAGATTTAAATTCCACAGGAGAAATCAGCATAAAAATGAGAGCAATGCTGAGTACCTTACGGAACTACGCAAGCTATCAAAGCACTGCCAGTTCGGAGCAGGACTGGCAAATACCTTACGGGACAAATTTGTCTGTGGACTCCTGAGTGAAGGAACCCAGAAGAGGTTACTCTCAGAGAAAGAGCTGACGCTAGATAAGGCTTTCAGCGTGGCAGTATCGTACGAAGCAGCAGCAAGGGGAGCTGCGGAAATACAACAAAAACCACAGGAATATGGCACCCACGAAATGACACGGGGATTTGCAAAATGTTATCGCTGCGGCAGAACAAACCATGACCAGAAGGACTGCTGGTCCAAGGACAAAATATGCAGGCAATGCGGAAAGATGGGACACATTGCACGAGTTTGCAGGTCTGGGAAGAAGACCAACGACAACAAAAAGGCTACTAAAGAACCGTACAGGAAAGTACAAAAGATGACGGACAGTAGTTCTGAAGACCAGATGAGCGATAGTGAATCCGGGAACAAGAGACTAAGCTGTCTCAAACTTCACAATGTAATCGCAAAAGAGGATCACCGAACCATTTGGGTCACCCTCACGATAGCAGGGTCCCAAGTCAAAATGGAATTGGATACAGGATCAGCTCTAACCGTCATGAATCGACGAGACTACAAGCGGCTATTCTCACACATACCCTTGAGAGAGACATCCATTGTCTTGAGGACGTATACGGGGCAAAAAGTATACCCCAGAGGAAAAATAAGGGTGCCTGTTGAATACAACGGCAAGAAAATACGGAAATTGTATCTCTACATTCTGCAAGATGGTGGATCACTGTTATTGGGACGTGAATGGATCAGAAAGATAAGTTTAGACTGGCACTCCATTCAGGCACTGACGGTGGCTGGTAAAAAGGATGACGACGTCACTCCTGGACGATTGTCAACAATCTTAGCTGACGCCAAAGAGGTATTTCAACAAGAACTGAGCACTCTTAAAGGCGTAACCGCCTCGATAAAAATAGAGGAGAATGCAATTCCCAAGTTTTTCAAAGCAAGACCGGTACCATATGCAATTCGCCCAGCCGTCGAGGCAGAGCTGGAGAATCTGGAGAATGCAGGCGTGTTATCTAAGGTAGACTGGAGCGAGTGGGCGACACCCATCATTCCTGTCATGAAGAAAATGTTAAACAATAAGTCTGAGGAGCCAAGGAAGGTTCGCATCTGTGGGGACTTCAAGGTGACGGTGAACCCAGTCCTTCACACAGTACAATATCCTCTTCCAAGGATAGAAGATATCTTCGCCTCACTATCTGGAGGGAAGCGTTTTACAAAAATTGACCGAGCACAAGCATATTTGCAGATGGAGGTTGAAGAATCCTCTAGGAAGTATCTCACGATAAACACTCACAAAGGTCTTTACCAGTATAATCGGCTGGTATTCGGAGTAGCATCGGCTCCGGCGATATGGCAAAGAGCGATGGAACAAGTCCTGCAAGGGATTCCGGGGACTCAGTGTTACTTGGACGACATCCTAGTGACAGGTGAAGATGACATTGAACACCTTAACAACCTAGAACAGGTGCTCACTAGACTACGTGAACATGGGCTACGAGCCAATCGCCCCAAGTGCGAGTTTTTTAAGAAACAGATATCGTATTGTGGCCACGTGATTGATGAAGAGGGGTTGCATAAGTCTCCTGACAAAATTGAAGCAGTAGTTAAGGCTCCAGCACCTGAAAATGTGTCGCAACTGAGGTCATTCCTCGGATTGGTGAATTACTACCATAAGTTTTTGCCGAATTTGTCCACAATTCTGCATCCACTGAACGCCCTACTACGAACGGGAGTAGCATGGAAATGGAGTGATGAATGTAAGCGGGCCTTTCAGAAGAGTAAGGACCTAATCACTTCAAGAGAAGTATTGGCTCACTGCAACCCATCACTACCGATAAGACTGGCGTGTGATGCGTCTCCCTACGGTGTTGGGGCGGTACTGTCACATAAATTCCTTGATGGTTCAGAGAGGCCGATAGCTTTTGCGTCACGCTCGTTAACTTCAGCCGAGCGTAACTACGCCCAGATTGACAGAGAGGCCCTCAGCCTGGTGTGGGGGTGAAGAAGTTCAATCACTACCTGCACGGTCAGAAATTTACTCTACTAACTGATCATCAACCTCTCGTCTCCATTTTGAACGCTCAGAAGGGCGGACCGATAATGACGGCACAATGGCTACAGAGGTGGTCCCTTTTCCTAGGGGCACACCAATATGACATCGAGTACAAAGGAACTAAACAGCATGGGAATGCTGATGGATTGTCGTGCCTACCGTTGCCGACGATGGAAGAAGAACTGGCAGTGGATCCAGTGGAGTTATTCCACTCGACTATAGTCGAATGTCTCCCTGTGACGAATGCAAACATAGAAAAGGAAACACGAAATGACCCGACACTCTCCTGGGTCTATGATTTAACGGTGAAGGGATGGCCAGCACATGGCGAACCACTGCTGCCAGCATTCTCGCCGAGAAGAGAACAGCTGTCAGTGTGCAGAGGAACCTTGATGTGTGGATCCAGAGTAGTAATTCCACCCAAATTGAAGGATAGAGTGCTCAATGAGCTTGATGAGGGTCATCTGGGACGGGTAAAAATGAAGAACTTAGCCAGAGCATTTGTGTGGTGGCCGGGAATCGATAGAGAAATTGAAGAGATGACCAAGAGCTGTACAGGATGCCAGAAGGTCCAAAACGCCCCACCACAAGCCCCTTTACATCCATGGGAGTGGTCCTCATCTCCATGGCAAACGGTGCACATTGATTTTGCTGGTCCCTTTATGGACTCGATGTTTTTAATTGCGGTGGATGCACATTCAAAGTGGCCAGAGGTAATAAAAATGTCCTCAACCACCACAGAAAAAACTATCACAGTCTTACAAACCATATTCGCCAGGAATGGGCTGCCTGAACAGATTTGCTCTGACAATGGACCACAGTTTGTGTCTGAAGAGTTCCGGAGGTTCTTAAAGAACAATGGTGTTAAGCATTACACATCCGCCCCATATCATCCAGCCACTAATGGATTGGCCGAGAGGTTTGTTCAAACATTCAAGAAGGCTATCAAGGCAATGTGTAATGAAGATATACCCCTACAACACAAGGTGGATAACTTCTTGTTTGCCGACACATGCGGTTACCAACCAAACTCCAGCCATGATGTTCTTCAATCGAAGACTATGATGCCGCTTGGATTTGGTTAAGCCAAACGTCAGAAGAGATGTGGAGAACAGGCAGTTTCAGAATATGAATGAAAGGCCGACCAGGAGTTTTAAGATAGGTCAACCAGTTTTGGCCAGGGACTACCGCACAGAGAAATGGCAGCCAGGAACGATCTGTACACGGCAAGGACCTCTAATGTATACCATGGACGTTGGAGAGAGCATTGTAAGACGCCATACTGACCAGATTCTAGAGTCACTGGAAAACGTCAACTCCACACCACGATCTGATACACCTGGCGATGAAACCGAAGTACCAATTGCATCTACCGCAGAATCGGTGATATTGGAAGCAGACGAACCAAACAACAACATTGATCCCGACTCAACCTTGCCAGAAGAACCTGATATCCCAAAGAGGCGTTATCCAGACAGAATCAGGAAGCCTCCTCAAAGACTGAACTTATAATTGCTTAACTTCAACCAATGTATCTAGCAACCGTAATTGTAATTAGTTATTATTTAGTTGTTAAATGAATGTTATGTACTGTTTATCTAAAAGGGGAGGAATTGTTGTGTATGTCCCTTTAAGGGAATAACTGGTCTCAGACTGCAGTACCGGCAGTGACCACCCCTGTATAAAAGGCCCTAGCAGGCTTCTGTAGTTTCAGTTTCCAGGTTGTCTCCATTCAGTAAAGACTTGTTATAATCAACTCCTGCAGTCCGTGTCTCAATTATACACGGACATAATAATAGAGAGAGAAACAGAGATACAGAGAGGCAGAGAGAGAGTGAGGGGCAGAGAGAGACACAGAGAGGGAGAGACAGGGAGAGAGGCAGAGACAGTGACAGAGAGAGAGAGTGAAAGAGAGAGGCAGAGACAGTGACAGACAGAGAGAGAGAGACAGAGAGAGAAAGAAGCAGACACAGTGACAGAGAGAGAGAGAGAGAGAAAGAGGCAGAGACAGTGACAGAGAGAGAGAGACAGACAGAGAGGTAGAGAGAGAAAGAGGCAGAGACAGTGACAGAGAGAGAAACAGAGAGAGAGGCAGAGACAGTGACAGAGAGAGAGAGGCACAGAGGCACAGACAGTGACAGAGAGATAGAGACAGAGAGAGAGGGAGGCAGAGACAGTGACAGAGAGAAACAGAGAGAGAGAGGCAGAGACAGTGACAGAGAGAGAGAGGCAGAGACAGAGAGAGAGACGGAGAGAGGCAGAGACAGAGAAAGAGAGAGAGAGAGGCACCGAGAGACAGTGCCAGAGAGAGAGAGAGATAGAGACAGAGAGAGGCAGAGACAGGACAGAGAGAGGCAGAGACAGAGAAAGAGATAGAGACAGAGAGTGAGGCAGAGACAGTGACAGAGAGAGAGAGAGAGAAAAATAGAGAGAGAGGCAGAGACAGTGACAGGCAGAGACAGAGAGGGGGAGAGGCAAAGACAATGAGAGAGAGAGGGGCAGAGACAGTGACAGAGAGAGAGAGAGGCAGAGACAGTGAAAGAGAGGCAGAGAGAGAGGGAGACAGGGGGGGAAAGTGACAGAGAGAGAGAGAGAGGCAGAGACAGTGACAAAGAGAGAGGCAGAGCGAGAGACAGGGGGGAAGTGACAGAGAGCGAGACAGAGAGAGACAGACAGAGAGAGGCAGAGACAGAGACAGAGAGAGAGGCAGAGAGAGAGAGAGGCAGAGAGAGAGAGAGACAGACAGAGAGAGAGGCAGAGAGAGTGAGTGGCAGGCACAGGACGCAGGCACGCTGAAGATGGGCTGCTGAATTTTTTAGTGTTTTTTAGTGTTTAAAGTGGGGGGAAAAGTTACATTTCAAGTTTTAAAAGGTTTAAAAGTTAAATTTAATTTTAGTTAAGTTAGTTCAGTTTAGTTTAGTTTAGGTTTAAGGTTAATTTAGCTTAGTTTAAGTACGGAAGGAAAAGAAAAGACCGCCAAAAAGACCACCAAAGACGGGACCCGAAAGAGGGAAAAATAATCCCGAGGAAAGTAGAAGAAAGCAGAAAGCAGAAGGAAGAGACAAAGCAAAAGGACAGAAGAAAGAGAGGAATAAACCCGGGGAAAAACCGGGAGAGCGAGGCACCAAGGCAAAGCCCAAGCGGCGGCCGGAACACGCGGCCTGAACGGCGGCCGGAGTGTGAAGCCCGAAAGGCGGCCGGAGCGCTGAGCCCGAACGGCGGCCGGAGCGTGAAGCCCGAAAGGCGGCCGGAGCGCGAAGCCCGAAAAGCGGCCGGAGCGCGGGGCCGGAACGCGGAGCCGGAAGCCCGGGAAAGGTCCGAGAAGCCGGGCCAAGACAGAGGCCCAGAGACCTCTGAGGGGGAGGGGAGCAGCCCAGAGGCAGCAGCTCCCAGACGCAGACCAGGACAGTGAGTACAGGGCCCGGGGAGGGAGCCTGAAGCCAGGGAAAGGCCCGAGGAGACAGGCCAAGACAGAGGCCCAGAGACCTCTGAGGGGGAGGGGAACAGCCCGGAGACACCGGGAAACAGCGGCTCCCAGACGCAGACCAGGACAGTGAGTAAGGGGCCTGGGGAGGACCTGGAGAGCAAGCGAGTCCGGGGCCTGGGAAAGCCCGCGAGTCGGGAGAGGGAAACACCAAACCCGGGGCCCCAGAAAAGTTCATTCTAAGGTCAGCAATAATTGTTACTTTTACACTAAAAATGAGCGAGTCAGAGGAGCCGCAGCAGCTCCCGTGGCACACTGAGAGCAACCTCTTCCAGCTTCCCCGCAACACCAAAAAAAATGCAAGAAAATCGCTCAAGCAACAACAGCTGAGAGCGAAGCGAGAAACTCTTTTTGCTGACTGGTACAAAAATGGGAAAATGAGTAATCTCATTTTTTACTCAGATCAGTCAGTGGCTTGGCTCAAAGCAATCACCATACACTATCCCAGGGTTAAGCATGAAAAAACCGCTAATGGGTCCAAACTGAAAATAAGAAAATCAGGGGACCCTGATAGTGAAACCACGACTGTCAACATGTACAGAAACGGGACAATATTGGTGCAAGGCAACCTCAAAGATTTTGAAACGGCCTTCCAGACACTGAGAGAAATAATTGAGAGGGGAAGGACCAGCCCCAGGGCAACTACCAGGGAAAAAGCCACACACACTCCCCCCACCACTTACAACTCACCAGGAGTAAATCAGCCTGGTCAGGAGGTGAGCGAGCCATACAGTTCTGACCAGGCACACACCCTGGGGCCCCACAGCCCCATGGTACAATTGACCAGCCCCAGCGTAAATACCAGGGAGGAAGCCACACACACTCCCCCTACCACTTTCAGCTCACCAAGAGAAGAGCAGCCTATCCAGGAAGTGAGGGAGCCCTCCAGCTCCGACCAGGCACACACCCTGGGGTCCCACAGCCCGGTACAACTAAAGGAGAAATTTAACCAGCTGGAGACAGAGCTGGTTAAACTTATAGAGGCGGTCCTTCAACTGAAAACCGACCAAGAAAACAGCATTTCAGCAATGAAGCATGAACAAAAGCAAGAGAGGGAGAGATACAGGAGAGAGCTGAATTTACTTGGGAAGCAGGTGAAAGAGCTACAGAAAGACAAAGAGAGCCACAGGGGAGAGATAGCGGCATTAGCCCAGCAGCCAGAGGCTAGAGATAAGACAGTGCAGAGCCCGACTGAGCAGCTGCACTCTCACACTGAACAACAGCAGCAGACCCACAATACAGGGGGAGCCACACAGACCGACCAGCACACTGAAGCCCAGTCTGCCCCCACCACTTTGGAACCACAGCCGAGCCGCTCACAAGAGGAGCGCACACACCAGACACGACCACCCCAGTCCAACACACAACCTGTGAGTCCAGGCGAAAGCCACCAGCCAGTAAACACCAACAAGGCTGACATCGTAATACTCATAGACTCAAATGGGAGTTTCCTCTGGGAGAAAAAGCTCTTCCCTAGACGTAAAGTAAAAAAGATCTGGTGCCCAACAACAGACAGAGCTCTGGAATGGCTGACCAAAACCCAATTAGGCTCCCCCCAACATATAATAATACACACCAGCACAAATGACCTAAAGGGTAGCAACATCGCTCGGATCAGTGATTGAGAAGGCAAGCGACACCTTCCCAAACACTAGAATCACTGTTTCCACAATATTGCCAAGAAAAGACTTTAACAACAAAACAATCCATGAGATAAATGCCAGCATAGCAAGAGATTGTGAATTAAAACATAACGTGCACCTGGCCCAACACCCCACCCTCGATGTGGAATGTCTTCACGACCAAGTCCATATCCACAGGGAGCGAATATCGGTCTTTGCTAAGGCCCTGAATGATGTCGCTTTTAATTGGGTCCACACCCAGACTCCAAGAGGACCCCCCCCCCAACCACCAGAGACCAGAGGGGTACAGACCAGGGCTACTACAGAGACCACCACCACACCAACCGGGACCAGAGAGGATCCCCATGCACAACAACAATGTCGGACCTGCACCACTCCTGCCCTACAGGGGAACAGGACCACCCCCAGCCAGACAGAGGGAGAGGTGCTCAGGGCGTACGCAATACCACAGGCAGAGACAATCCATTAAGAGACATAATGCAGATGCGCAGCAGCATCTACTCCCGCCTTATGGATCAGAAAAAATAAGGACTAGGTATTAGAAAGAGTTGTAACCAATTATTCTCAGCATTTATAGACAATTGAAATGTTCTTTTTTCCCCATTTAGACACGGCAAACACATACCACTATTTATCATATTTTAACCTATCCCAGTAAAAGATCAAACTTAACATGAAATCCTTATATATCTCAACCTGGAATATCCAAGGTCTACGCTCTTCTGTGCTTGGCATGAAGAGTAGGACCCCAGATTTCCTAGATGAAATTAAAGATCTGGATATTATCTTTTTACAGGAAACCTGGTGTAGAGGAGAAGGACACACTGGCTGTCCCCATGGGTACACAGAGCTGGTGGTCCCCTCCAATAAACTGCCAGGAGAAACCCAGGGCAGAGACTCTGGAGGCATACCGATTTGGTTTAAAACAGAGCTTAGGAATTACATTAAATTCATAAAAAAGGGCGAAAACCACATATGGCTCAAAATTAAGAGGGGCATCATCTCTAGCATGCAAGATGTTTTCATTTGCGCACTTTATATCCCCCCGATAGAATCCCCGTACTTCAAAGAGGACGCCTTCTCCAACATTGAGAGAGAGATTATCCAATTCCAGGCCCACGGGAACGTGTTGATCTGTGGTGACCTCAACTCAAGAACTGGCGAAGAACCAGACTTCACCAATAATCAGGGGAACAATTACATATTTGGGAATAACCACTTTCATCTCCCTTTCCATACACACAGGCATAACTGCGACAAACAGGCAAATGCTAACGGAAAACAGCTCCTGCAGCTCTGTCGAAGCCTGGGTCTGTACATTGTCAATGGTAGGTACATGGGAGACTTCCTAGGAAGATCCACCTATTGCTCACCTCTTGGCTTCAGCACCGTAGACTATATGATTGCGGATTTGGACTCATCCTCTTTCAGAGCATTCACAGTCAAACCACAAACAACACTGTCAGACCACAGTCAAATTACTTGTGTATCTAAAAAGGACAGAAACAACCAACACAGAAACACAACCCAGTAAGCTGTACAACATTAAAAAATCATACAGATGGGTCAAAAACAGCACAGAAAAATACCAGAAAGCAATTAGCAATCAATCAACACAAGCTCTCTTGGACACCTTTCTGGAAAACACATACACTCACAATAAAGAAGGCGTAAACCGGTCGGTGAATAACCTAAATAATATTTTTGATCATTTGGCATCCATGTCAAACTTGAAAGTTTGCAAGAACAAACCCAAAACAAAAAACTATGAAAAATGGTTTGACTCAGATTGCCATAACATGAGGAAGAAACTCAGAAAAATATCAAACCAAAAACACAGACAGCCAGAAAATGAGGAATTACACCTTACTTATTGTCAGGCATAACACAATACAAAAACACACTCAGAACCAAGAAAGAGCAGTATATTAAGAATACCCTCAGCTCCATTGAGGAATCTATTGATTCTAATTGTTTCTGGGACAACTGGAATACATTACACAAAAAACAACACGATGAATTGGCCATTCAAAACGGAGACACATGGGAAAACCATTTTGAAAAATTATACCAGAAAAACACACTAAGCCCAGAGCAATATCAAATATGCAAAAAACTGGAAAAGCTCGAATTGGCCACATAAGATAACCAAAACCCGCTAGACCCCCTAATAACTGAAAAAGAGCTATTTGAAAAACTCAAGGACCTGCGACCAGGAAAAGCTTGCGGTGCAGATGGCATCCTAAGCGAAATGATAAAACACACGGACGATAAAATGAAATTGGCTATCCTAAAACTTTTCAACTTGGTTCTGAGTGTCGGTTACTTCCCTGATATCTGGAACAAAGGACTCATAACGCCCATATACAAAAGTGGAGACAAAGTTGACCCAAATAACTATCGAGGCATCTGTGTAAACAGTAACCTGGGGAAGGTATTCTGTAGTATCATAAACAAAAGACTTATAAACTTCCTTGAGGAGCACAATGTCTTGAGTAAAAGCCAAATTGGATTCCTACCAAACTATAGAACATCGGATCATATCTTCACCCTGCACACCCTAATTGACAAACATGTTCATCAAAACAAAAGCAAAATTTTTGCCTGCTTTATAGATTTCCAGAAGGCTTTCGATTCCATTTGGCATGACGGTCTATTCTTGAAACTTATTGAAAGTGGTGTAGGGGGAAAAACATATGATGTAATTAAATCAATGTATACAAACAATAAATGTGCAGTTAAAATTGGAGACAAACAAACAAAATACTTCGCACAGGGGCGTGGTGTGACGCAGGGCTCGCCCATCTCACTGACACTCTTTAATATTTACATAAATGAATTGGCAAAACTACTTGAACAAGCTACAGCACCCGGCCTCACCCTATATGAATCCAAGGTTAAATTCCTCCTCTATGCAGATGACCTGGTTCTGCTGTCACCAACTAAGGAGAGTCTACAGCAGAACCTGGATCTGCTAGAGTTGTTCTGTCAGACCTGGGCCCTGACAATAAACCCCCAAAAAACCAAAGTTCTTGTGTTCCAGCAAAGATCCAGACATCAGGGACCCAGAATAAATTTCACACTAGTAACAACTAAAATTGAACAAACCACTAACTACACATACTTGGGCTTAAAAATCAGCTCTACGGGAAATTTTCATCTGGCTGTGAATGAACTGAAAGAGAAAGCAAGAAGGGCTTTCTATGCCATTAAAAAATCAATCCAAACAGAAATCCCAATTGGCATTTGGCTCAAAATTTTTAAATCAGTAATTGAACCAATTGCACTCTATGGCAGTGAGGTGTGGGGACCGCTAACACAACAAGAATTTGCAAAATGGGACAAACATCCAATTGAGATCCTACATGCAGAATTCTGTAAAAGTATCATCCGGACTCAAAGGAAAACCGCAAACAATGCATGCAGGGCAGAACTAGGCCAATATCCACTATTAATTACTATCCAAAAAAGAGCCACCAAATTTTGGAAACACCTAAAAATGAGCAACCCCCACTGCTATCATTACGAAGCCCTGAAATGCCAAGAGAGGATCATAAAGAAGAATACCCTCAGTCAACTAGTCCTGGGACTCAGTGAAGTAAATACTAACACTACTAACAATAACCAGCCCCAGGACAGTGACATCATAGCACAGAGAATTCGACCCAACACAATTGTCACTAAGCAAAAGGAAAAATATCTGTCACATTGGGCAGAAACAACAAAAACCCAAAACAAACTCAATTGCTACTTGGCCCTAAACAGACAATACAACATGGCTGAATACCTGACCATGGTAAAAGATAGCAAATTGAGAAAAACCTTGACAATGTACAGACTTAGTGAACATAGCCTGGCCATCGAAAAAGGCAGACCTGGCTGACAAGAGAGGACAGGATATGCTCTCACTGCAGTCAGGGAGTGGTGGAGACAGAGATGCACTTCCTCACAGCTTGTGGAAAATATCAGGGCATAAGGGGGAATTTCTACCCAAAATTCACAAAAATATGCCCTGAATTCAAAAATTTGAATCACGACCAAAAACTCCCATACCTATTAGGGGAACAGAGAAATTGTGTAACCTTAGCGGCACACTATGTTACAGCTTGCCATAAACAGAGAGACAACCATTAAATCTAAGAATAGAGTATATACAAATTATACAAATGTATATTTATACACTCAGGGATATATCTGTTTATACACTGTATGGATAGATCTGCGTTTATGTGGTCAACCATAAATGTTTTTTCGATGCTTTGGCAACATAAGATGTACCTTGTCATGCCAATAAAGTGATTTGAATTGAATTGAATTGAATTGAGAGAGGCAGAGACAGTGACAGAGAGGCAGAGAGATAAACAGCAGAACAGATAGAGATAGACAAAGAGACAGAATGGGGTATTTTAATAATCTCTGCTCCCCCAGCCAATGCCCCAACCGCGATACACCCAGTTTAACCAGAGGTGAAAGATTAATGTCAGTGTCCCCACCCCTAAACACCCAGTTTCCTTTTTCTGGGTTTTTTTTTTACTCGGGCCCCAGCTGAAGGGTGAAAATCCAGAGTGATATTGGACCTATCCTCAATGTGCTACCAAGACATTGGGCCATAATTTGCAGCCCCTACCAGCACGTACGGGGTGCGCATGCACCCATCAGGACCACGCAAGTTCCGGGTTTAGGCATGTCAAGCGCTAGCGCGATAACCCGGAACTTGCGACCTGTCAAGAATCTTCTTAACAGATCCTCCGCAGCCCCGGGTGAAGGGCCTCGGCGAGCGGAGAGTTGGGCCATTTGTCCAACTGCTGCCCAGAGAATGCCTGTGAAATTCTTACGCCTGTTCGGCCTGCTTTTACCAGTGTAAGAGTTTAATAAAAAATAAAAATACGTTTTTTTCAATCATTTAAACATTAAAAAAAACCTGTACAATAAGATAAGGTTATTTATAGACCCTTATTTGATGTCTAGGTGTATTTTTTGGGGTATTCCCATTCATTCCGTAGAAATGGAATCCCCATAAGCATGAATGGGTGGGCTGGCCCATGTGATCCCAGGGGCACCTGTGCACTGCCTGCACCCCTGGGGTGCCTGGGCCTCTGTACCTCCCGGACCACCGTGTACACGGACATTTAATTAGTGGATCGGAAGCCTCCGACCGCAAATTCAGGGCCATTGTATTACTGCTACCCCTATCAAACACAATCAGCCACTGTCTGTCTCTAATGACGAAGTGTGGGCCCACTGCCCAGTGCCAGGCCCCCCTGTGAAGCTCACCTTCTTGGTGTAGTCCATAGCCTTCAGAATCGAAAGGTTTAGGGTCTCCAAGCAGGCAAGGACATCCTCATAGTCTCCCATGTGGGAGGCGAAGTAATCTAGAGAGAGGGAGAGCAGAACATGGGTTATTGATGGTCTGATTTCACTCCAGTACCTTTAAGCCCAACTCCATGGCCAGTTGTCACACTTTCATAGGTGCGATTCTTATATTCTTCATCCTGGGGTCACTGACTCTCGTCAGAGCACATTTCCACCGATGTTGAAAGCCACATGACCTCACCCATAGAAACATTGTCTGTCAGTCTAGAAACTTAGGCTTCAGCATGCTATGTGACAGTGTGGGGCTTCACTGAAGAGGGGATCCTGTTCTCCACCGACTCCCACATGGTTTCTCACAGGGGTCACAAAGGGGTCAGGGGTGGGAGCTCCGGCTGATTGCCTCTTCAATAAATCGCAGTCACTGAGGTCAATGTAACACTCCGCCAATGCCCTGACTGAGATCAGCCAAATGAGCACAGATTAGGATTGATTTGTCCACAATTTGACTCTATGTGACCGACATACAGGGCAGGTACCAGCAGGCTACAAGAGCAACTGAAATTGACATCACACTCGACCATATTCCGTACCGCACTCTATCACTCTCTCTCTGTACCGCACTCTGTCACTCTCTCTCTGTACCGCACTCTGTCACTCTCTCTCTGTACCGCACTCTCTCACTCTCACTCTGTACTGCACTCTGTCACTCTCTCTAGGTACCACACTCTGTCACTCTCGCTCTGTACCGCAATCCGTCATTCTCTCTCTCTGTACTGCACTCTGTCACTCTCCATCGGTACCGCACTCTGTCACTCTCTCTCTGTACCGCACGCTGTCACTCTCTCTCTGTACCGCACTCTGTCACTCTCTCTTTCTGTACCGCACTCTGTCACTCTTGCTCTGTACCGCACTCTGTCACTCTCGCACTGTAGTGCACTCTGTCACTCTCTCGCTCTGTGTCACTCTCTCTCTGTACCGCAATCTGTCACTCCCTCTCGGTACCGCACTCTGTCACTCTCTCGCTCTGTGTCACTCTCTCTCTGTACCGCACTCTGTCACTCCTGCCCTGTACCGCACTCTGTCTCTCTCTCTCTCTGTACCGCACTCTGTCACTCTCTCTCTCTGTACCGCACTCTGTCACTCTCTCTCTCTCTGAATCGTACACTGTCACTCTCTATCGGTACCGCACTCTGTCACTCTCTCTCTATACCGCACTCTGTCACTCTCTTTCTCTGTACCGCAACCTGTCACTCTCTCTCTCTGTACCGCACTGTGTCACTCTCTCTCTCTGTACTGCAATCTGTCACTCTCTCTCTCAGTAGCGCATTCTGTCACTCTCTCTCTGTACCGCACTCTGTCACTCTCTGTACCGCATTCTGTCACTCTCTCACTCTGTACCGCATTCTGTCACTCTCTCTCTCTGTACCGCACTCTGTCACTCTCTCTCTCTCTGAATCGTACACTGTCATTCTCTATCTATACCGCACTCTGTCACTCTCTCTATCTGTACCGCACTCTGTCACTCTCTATCTCTGTACCGCATTCTGTCACTCTCGCTCTATACCGCACTCTGTCACTCTCTATCTCTGTACCGCATTCTGTCACTCTCGCTCTATACCGCACTCTGTCACTCTCTCCCTCTGTACCGCACTCTGGCACTCTCTCTCTGCACTGCACTCTGTCACTCTCTCTCTGTACCGCACTCTGTCACTCTCTCTCTCTCTGTACCGCACTCTGTCACTCTCTCTCAGTACCGCACTCTGTCACTCTCTCTCTCTGTACCGCACTCTGTCACTTTCTCTCTGTACCGCACTCTGTCACTCTCTCTCTCTGTACTGCACTCTGTCACTCTCTCACTCTGTACCGCACTCTGTCACTCTCTCTCGCTCTGTACCGCACACTGTCACTCTCTGTACCGCATTCTGTCACTCTCACTCTGTACCGCACTCTGTCACTCTCTCTCTCTGTACCGCACTGTCACTCTCTCTCTGTACCGCACTCTGTCACTCTCTCTCACTGGACCGCACTCTGTCACACTCTCTATCTGTACCGCACTCTGTCACTCTATCTCTGTACCTCAATCTGTCACTCTCTCTCTCTGTAGCGCACTCTGTCACTCTCTCTCTGTACCGAACTCCGTCACTCTCTCTCGCTCCGTACCGCAATCTGTTACCCTCTCTCTGTACCGCACTCTGTCACTCTCTCTCTCTGTACCGCACTTTGTCACTCTCTCTCTGTACCGCAATCTGTCACTCTCACTCTCTGTACTGCATTCTGTCACTCTCACTCTGTACCGCACTCTGTCACTCTCTCTCTCTGTACCGCACTCTGTCACTCTGTCTCTCTGTACCGCACTCTGTCACTCTCACTTCCCTGTACCGCACTCTGTCACTCTCTCTCTCTGTAGTGCACTCTGTAACTCTCTCACTCTATACCGCACTCTGTCACTCTCTCTCTCTGTACCGCACTCTGTCACTCACTCACTTTGTACCACAATCTGTCACTCTCTCTCTTTACCGCATTCTGTCACTCTCTCTCTCTGTACTGCACTCTGTCACTCTCTCTCTCTGTACCACACTCTGTCTCTCTCTCTCTGTACCACACTCTGTCACTCTCTCTCTATACCGCACTCTGTCCCTCACTCTCTCTCTCTGTACCGCACTCTGTCACTCTCTCTCGCTCTGTACCGCACTCTGTCACTCTCTGTGCCGCATTCTGTCACTCTCACTGTGTACCGCACTCTGTCACTCTCTCTCTCTGTACCGCACTCTGTCACCCTCTCTCTGTACCGCACTGTGTCACTCTCTCTCTCCGGACTGCACTCTGTCCCTCTCTCTCTGTACCGCACTCTGTCACTCTCTCAATCTGTACCGCACTCTGTCACTCCCTCTCTGTACCTCAATCTGTCACTCTCTCTCTCTGTAGCGCACTCTGTCACTCTCTCTCTGTACCGCACTCTGTCACTCTCTGTATCGCATTCTGTCACTCTCTCACTCTGTACCGCATTCTGTCACTCTCTCTCTCTGTACCGCACTATGTCACTCTCTCTCTGTACCGCACTCTGTCACTCTCTCTCTCTGTACCGCACTCTGTCACTCTCTCTCTGTACCGCACTCTGTTACTCTCTCTCTGGACCGCACTCTGTCACTCACTCGCTGTACCGAACTCTGTCACTCTCTCTCGCTCCGTACCTCAATCTGTTACCCTCTCTCTGTACCGCACTCTGTTACTCTCTCTCTGGACCGCACTCTGTCACTCACTCGCTGTACCGAACTCTGTCACTCTCTCTCGCTCCGTACCTCAATCTGTTACCCTCTCTCTGTACCGCACTCTCGCTCCGTACCTCAATCTGTTACCCTCTCTCTGTACCGCACTCTGTCACTCTTGCTCTGTAGTGCACTCTGTCACTCTCTCTCTCTCTGTACCGCGCTGTGTCACTCTCTCTCTCTGTACCGCACTCTGTCACTCTCTCTCTCTGTACCACACTCTGTCACTCTCTGTCTCTGTACCGCACTCTGTCACTATCTCTCTCTGTACCGCACTTTGTCACTGTCTTTCTCTGTACCGCATTCTGTCACTCTCTCTCTGTAC
Source organism: Somniosus microcephalus (assembly GCF_052327205.1). NCBI lineage: Eukaryota > Metazoa > Chordata > Chondrichthyes > Squaliformes > Somniosidae > Somniosus > Somniosus microcephalus. Next base: position 167,975,925 of record NC_140992.1, read on the forward strand.
GGCACTCTGTCACACTCTGTACCGCACTCTGTCACTCTTGCACTGTACCGCACTCTGTCACTCTCGCTCTGTAGTGCACTCTGACTCTCTCTCTCTGTACCGCGCTCTGTCACTCTCTCTCCCACTCTGTACCACACTCTGTCACTCTCTCTCTCTGTACCGCACTCTGTCACTCTCTCACTCTGTACCGCACTCTGTCACTCTCTCACTCTCTCTGTACCACACTGTCACTCTCTCTCTCTATACCGCACTCTGTCACTCTCTCACTCTGTAATGCACTCTGTCACTCTCTCTCTCTGTACCGCACTCTGTCACTCTCTCTCTATACCGCACTCTGTCACTCGCTCTATCTGTACTGCATTCTGTCACACTCAATCTGTAGCGCACTCTGTCACTCTCTCTGTACCGCACTCTGTCACTATCACTCAGTACCGCACCCTGTCACTCTGTCTCTCTGTAGCGCACCCTGTCACTCTTTCACTCTGTAGCGCACTCTGTCACCCCCTCTCTCTGTACCGCACTCTGTCACTCTCTCACGTTGTACCGCAATCTGTCACTCTTTCTCTTTACCGCACTCTGTCACTGTCTCTCTCTGTACCGCACTCTATCACTCTCTCTCTATACCGCACTCTGTCACTCTCTCTCTCTGTACCGCACTCTGTCAATCTCTCTCTCTGTACCACACTGTGTCTCTCTCTCTCTGTACCACACTCTGTCACTCTCTCTATATACCACACAGTCACTCACTCTCTCTCTCTGTACCGCACTCTGTCACTCCCTCTCTGTGCCGCACTCTTTCACTCTCTCTCTCTCCTTACCGCACTCTGTCACTCTCTCTCTGTACCGCACTCTGTCACTCTCTCACTCTGTAACGCACACTGTCACTCTGTCCCTCTGTACCGCACTCTGTCACTCTCTCTCTCTGTACCGCACTCTCTCACTCTCACTCTATACCGCACTCTGTCACTCTCTCTCTCTGTACCGCACTCTGTCACTCTCTCTCTGTAGTGCACTCTGTCACTCTCTCTCTCTCTGTACCGCGCTGTGTCACTCTCTCTCCCACTCTGTACCACACTCTGTCACTCTCTCTATACCGCACTCTGTCACTCTCTCTCTCTGTACCGCACTCTGTCACTCTCTCTCTGTAGTGCACTCTGTCACTCTCTCTCTCTCTGTACCGCGCTGTGTCACTCTCTCTCCCACTCTGTACCACACTCTGTCACTCTCTCTATACCGCACTCTGTCACTCTCTCTCTCTGTACCGCACTCTGTCACTCTCTCTCTCTATACCACAATCTGTCACTCTCTGTCTCTGTACCGCACTCTGTCACTATCTCTCTCTGTACCGCACTTTGTCACTGTCTTTCTCTGTACCGCATTCTGTCACTCTCTCTCTGTACGGCACTCTGTCACACTCTGTACCGCACTCTGTCACTCTTGCACTGTACCGCACTCTGTCACTCTCGCTCTGTAGTGCACTCTGACTCTCTCTCTCTGTACCGCGCTCTGTCACTCTCTCTCCCACTCTGTACCGCACTCTGTCACTCTCTCTCTCTGTACCGCACTCTGTCACTCTCTCACTCTGTACCGCACTCTGTCACTCTCTCTCTCTGTACCGCACTCTGTCACTCTCTCACTCTGTACCGCACTCTGTCACTCTCTCTCTCTCTGTACCGCACTCTGTCACTCTCTCTCTCTCTCTCTGTACCACACTGTCACTCTCTCTCTCTGTACCGCACTCTGTCACTCTCTCACTCTGTAATGCACTCTGTCACTCTCTCTCTCTGTACCGCACTCTGTCACTCTCTCTCTATACCACACTCTGTCACTCGCTCTCTCTGTACTGCATTCTGTCACACTCAATCTGTAGCGCACTCTGTCACTCTCTCTGTACCGCACTCTGTCACTCTCTCACGTTGTACCGCAATCTGTCACTCTTTCTCTTTACCGCACTCTGTCACTGTCTCTCTCTGTACCGCACTCTGTCACTCTCTCTCTCTGTACCGCACTGTGTCTCTCTCTCTCTGTACCACACTCTGTCACTCTCTCTCTATACCACACAGTCACTCACTCTCTCTCTCTGTACCGCACTCTGTCACTCCCTCTCTGTGCCGCACTCTTTCACTCTCTCTCTCTCCTTACCGCACTCTGTCACTCTCTCTCTGTACCGCACTCTGTCACTCTCTCACTCTGTAACGCACACTGTCACTCTGTCCCTCTGTACCGCACTCTGTCACTCTCTCTCTCTGTACCGCACTCTCTCACTCTCACTCTATACCGCACTCTGTCACTCTCTCTCTCTGTACCGCACTCTGTCACTCTCTCTCTGTAGTGCACTCTGTCACTCTCTCTCTCTCTGTACCGCGCTGTGTCACTCTCTCTCCCACTCTGTACCACACTCTGTCACTCTCTCTATACCGCACTCTGTCACTCTCTCTCTCTGTACCGCACTCTGTCACTCTCTCTCTGTAGTGCACTCTGTCACTCTCTCTCTCTCTGTACCGCGCTGTGTCACTCTCTCTCCCACTCTGTACCACACTCTGTCACTCTCTCTATACCGCACTCTGTCACTCTCTCTCTCTGTACCGCACTCTGTCACTCTCTCTCTCTGTACCACAATCTGTCACTCTCTGTCTCTGTACCGCACTCTGTCACTATCTCTCTCTGTACCGCACTTTGTCACTGTCTTTCTCTGTACCGCATTCTGTCACTCTCTCTCTGTACGGCACTCTGTCACACTCTGTACCGCACTCTGTCACTCTTGCACTGTACCGCACTCTGTCACTCTCGCTCTGTAGTGCACTCTGACTCTCTCTCTCTGTACCGCGCTCTGTCACTCTCTCTCCCACTCTGTACCGCACTCTGTCACTCTCTCTCTCTGTACCGCACTCTGTCACTCTCTCACTCTGTACCGCACTCTGTCACTCTCTCTCTCTGTACCGCACTCTGTCACTCTCTCACTCTGTACCGCACTCTGTCACTCTCTCTCTCTCTGTACCGCACTCTGTCACTCTCTCTCTCTCTCTCTGTACCACACTGTCACTCTCTCTCTCTGTACCGCACTCTGTCACTCTCTCACTCTGTAATGCACTCTGTCACTCTCTCTCTCTGTACCGCACTCTGTCACTCTCTCTCTATACCACACTCTGTCACTCGCTCTCTCTGTACTGCATTCTGTCACACTCAATCTGTAGCGCACTCTGTCACTCTCTCTGTACCGCACTCTGTCACTCTTTCACTCTGTAGCACACTCTTTCACTCCCTCTCTCTGTACCGCACTCTGTCACTCTCTCACTTTGTACCGCAATCTGTCACTCTCTCTCTTTACCGCACTCTGTCACTGTCTCTCTCTGTACCGCACTCTGTCACTCTCTCTCTCTGTACCGCACTCTGTCAATCTCTCTCTCTTTACCACACTGTGTCACTCTCTCTCTATACCGCCCTCTGTCACTCTCTCTCTCTGTACCGCACTCTGTCAATCTCTCTCTCTTTACCACACTGTGTGTCTCTCTCTCTGTACCACACTCTGTCACTCTCTCTCTATACCGCACACTGTCACTCACTCTCTCTCTCTGTACCGCACTCTGTCACTCCCTCTCTGTGCCGCACTCTTTCACTCTCTCTCTCTCTGTACCGCACTCTGTCACTCTCTCTCTGTACCGCACTCTGTCACTCTCACTCTGTAGTGCACTCTGTCACTCTCTCTCTCTCTGTACTGCACTCTGTCACTCTCTCTCTGCACCGCACTCTGTCACTCTCTCACTCTGTAACGCACACTGTCACTCTGTCCCATTGTAACGCACTCTGTCACTTTCTCTCTCTGTACCGCACTCTCTCACTCTCTCTCTGTACCGCACTCTGTCACTCTCTCTCTGTACCGCACTCTGTCACTCTCTCACTCTGTAACGCACTCTGTCACTCTCTCTCTGTGCTGCACTCTGTCACTCTGTCCCTCTGTACCGCACTCTGTCACTCTCTCTCTATACCGCACTCTGTCACTCTCTCTCTCTGTACCGCACTCTGTCTCTCTCTCTCTGTACCACACACTGTCACTCTCGCTCTGTAGTGCACTCTGTCACTCTCTCTGTCTCTGTACCTCACTCTGTCACTCTCTGTCTCTGTACCGCACTCTGTCACTCTCACTCTATACCGCACTCTGTCACTCACTCTCCCTCTCCGTACCGCACTCTGTCACTCTCTCTCTCTGTACAACACTCTGTCTCTCTCGCTCTGTACCACACTCTGTCGCTCTATGTACCGCATTCTGTCACTCTCACTCTGTACCGCACTCTGTCACTCTCTCTCTCTGTACCACACTCTGTCACTCTCTCTCTGTACCGCACTCTGTCACTCTCTCTCTCTGGACTGCACTCTGTCACTCTCTCTCTGTACCGCACTCTGTCACTCTCTCTCTCTGTACCGCACTCTGTCACTCTCTCTCTCTGTACCACACTCTGTCACACTCTCTCTCTGTACCTCAATCTGTCACTCTCTCTCTCTGTAGCGCACTCTGTCACCCTCTGTACCGCACTCTGTCACTCTCTCTCTGTGTACCGCACTCTGTCACTCTCTCACTCTCTCTCTATACCGCACTCTGTCACTCTCTCTCTCTGTACCGCACTGTGTCACTTTCTCTCCCACTCCGTACCACACTCTGTCACTCTCTCTATACCGCACTCTGTCACTCTCTCTCCCACTCTGTACCACACTCTGTCACTCTCTCTCTATACCGCACTCTGTCACTCTCTCTCTCTGTACCGCACTCTGTCACTCTCTCTCTCTGTACCACACTCTGTCACTCTCTGTCTCTGTACCGCACTCTGTCACTATCTCTCTCTGTACCGCACTTTGTCACTGTCTTTCTCTGTACCGCATTCTGTCACTCTCTCCCTGTACGGCACCCTGTCACACTCTGTACCACACTCTGTCACTCTTGCACTGTACCGCACTCTGTCACTCTCGCTCTGTAGTGCACTCTGACTCTCTCTCTCCCACTCTGTACCGCACTCTGTCACTCTCTCTCTCAGTACCGCACTCTGTCACTCTCTCACTCTGTACCGCACTCTGTCAGTATCTCTCTCTGTACCGCACTTTGTCACTCTCTCTCTCTCTCTCTCTGTACCACATTGTCACTCGCTCTCTCTGTACTGCATTATGTCACACTCAATCTGTAGCGCACTCTGTCACTCTCTCTGTACCGCACTCTGTTACTCTCACTCTGTACCGCACCCTGTCACTCTGTCTCTCTGTAGTGCATTCTGTCACTCTTTCACTCTGTAGCACACTCTGTCACTCCCTCTCTCTGTACCGCACTCTGTCACTCTCTCACTTTGTACCGCAATCTGTCACTCTCTCTCTTTACCGCACTCTGTCACTGTCTCTCTCTGTACCGCACTCTATCACTCTCTCTCTATACCGCACTCTGTCACTCTCTCTCTCTGTACCGCACTCTGTCAATCTCTCTCTCTGTACCACACTGTGTCTCTCTCTCTCTGTACCACACTCTGTCACTCTCTCTCTATACCGCACACTGTCACTCACTCTCTCTCTCTGTACCGCACTCTGTCACGCCCTCTCTGTGCCGCACTCTTTCACTCTCTCTCTCTCTGTACCGCACTCTGTCACTCTCTCTCTGTAGCGCACTCTGTCACTCTCACTCTGTAGTGCACTCTGTCACTCTCTCTCTCTCTGTACCGCACTCTGTCACTCTCTCACTCTGTAATGCACACTGTCACTCTGTCCCTCTGTACCGCACTCTGTCACTCTCTCTCTGTACCGCACTCTGTCACTCTCTCACTCTGTAACGCACTCTGTCACTCTCTCTCTGTGCCGCACTCTGTCACTCTGTCCCTCTGTACCGCACTCTGTCACTCTCTCTCTATACTGCACTCTGTCACTCTCTCTCTCTGTACCGCACTCTGTCTCTCTCTCTCTGTACCACACACTGTCACTCTCGCTCTGTAGTGCACTCTGTCACTCTCACTGTCTCTGTACCGCACCCTGTCACTCTCCCTCTATACCGCACTCTGTCACTCACTCTCCCTCTCCGTACCGCACTCTGTCACTCTCTCTCTCTGTACAACACTCTGTCTCTCTCGCTCTGTACCGCACTCTGTCACTCTCTGTACCGCATTCTGTCACTCTCATTCTGTACCGCACTCTGTCACTCTCTCTCTCAGTACCGCACTCTGTCACTCACCCTCTGTACCGCACTCTGTCACTCTCTCTCTCTGGACTGCACTCTGTCACTCTCTCTCTGTACCGCACTCTGTCACTCTCTCTCTGTGTACCGCACTCTGTCACTCTCTCACTCTGTACCGCAATCTGTCACTCTCTCTCTGTACCTCAATCTGTCACTCTCTCTCTCTGTAGCGCACTCTGTCACTCTCTCTCTGTACCGCACTCTGTCACTCTCTGTACCGCATTCTGACACTCTCTCACTCTGTACCGCATTCTGTCACTCTCTCTCTCTGTACCGCACTCTGCCACTCTCTCTCTCTGTACCGCACTCTGTCACTCTCTCTCTCTGTACCGCACTCTGTCACTCTCTCTCTCTCTGTACCGCACTCTGTCACTCTCTCTCTGTAGTGCACTCTGTCACTCTCTCTCTCTCTGTACCGCGCTGTGTCACTCTCTCTCCCACTCTGTACCACACTCTGTCACTCTCTCTCTATACCGCACTCTGTCACTCTCTCTCTCTGTACCACACTCTGTCACTCTCTCTCTCTGTACCGCACTCTGTCACTCTCTCTCTCTGTACCACACTCTGTCACTCTCTGTCTCTGTACCGCACTCTGTCACTATCTCTCTCTGTACCGCACTTTGTCACTGTCTTTCTCTGTACCGCATTCTGTCACTCTCTCTCTGTACGGCACTCTGTCACACTCTGTACCGCACTCTGTCACTCTCGCTCTGTAGTGCACTCTGACTCTCTCTCTCTGTACCGCGCTCTGTCACTCTCTCTCCCACTCTGTACTGCACTCTGTCACTCTCTCTCTCTCTGTACCGCACTCTGTCACTCTCTCACTCTGTACCGCACTCTGTCACTCTCTCTCTCTCTGTACCGCACTCTGTCACTCTCTCTCTCTCTCTGTGCCACACTGTCACTCTCTCTCTCTGTACCGCACTCTGTCACTCTCTCTCTATACCGCACTCTGTCACTCGCTCTATCTGTACTGCATTCTGTCACACTCAATCTGTAGCGCACTCTGTCACTCTCTCTGTACCGCACTCTGTCACTATCACTCAGTACCGCACCCTGTCACTCTGTCTCTCTGTAGCGCACTCTGTCACTCTTTCGCTCTGTAGCGCACTCTGTCACTCCCTCTCTCTGTACCGCACTCTGTCACTCTCTCACGTTGTACCGCAATCTGTCACTCTTTCTCTTTACCGCACTCTGTCACTGTCTCTCTCTGTACCGCACTCTATCACTCTCTCTCTCTATACCGCACTCTGTCAATCTCTCTCTCTGTACCACACTGTGTCTCTCTCTCTCTATACTGCACAGTCACTCACTCTCTCTCTCTGTGCCGCACTCTGTCACTCCCTCTCTGTGCCGCACTCTTTCACTCTCTCTCTCTCCTTACCGCACTCTGTCACTCTCTCTCTGTACCGCACTCTGTCACTCTCGCTCTGTAGTGCACACTGTCACTCTCTCTCTCTCTGTACCGCACTCTGTCACTCTCTCTCTGTACCGCACTCTGTCACTCTTGCTCTGTACCGCACTCTGTCACTCTCGCTCTCTGTACCGCACTCTGTCACTCTTGTTCTGTACCGCACTCTGTCACTCTCTCTCTGTAGTGCACTCTGTCACTCTCTCTCTCTCTGTACCGCGCTGTGTCACTCTCTCTCCCACTCTGTACCACACTCTGTCACTCTCTCTATACCGCACTCTGTCACTCTCTCTCTCTGTACCGCACTCTGTCACTCTCTCGCTCTGTACCACACTCTGTCACTCTCTGTCTCTGTACCGCACTCTGTCACTATCTCTCTCTGTACCGCACTTTGTCACTGTCTGTCTCTGTACCGCATTCTGTCACTCTCTCTCTGTACGGCACTCTGTCACACTCTCTCTCTGTACCGCACTGTCGCTCTCTCTCTCTGTGCCGCACTCTTTCACTCTCTCTCTCTCTGTACCGCACTCTGTCACTCTCTCTCTGTACCGCACTCTGTCACTCTCACTCTGTAGTGCACTCTGTCACTCTCTCTCTCTCTGTACCGCACTCTGTCACTCTCTCACTCTGTAATGCACACTGTCACTCTGTCCCTCTGTACCGCACTCTGTCACTCTCTCTCTGTACCGCACTCTGTCACTCTCTCACTCTGTAACGCACTCTGTCACTCTCTCTCTGTGCCGCACTCTGTCACTCTGTCCCTCTGTACCGCACTCTGTCACTCTCTCTCTATACTGCACTCTGTCACTCTCTCTCTCTGTACCGCACTCTGTCTCTCTCTCTCTGTACCACACACTGTCACTCTCGCTCTGTAGTGCACTCTGTCACTCTCACTGTCTCTGTACCGCACCCTGTCACTCTCCCTCTATACCGCACTCTGTCACTCACTCTCCCTCTCCGTACCGCACTCTGTCACTCTCTCTCTCTGTACAACACTCTGTCTCTCTCGCTCTGTACCGCACTCTGTCACTCTCTGTACCGCATTCTGTCACTCTCATTCTGTACCGCACTCTGTCACTCTCTCTCTCAGTACCGCACTCTGTCACTCACCCTCTGTACCGCACTCTGTCACTCTCTCTCTCTGGACTGCACTCTGTCACTCTCTCTCTGTACCGCACTCTGTCACTCTCTCTCTGTGTACCGCACTCTGTCACTCTCTCACTCTGTACCGCAATCTGTCACTCTCTCTCTGTACCTCAATCTGTCACTCTCTCTCTCTGTAGCGCACTCTGTCACTCTCTCTCTGTACCGCACTCTGTCACTCTCTGTACCGCATTCTGACACTCTCTCACTCTGTACCGCATTCTGTCACTCTCTCTCTCTGTACCGCACTCTGCCACTCTCTCTCTCTGTACCGCACTCTGTCACTCTCTCTCTCTGTACCGCACTCTGTCACTCTCTCTCTCTCTGTACCGCACTCTGTCACTCTCTCTCTGTAGTGCACTCTGTCACTCTCTCTCTCTCTGTACCGCGCTGTGTCACTCTCTCTCCCACTCTGTACCACACTCTGTCACTCTCTCTCTATACCGCACTCTGTCACTCTCTCTCTCTGTACCACACTCTGTCACTCTCTCTCTCTGTACCGCACTCTGTCACTCTCTCTCTCTGTACCACACTCTGTCACTCTCTGTCTCTGTACCGCACTCTGTCACTATCTCTCTCTGTACCGCACTTTGTCACTGTCTTTCTCTGTACCGCATTCTGTCACTCTCTCTCTGTACGGCACTCTGTCACACTCTGTACCGCACTCTGTCACTCTCGCTCTGTAGTGCACTCTGACTCTCTCTCTCTGTACCGCGCTCTGTCACTCTCTCTCCCACTCTGTACTGCACTCTGTCACTCTCTCTCTCTCTGTACCGCACTCTGTCACTCTCTCACTCTGTACCGCACTCTGTCACTCTCTCTCTCTCTGTACCGCACTCTGTCACTCTCTCTCTCTCTCTGTGCCACACTGTCACTCTCTCTCTCTGTACCGCACTCTGTCACTCTCTCTCTATACCGCACTCTGTCACTCGCTCTATCTGTACTGCATTCTGTCACACTCAATCTGTAGCGCACTGTGTCACTCTCTCTGTACCGCACTCTGTCACTATCACTCAGTACCGCACCCTGTCACTCTGTCTCTCTGTAGCGCACTCTGTCACTCTTTCGCTCTGTAGTGCACTCTGTCACTCCCTCTCTCTGTACCGCACTCTGTCACTCTCTCACTTTGTACCGCAATCTGTCACTCTTTCTCTTTACCGCACTCTGTCACTGTCTCTCTCTGTACCGCACTCTATCACTCTCTCTCTCTATACCGCACTCTGTCAATCTCTCTCTCTGTACCACACTGTGTCTCTCTCTCTCTATACTGCACAGTCACTCACTCTCTCTCTCTGTGCCGCACTCTGTCACTCCCTCTCTGTGCCGCACTCTTTCACTCTCTCTCTCTCCTTACCGCACTCTGTCACTCTCTCTCTGTACCGCACTCTGTCACTCTCGCTCTGTAGTGCACACTGTCACTCTCTCTCTCTCTGTACCGCACTCTGTCACTCTCTCTCTGTACCGCACTCTGTCACTCTTGCTCTGTACCGCACTCTGTCACTCTCGCTCTCTGTACCGCACTCTGTCACTCTTATTCTGTACCGCACTCTGTCACTCTCTCTCTGTAGTGCACTCTGTCACTCTCTCTCTCTCTGTACCGCGCTGTGTCACTCTCTCTCCCACTCTGTACCACACTCTGTCACTCTCTCTATACCGCACTCTGTCACTCTCTCTCTCTGTACCGCACTCTGTCACTCTCTCTCTCTGTACCACACTCTGTCACTCTCTGTCTCTGTACCGCACTCTGTCACTATCTCTCTCTGTACCGCACTTTGTCACTGTCTTTCTCTGTACCGCATTCTGTCACTCTCTCTCTGTACGGCACTCTGTCACACTCTGTACCGCACTCTGTCACTCTTGCACTGTACCGCACTCTGTCACTCTCGCTCTGTAGTGCACTCTGACTCTCTCTCTCTGTACCGCGCTCTGTCACTCTCTCTCCCACTCTGTACCGCACTCTGTCACTCTCTCTCTCTGTACCGCACTCTGTCACTCTCTCACTCTGTACCGCACTCTGTCACTCTCTCTCTCTCTGTACCGCACTCTGTCACTCTCTCTCTCTCTCTGTACCACACTGTCACTCTCTCTCTCTGTACCGCACTCTGTCACTCTCTCACTCTGTAATGCACTCTGTCACTCTCTCTCTCTGTACCGCACTCTGTCACTCTCTCTCTCTCTCTCTGTACCACACTGTCACTCTCTCTCTCTGTACCGCACTCTGTCACTCTCTCACTCTGTAATGCACTCTGTCACTCTCTCTCTCTGTACCGCACTCTGTCACTCTCTCTCTATACCACACTCTGTCACTCGCTCTCTCTGTACTGCATTCTGTCACACTCAATCTGTAGCGCACCCTGTCACTCTGTCGCGCTTTCTGTCACTCTTTCACTCTGTAGCACACTCTCTCACTCCCTCTCTCTGTACCGCACTCTTTCACTCTCTCACTTTGTACCGCAATCTGTCACTCTCTCTCTTTACCGCATCCTGTCACTGTCTCTCTCTGTACCGCATTGTGTCTCTCTCTCTCTGTACCACACTCTGTCACTCTTTCTCTATACCGCACACTGTCACTCACTCTCTCTCTCTGTACCGCACTCTGTCACTCCCTCTCTGTGCCGCACTCTTTCACTCTCTCTCTCTCTCTGTACCGCACTCTGTCACTCTCTCTCTGTACCGCACTCTGTCCCTCTCACTCTGTAGTGCACTCTGTCACTCTCTCTCTCTCTCTGTACTGCACTCTGTCACTCTCTATCTGTACCGCACTCTGCATTCTCTCACTCTGTAACGCACACTGTCACTCTGTCCCTCTGTAACGCACTCTGTCACTCTCTCTCTCTGTACCGCACTCTCTCACTCGCTCTCTGTACCGCACTCTGTCACTCTCTCTCTGTACCGCACTCTGTCACTCTCTCACTCTGTAACGCACTCTGTCACTCTCTCTCTGTGCCGCACTCTGTCACTCTGTCCCTCTGTACCGCCCTCTGTCACTCTCTCTCTATACCGCACTCTGTCACTCTCTCTCTCTGTACCGCACTCTGTCTCTCTCTCTCTGTGCCACACACTGTCACTCTCGCTCTGTAGTGCACTCTGTCACTCTCTCTGTCTCTGTACCGCACTCTGTCACTCTCTGTCTCTGTACCGCACTCTGTCACTCTCCCTCTATACCGCACTCTGTCACTCACTCTCCCTCTCCGTACCGCACTCTGTCACTCTCTCTCTCTGTACCGCACTCTGTCACTCTCTCTCTGTACCGCACTCTGTCACTCTCTCTCTCTGGACCGCACTCTGTCACTCTCTCACTCTGTACCGCAATCTGTCACTCTCTCTCTGTACCTCAATCTGTCACTCTCTCTCTCTGTACCACACTCTGTCACTATCTCTCTCTGTACCGCACTTTGTCACTGTCTTTCTCTGTACCGCACTCTGTCACTCTCTCTCTCTGGACTGCACTCTGTCACTCTCTCTCTGTACAGCATTCTGTCACTCTCACTCTGTACCGCACTCTGTCACTCTCTCTCTCTGTACCGCACTCTGTCACTCTCTCTCTGTACCGCACTCTGTCACTCTCTCTCTCTGGACTGCACTCTGTCACTCTCTCTCTGTACCGCACTCTGTCACTCTCTCTCTGTGTACCGCACTCTGTCACTCTCTCACTCTGTACCGCAATCTGTCACTCTCTCTCTGTACCTCAATCTGTCACTCTCTCTCTCTGTAGCGCACTCTGTCACTCTCTCTCTGTACCGCACTCTGTCTCTCTCTCTCTCTGTACCGCACTCTGTCACTCTCTCTCTCTGTAACTCACTCTGTCACTCTCTCTCTCTGTACCTCACTCTGTCACTATCTCTCTCTGTACGGCACTCTGTCACTCTCTGTACAGCATTCTGTCACTCTCTCTCTCTGTACCGCACTCTGTCACTCTCGCTCTGTACCGCACTCTGTCACTCTCTCTTACTGTACCGCACTCTGTCACTCTTGCACTGTACCGCACTCTGTCACTCTCGCTCTGTAGTGCACTCTGTCTCTCTCTCTCTGTACCGCGCTCTGTCATTCTCTCTCCCACTCTGTACCACACTAAGTCACTCTCTCTCTCTGTTCCGCACTCTGTCACTCTCTCACTCTGTACCGCACTCTGTCACTCTCTCTCTCTGTACCGCACTCTGTCACTCTCTCTCTGTACCGCACTCTTTCACTCTCTCTCTCTGTACCGCACTCTGTCACTCTCTCTCTGTACCGCACTCTGTCACTCTATCTCTGGACCGCACTCTGTCACTCACTCGCTGTACCGAACTCTGTCACTCTCTCTCGCTCCGTACCGCAATCTGTTACCCTCTCTCTGTACCGCACTCTGTCACTCTTGCTCTGTAGCGCAGTCTGTCACTCTCGCTCTCTGTACCGCACTCTGTCACTCTTGTTCTGTACCGCACTCTGTCACTCTCTCTCTGTAGTGCACTCTGTCACACTCTCTCTCTCTGTACCGCGCTGTGTCACTCTCTCTCCCACTCTGTACCACACTCTGTCACGCTCTCTCTATACCGCACTCTCTCTCTCTGTACCGCACTCTGTCACTCTCTCTCTCTGTACCACACTCTGTCACTCTCTATCTGTACTGCATTCTGTCACTCTCTCACTCTGTACTGCATTCTGTCACTCTCTCTCTCTCTGTACCGCACTCTGTCACACTCTCTCTCTCTCTGTACCGCACTCTGTCTCTCTCTCTCTGTACCACACTCTGTCACTCTCTCTCTGTACCGTACTCTGTCACTCTCTCTCTGGACCGCACTCTGTCACTCTCTGTACAGCATTCTGTCACTCTCTCTCTCTGTACCGCACTCTGTCACTCTCGCTCTGTACCGCACTCTGTCACTCTCTCTTACTGTACCGCACTCTGTCACTCTTGCACTGTACCGCACTCTGTCACTCTCGCTCTGTAGTGCACTCTGTCTCTCTCTCTCTGTACCGCGCTCTGTCATTCTCTCTCCCACTCTGTACCACACTAAGTCACTCTCTCTCTCTGTTCCGCACTCTGTCACTCTCTCACTCTGTACCGCACTCTGTCACTCTCTCTCTCTGTACCGCACTCTGTCACTCTCTCTCTGTACCGCACTCTTTCACTCTCTCTCTCTGTACCGCACTCTGTCACTCTCTCTCTGTACCGCACTCTGTCACTCTCTCTCTGGACCGCACTCTGTCACTCACTCGCTGTACCGAACTCTGTCACTCTCTCTCGCTCCGTACCGCAATCTGTTACCCTCTCTCTGTACCGCACTGTGTCACTCTTGCTCTGTACCGCACTCTGTCACTCTCGCTCTCTGTAATGCACTCTGTCACTCTTGTTCTGTACCGAACTCTGTCACTCTCTCTCTGTAGAGCACTCTGTCACTCTCTCTCTCTCTGTACCGCGCTGTGTCACTCTCTCTCCCACTCTGTACCACACTCTGTCACTCTCTCTATACCGCACTCTGTCACTCTCTCTCTCTGTACCGCACTCTGTCACTCTCTCTCTCTGTACCGCACTCTGTCACTCTCTCTCTCTGTACCACAATCTGTCACTCTCTGTCTCTGTACCACACTCTGTCACTCTCTCTCTCTGTACCGCACTCTGTCACTATCTCTCTCTGTACTGCACTTTGTCACTGCCTTTCTCTGTACCACACTCTGTCACTCTCTCTCTGTACGGCACTCTGTCACTCTCTGTACCGCATTCTGTCACTCTCTCTCTGTACCGCACTCTGTCACTCTCTCTCTGGACCGCACTCTGTCACTCTCTCTCTCTGTACCACAATCTGTCACTCTCTGTCTCTGTACCACACTCTGTCACTCTCTCTCTCTGTACCGCACTCTGTCACTATCTCTCTCTGTACTGCACTTTGTCACTGCCTTTCTCTGTACCACACTCTGTCACTCTCTCTCTGTACGGCACTCTGTCACTCTCTGTACCGCATTCTGTCACTCTCTCTCTGTACCGCACTCTGTCACTCTCTCTCTGGACCGCCCTCTGTCAATCACTCTCTGTACCGCACTCTGTCACTCACTCGCTGTACCGAACTCCGTCACTCTCTCTCGCTCCGTACCGCAATCTGTTACCCTCTCTCTGTACCGCACTGTGTCACTCTTGCTCTGTACCGCACTCTGTCACTCTCGCTCTCCGTAATGCACTCTATCACTCTTGTTCTGTACCGCACTCTGTCACTCTCTCTCTGTAGTGCACTCTGTCACTCTCTCTCTCTCTGTACCGCGCTGTGTCACTCTCTCTCCCACTCTGTACCACACTCTGTCACTCTCTCTATACCGCACTCTGTCACTCTCTCTCTCTGTACCGCACTCTGTCACTCTCTCTCTCTGTACCACAATCTGTCACTCTCTGTCTCTGTACCACACTCTGTCACTCTCTCTCTGTACGGCACTCTGTCACTCTCTGTACCGCACTCTGTCACTCTCTCTCTCTGTACCGCACTCTGTCACTCTTGCACTGTACCGCACTCTGTCACTCTCGCTCTGTAGTGCACTCTGTCTCTCTCTCTCTGTACCGCGCTCTGTCATTCTCTCTCCCACTCTGTACCACCCTATGTCACTCTCTCTCTCTGTACCGCACTCTGTCACTCTCTCACTCTGTAACGCACTCTGTCACTCTCTCTCTCTGTACCGCACTCTGTCACTCTCTCACTCTGTAACGCACTCTGTCACTCTCTCTCTCTGTACCGCACTCTGTCAATCTCTCTCTGTACCGCACTCTGTCACTCTCTCTCTCTGTACTGCATTCTGTCACTCTCACTCTGTACCGCACTCTGTCACTCTCTCTCTCTGTACCGCACTCTGTCACTCTCACTTCCCTGTACCGCACTCTGTCACTCTCTCTCTCTGTACTGCACTCTGTCACTCTCTCACTCTGTACCGCACTCTGTCACTCTCTCTCTCTGTACCGCACTCTGTCACTCACTCACTTTGTACCGCAATCTGTCACTCTCTCTCTTTACCGCATTCTGTCACTCTCTCTCTCTGTACTGCACTCTGTCACTCTCTCTCTCTGTACCACACTCTGTCACTCTCTCTCTCTGTACCGCACTCTGTCACTCACTCTCTCTCTCTGTACAGCACTCAGTCACTCTCTCTCGCTCTGTACCGCACTCTGTCACTCTCTGTACCGCATTCTGTCACTCTCTCACTCTGTACCGCATTCTGTCACTCTCTCTCTCTGTACCGCACTCTGTCACTCTCTCTCTGTACCCCACTCTTTCACTCTCTCTCTCTGTACCGCACTCTGTCACTCTCTCTCTGTACCGCACTCTGTCACTCTCTCTCTGGACCGCACTCTGTCACTCACTCGCTGTACCGAACTCTGTCACTCTCTCTCGCTCCGTACCGCAATCTGTTACCCTCTCTCTGTACCGCAATCTGTCACTCTCTCTCTATACCACACTCTGTCACTCTCTCTCTCTGTACCGCACTCTGTCAATCTCTCTCTCTGTACCACACTGTGTCTCTCTCTCTCTGTACCACACTCTGTCACTCTCTCTCTATACCACACACTGTCACTCTCTCTCTCTCTCTGTACCGCACTCTGTCACTCCCTCTCTGTGCCGCACTCTTTCACTCTCTCTCTCTCTCTGTACCGCAATCTGTCACTCTCTCTCTGTACCGAACTCTGTCACCCTCGCTCTGTGGTGCACTCTGTCACTCTCTCTCTCTCTCTGTACCGCACTCTGTCACTCTCTCTCTGTACCGCACTCTCTCACTCTCTCACTCTGTAAAGCACACTGTCACTCTGTCCCTCTGTACCGCACTCTCTCACTCTCTCTCTGTACCGCACTCTGTCACTCACTCTCTCTGTACTGCATTCTGTCACTCTCACTCTGTACCGCACTCTGTCACTCTCTCTCTCTGTACCTCACTCTGTCACTCTCTCACTCTGTACCGCACTCTGTCACTCTCTCTCTGTACCGCACTCTGTCACTCTCTCTCTCCGGACTGCACTCTGTCACTCTCTCTCTGTACCTCAATCTGTCACTCTCTCTCTCTGTAGCGCACTCTGTCACTCTCTCTCTGTACCGCACTCTGTCACTCTCTGTACCGCATTCTGTCACTCTCTCACTCTGTACCGCATTCTGTCACTCTCTCTCTCTGTACCGCACTCTGTCACTCTCTCTCTGTACCACACTCTTTCACTCTCTCTCTCTGTACCGCACTCTGTCACTCTCTCTCTGTACCGCACTCTGTCACTCTCTCTCTGGACCGCACTCTGTCACTCACTCGCTGTACCGAACTCTGTCACTCTCTCTCGCTCCGTACCGCAATCTGTTACCCTCTCTCTGTACCGCACTCTGTCACTCTTGCTCTGTACCGCACTCTGTCACTCTCTCTCTGTAGTGCACTCTGTCACTCTCTCTCTCTCTGTACCGCGCTGTGTCACTCTCTCTCCCACTCTGTACCACACTCTGTCACGCTCTCTCTATACCGCACTCTCTCACTCTCTGTCTCTGTACCGCACTCTGTCACTATCTCTCTCTGTACCGCACTTTGTCACTGTCTTTCTCTGTACCGCATTCTGTCACTCTCTCTCTGTACGGCACTCTTTCACACTCTGTACCGCACTGTCACTCTTGCACTGTACCGCACTCTGTCACTCTCGCTCTGTAGTGCACTCTGACTCTCTCTCTCTGTACCGCGCTCTGTCACTCTCTCTCCCACTCTGTACCGCACTCTGTCACTCTCTCTCTCTGTACCGCACTCTGTCACGCTCTCTCTCTCTGTACCGCACTCTGTCACTCTCTCTCTCTCTCTGTACCACACTGGCACTCTCTCTCTCTGTACCGCACTCTGTCACTCTCTCACTCTGTAATGCACTCTGTCACTCTCTCTCTCTGTACCGCACTCTGTCACTCTCTCTCTATACCGCACTCTGTCACTCGCTCTCTCTGTACTGCATTCTGTCACACTCAATCTGTAGCGCACTCTGTCACTCTCTCTGTACCGCACTCTGTCACTCTCATTCTGTACCGCACCCTGTCACTCTGTCTCTCTGTAGCGCACTCTGTCACTCTTTCACTCTGTAGCGCACTCTGTCACTCTCTCTCTCTGTACCGCACTCTGTCACTCTCTCACTTTGTACCGCAATCTGTCACTCTCTCTCTTTACCGCACTCTGTCACTGTCTCTCTCTGTACCGCACTCTATCACTCTCTCTCTATACCGCACTCTGTCACTCTCTCTCTCTGTACCGCACTCTGTCAATCTCTCTCTCTGTACCACACTGTGTCTCTCTCTCTCTGTACCACACTCTGTCACTCTCTCTCTATACCACACACTGTCACTCTCTCTCTCTCTCTGTACCGCACTCTGTCACTCCCTCTCTGTGCCGCACTCTTTCACTCTCTCTCTCTCTCTGTACCGCAATCTGTCACTCTCTCTCTGTACCGAACTCTGTCACCCTCGCTCTGTGGTGCACTCTGTCACTCTCTCTCTCTCTCTGTACCGCACTCTGTCACTCTCTCTCTGTACCGCACTCTCTCACTCTCTCACTCTGTAAAGCACACTGTCACTCTGTCCCTCTGTACCGCACTCTCTCACTCTCTCTCTGTACCGCACTCTGTCACTCTCACTCTGTACCGCACTCTGTCACTCTCTCTCTCTGTACCGCACTCTGTCACTCTCTCACTCTGTACCGCACTCTGTCACTCTCTCTCTGTACCGCACTCTGTCACTCTCTCTCTCCGGACTGCACTCTGTCACTCTCTCTCTGTACCTCAATCTGTCACTCTCTCTCTCTGTAGCGCACTCTGTCACTCTCTCTCTGTACCGCACTCTGTCACTCTCTGTACCGCATTCTGTCACTCTCTCACTCTGTACCGCATTCTGTCACTCTCTCTCTCTGTACCGCACTCTGTCACTCTCTCTCTGTACCACACTCTTTCACTCTCTCTCTCTGTACCGCACTCTGTCACTCTCTCTCTGTACCGCACTCTGTCACTCTCTCTCTGGACCGCACTCTGTCACTCACTCGCTGTACCGAACTCTGTCACTCTCTCTCGCTCCGTACCGCAATCTGTTACCCTCTCTCTGTACCGCACTCTGTCACTCTTGCTCTGTACCGCACTCTGTCACTCTCTCTCTGTAGTGCACTCTGTCACTCTCTCTCTCTCTGTACCGCGCTGTGTCACTCTCTCTCCCACTCTGTACCACACTCTGTCACGCTCTCTCTATACCGCACTCTCTCACTCTCTGTCTCTGTACCGCACTCTGTCACTATCTCTCTCTGTACCGCACTTTGTCACTGTCTTTCTCTGTACCGCATTCTGTCACTCTCTCTCTGTACGGCACTCTTTCACACTCTGTACCGCACTGTCACTCTTGCACTGTACCGCACTCTGTCACTCTCGCTCTGTAGTGCACTCTGACTCTCTCTCTCTGTACCGCGCTCTGTCACTCTCTCTCCCACTCTGTACCGCACTCTGTCACTCTCTCTCTCTGTACCGCACTCTGTCACGCTCTCTCTCTCTGTACCGCACTCTGTCACTCTCTCTCTCTCTCTGTACCACACTGGCACTCTCTCTCTCTGTACCGCACTCTGTCACTCTCTCACTCTGTAATGCACTCTGTCACTCTCTCTCTCTGTACCGCACTCTGTCACTCTCTCTCTATACCGCACTCTGTCACTCGCTCTCTCTGTACTGCATTCTGTCACACTCAATCTGTAGCGCACTCTGTCACTCTCTCTGTACCGCACTCTGTCACTCTCATTCTGTACCGCACCCTGTCACTCTGTCTCTCTGTAGCGCACTCTGTCACTCTTTCACTCTGTAGCGCACTCTGTCACTCTCTCTCTCTGTACCGCACTCTGTCACTCTCTCACTTTGTACCGCAATCTGTCACTCTCTCTCTTTACCGCACTCTGTCACTGTCTCTCTCTGTACCGCACTCTATCACTCTCTCTCTATACCGCACTCTGTCACTCTCTCTCTCTGTACCGCACTCTGTCAATCTCTCTCTCTGTACCACACTGTGTCTCTCTCTCTCTGTACCACACTCTGTCACTCTCTCTCTATACCACACACTGTCACTCTCTCTCTCTCTCTGTACCGCACTCTGTCACTCCCTCTCTGTGCCGCACTCTTTCACTCTCTCTCTCTCTGTACCGCAATCTGTCACTCTCTCTCTGTACCGAACTCTGTCACCCTCGCTCTGTGGTGCACTCTGTCACTCTCTCTCTCTCTCTGTACCGCACTCTGTCACTCTCTCTCTGTACCGCACTCTCTCACTCTCTCACTCTGTAAAGCACACTGTCACTCTGTCCCTCTGTACCGCACTCTCTCACTCTCTCTCTGTACCGCACTCTGTCACTCACTCTCTCTGTACTGCATTCTGTCACTCTCACTCTGTACCGCACTCTGTCACTCTCTCTCTCTGTACCGCACTCTGTCACTCTCACTTCCCTGTACCGCACTCTGTCACTCTCTCTCTCTGTAGTGCACTCTGTCACTCTCTCACTCTGTACCGCACTCTGTCACTCTCTCTCTGTACTGCACTCTGTCACTCTCTCTCTCCGGACTGCACTCTGTCACTCTCTCTCTGTACCTCAATCTGTCACTCTCTCTCTCTGTAGCGCACTCTGTCACTCTCTCTCTGTACCGCACTCTGTCACTCTCTGTACCGCATTCTGTCACTCTCTCACTCTGTAACGCACTCTGTCACTCTCTCTCTGTGCCGCACTCTGTCAGTCTGTCCCTCTGTACCGCACTCTGTCACTCTCTCTCTATACCGCACTCTGTCACTCTCTCTCTCTGTACCGCTCTCTGTCACTCTCTGTACCACACACTGTCACTCTCGCTCTGTAGTGCACTCTGTCACTCTCTCTGTCTCTGTACCGCACTCTGTCACTCTCTGTCTCTGTACCGCACTCTGTCACTCTCCCTCTATACCGCACTCTGTCACTCACTCTCCCTCTCCGTACCGCACTCTGTCACTCTCTCTCTCTGTACAACACTCTGTCTCTCTCGCTCTGTACCGCACTCTGTCACTCACTGTACCGCATTTTGTCACTCTCACTCTGTACCGCACTCTGTCACTCTCTCTCTCTGTACCGCACTCTGTCACTTTCTCTCTGTACAGCACTCTGTCACTCTCTCTCTCTGTGTTCCGCACTCTGTCACTCTCTCACTCTGTACCGCACTCTGTCACTCTCTCTCTGTACCTCAATCTGTCACTCTCTCTCTCTGTAGCGCACTCTGTCACTCTCTCTCTGTACCGCACTCTGTCACTCTCTGTACCGCATTCTGACACTCTCTCACTCTGTACCGCATTCTGTCACTCTCTCTCTCTCTCTGTACCGCACTCTTTCACTCTCTCTCTCTGTACCGCACTCTGTCACTCTTGCACTGTACCGCACTCTGTCACTCTCGCTCTGTAGTGCACTCTGTCTCTCTCTCTCTGTACCGCACTCTGTCACTCTCTCACTCTGTAATGCACTCTGTCACTCTCTCTCTCTGTACCGCACTCTGTCACTCTCTCTCTCTCTCTCTGTACCACACTGTCACTCTCTCTCTCTGTACCGCACTCTGTCACTCTCTCACTCTGTAATGCACTCTGTCACTCTCTCTCTCTGTACCGCACTCTGTCACTCTCTCTCTCTCTCTCTGTACCACACTGTCACTCTCTCTCTCTGTACCGCACTCTGTCACTCTCTCACTCTGTAATGCACTCTGTCACTCGCTCTCTCTGTACTGCATTCTGTCACACTCAATCTGTAGCGCACCCTGTCACTCTGTCGCGCATTCTGTCACTCTTTCACTCTGTAGCACACTCTCTCACTCCCTCTCTCTGTACCGCACTCTGTCACTCTCTCACTTTGTACCACAATCTGTCACTCTCTCTCTTTACCGCACTCTGTCACTGTCTCTCTCTGTACCGCATTGTGTCTCTCTCTCTCTGTACCACACTCTGTCACTCTTTCTCTATACCGCACACTGTCACTCACTCTCTCTCTCTGTACCGCACTCTGTCACTCCCTCTCTGTGCCGCACTCTTTCACTCTCTCTCTCTCTCTGTACCGCACTCTGTCACTCTCTCTCTGTACCGCACTCTGTCCCTCTCACTCTGTAGTGCACTCTGTCACTCTCTCTCTCTCTCTGTACTGCACTCTGTCACTCTCTATCTGTACCGCACTCTGCATTCTCTCACTCTGTAACGCACACTGTCACTCTGTCCCTCTGTACCGCACTCTGTCACTCTCTCTCTCTGTACCGCACTCTCTCACTCGCTCTCTGTACCGCACTCTGTCACTCTCTCTCTGTACCGCACTCTGTCACTCTCTCACTCTGTAACGCACTCTGTCACTCTCTCTCTGTACCGCACTCTGTCCCTCTCACTCTGTAGTGCACTCTGTCACTCTCTCTCTCTCTCTGTACTGCACTCTGTCACTCTCTATCTGTACCGCACTCTGCATTCTCTCACTCTGTAACGCACACTGTCACTCTGTCCCTCTGTACCGCACTCTGTCACTCTCTCTCTCTGTACCGCACTCTCTCACTCGCTCTCTGTACCGCACTCTGTCACTCTCTCTCTGTACCGCACTCTGTCACTCTCTCACTCTGTAACGCACTCTGTCACTCTCTCTCTGTGCCGCACTCTGTCACTCTGTCCCTCTGTACCGCCCTCTGTCACTCTCTCTCTATACCGCACTCTGTCACTCTCTCTCTCTGTACCGCACTCTGTCTCTCTCTCTCTGTGCCACACACTGTCACTCTCGCTCTGTAGTGCACTCTGTCACTCTCTCTGTCTCTGTACCGCACTCTGTCACTCTCTGTCTCTGTACCGCACTCTGTCACTCTCCCTCTATACCGCACTCTGTCACTCACTCTCCCTCTCCGTACCGCACTCTGTCACTCTCTCTCTCTGTACCGCACTCTGTCACTCTCTCTCTGTACCGCACTCTGTCACTCTCTCTCTCTGGACCGCACTCTGTCACTCTCTCTCTGTGTACCGCACTCTGTCACTCTCTCACTCTGTACCGCAATCTGTCACTCTCTCTCTGTACCTCAATCTGTCACTCTCTCTCTCTGTACCACACTCTGTCACTATCTCTCTCTGTACCGCACTTTGTCACTGTCTTTCTCTGTACCGCACTCTGTCACTCTCTCTCTCTGGACTGCACTCTGTCACTCTCTCTCTGTACAGCATTCTGTCACTCTCACTCTGTACCGCACTCTGTCACTCTCTCTCTCTGTACCGCACTCTGTCACTCTCTCTCTGTACCGCACTCTGTCACTCTCTCTCTCTGGACTGCACTCTGTCACTCTCTCTCTGTACCGCACTCTGTCACTCTCTCTCTGTGTACCGCACTCTGTCACTCTCTCACTCTGTACCGCAATCTGTCACTCTCTCTCTGTACCTCAATCTGTCACTCTCTCTCTCTGTAGCGCACTCTGTCACTCTCTCTCTGTACCGCACTCTGTCTCTCTCTCTCTCTGTACCGCACTCTGTCACTCTCTCTCTCTGTACCTCACTCTGTCACTCTCTCTCTCTGTACCTCACTCTCTCACTATCTCTCTCTGTACGGCACTCTGTCACTCTCTGTACAGCATTCTGTCACTCTCTCTCTCTGTACCGCACTCTGTCACTCTCGCTCTGTACCGCACTCTGTCACTCTCTCTTACTGTACCGCACTCTGTCACTCTTGCACTGTACCGCACTCTGTCACTCTCGCTCTGTAGTGCACTCTGTCTCTCTCTCTCTGTACCGCGCTCTGTCATTCTCTCTCCCACTCTGTACCACACTAAGTCACTCTCTCTCTCTGTTCCGCACTCTGTCACTCTCTCACTCTGTACCGCACTCTGTCACTCTCTCTCTCTGTACCGCACTCTGTCACTCTCTCTCTGTACCGCACTCTTTCACTCTCTCTCTCTGTACCGCACTCTGTCACTCTCTCTCTGTACCGCACTCTGTCACTCTATCTCTGGACCGCACTCTGTCACTCACTCGCTGTACCGAACTCTGTCACTCTCTCTCGCTCCGTACCGCAATCTGTTACCCTCTCTCTGTACCGCACTCTGTCACTCTTGCTCTGTAGCGCAGTCTGTCACTCTCGCTCTCTGTACCGCACTCTGTCACTCTTGTTCTGTACCGCACTCTGTCACTCTCTCTCTGTAGTGCACTCTGTCACACTCTCTCTCTCTGTACCGCGCTGTGTCACTCTCTCTCCCACTCTGTACCACACTCTGTCACGCTCTCTCTATACCGCACTCTCTCTCTCTGTACCGCACTCTGTCACTCTCTCTCTCTGTACCACACTCTGTCACTCTCTATCTGTACTGCATTCTGTCACTCTCTCACTCTGTACTGCATTCTGTCACTCTCTCTCTCTCTGTACCGCACTCTGTCACACTCTCTCTCTCTCTGTACCGCACTCTGTCTCTCTCTCTCTGTACCACACTCTGTCACTCTCTCTCTGTACCGTACTCTGTCACTCTCTCTCTGGACCGCACTCTGTCACTCTCTGTACAGCATTCTGTCACTCTCTCTCTCTGTACCGCACTCTGTCACTCTCGCTCTGTACCACACTCTGTCACTCTCTCTTACTGTACCGCACTCTGTCACTCTTGCACTGTACCGCACTCTGTCACTCTCGCTCTGTAGTGCACTCTGTCTCTCTCTCTCTGTACCGCGCTCTGTCATTCTCTCTCCCACTCTGTACCACACTAAGTCACTCTCTCACTCTGTACCGCACTCTGTCACTCTCTCTCTCTGTACCGCACTCTGTCACTCGCTCTCTGTACCGCACTCTTTCACTCTCTCTCTCTGTACCGCACTCTGTCACTCTCTCTCTGTACCGCACTCTGTCACTCTCTCTCTGGACCGCACTCTGTCACTCACTCGCTGTACCGAACTCTGTCACTCTCTCTCGCTCCGTACCGCAATCTGTTACCCTCTCTCTGTACCGCACTGTGTCACTCTTGCTCTGTACCGCACTCTGTCACTCTCGCTCTCTGTAATGCACTCTGTCACTCTTGTTCTGTACCGAACTCTGTCACTCTCTCTCTGTAGAGCACTCTGTCACTCTCTCTCTCTCTGTACCGCGCTGTGTCACTCTCTCTCCCACTCTGTACCACACTCTGTCACTCTCTCTATACCGCACTCTGTCACTCTCTCTCTCTGTACCGCACTCTGTCACTCTCTCTCTCTGTACCGCACTCTGTCACTCTCTCTCTCTGTACCACAATCTGTCACTCTCTGTCTCTGTACCACACTCTGTCACTCTCTCTCTCTGTACCGCACTCTGTCACTATCTCTCTCTGTACTGCACTTTGTCACTGCCTTTCTCTGTACCACACTCTGTCACTCTCTCTCTGTACGGCACTCTGTCACTCTCTGTACCGCATTCTGTCACTCTCTCTCTGTACCGCACTCTGTCACTCTCTCTCTGGACCGCCCTCTGTCAATCACTCTCTGTACCGCACTCTGTCACTCACTCGCTGTACCGAACTCCGTCACTCTCTCTCGCTCCGTACCGCAATCTGTTACCCTCTCTCTGTACCGCACTGTGTCACTCTTGCTCTGTACCGCACTCTGTCACTCTCGCTCTCCGTAATGCACTCTATCACTCTTGTTCTGTACCGCACTCTGTCACTCTCTCTCTGTAGTGCACTCTGTCACTCTCTCTCTCTCTGTACCGCGCTGTGTCACTCTCTCTCCCACTCTGTACCACACTCTGTCACTCTCTCTATACCGCACTCTGTCACTCTCTCTCTCTGTACCGCACTCTGTCACTCTCTCTCTCTGTACCGCACTCTGTCACTCTCTCTCTCTGTACCACAATCTGTCACTCTCTGTCTCTGTACCACACTCTGTCACTCTCTCTCTGTACGGCACTCTGTCACTCTCTGTACCGCACTCTGTCACTCTCTCTCTCTGTACCGCACTCTGTCACTCTTGCACTGTACCGCACTCTGTCACTCTCGCTCTGTAGTGCACTCTGTCTCTCTCTCTCTGTACCGCGCTCTGTCATTCTCTCTCCCACTCTGTACCACACTATGTCACTCTCTCTCTCTGTACCGCACTCTGTCACTCTCTCACTCTGTAACGCACTCTGTCACTCTCTCTCTCTGTACCGCACTCTGTCACTCTCTCACTCTGTAACGCACTCTGTCACTCTCTCTCTCTGTACCGCACTCTGTCAATCTCTCTCTGTACCGCACTCTGTCACTCTCTCTCTCTGTACTGCATTCTGTCACTCTCACTCTGTACCGCACTCTGTCACTCTCTCTCTCTGTACCGCACTCTGTCACTCTCACTTCCCTGTACCGCACTCTGTCACTCTCTCTCTCTGTACTGCACTCTGTCACTCTCTCACTCTGTACCGCACTCTGTCACTCTCTCTCTCTGTACCGCACTCTGTCACTCACTCACTTTGTACCGCAATCTGTCACTCTCTCTCTTTACCGCATTCTGTCACTCTCTCTCTCTGTACTGCACTCTGTCACTCTCTCTCTCTGTACCACACTCTGTCACTCTCTCTCTCTGTACCGCACTCTGTCACTCACTCTCTCTCTCTGTACAGCACTCAGTCACTCTCTCTCGCTCTGTACCGCACTCTGTCACTCTCTGTACCGCATTCTGTCACTCTCTCACTCTGTACCGCATTCTGTCACTCTCTCTCTCTGTACCGCACTCTGTCACTCTCTCTCTGTACCCCACTCTTTCACTCTCTCTCTCTGTACCGCACTCTGTCACTCTCTCTCTGTACCGCACTCTGTCACTCTCTCTCTGGACCGCACTCTGTCACTCACTCGCTGTACCGAACTCTGTCACTCTCTCTCGCTCCGTACCGCAATCTGTTACCCTCTCTCTGTACCGCACTCTGTCACTCTTGCTCTGTACCGCACTCTGTCACTCTCGCTCTCTGTACCGCACTCTGTCACTCTTGTTCTGTACCGCACTCTGTCACTCTCTCTCTGTACCGCACTCTGTCACTCTCTCTCTCTCTCTGTACCACACTGGCACTCTCTCTCTCTGTACCGCACTCTGTCACTCTCTCACTCTGTAATGCACTCTGTCACTCTCTCTCTCTGTACCGCACTCTGTCACTCTCTCTCTATACCGCACTCTGTCACTCGCTCTCTCTGTACTGCATTCTGTCACACTCAATCTGTAGCGCACTCTGTCACTCTCTCTGTACCGCACTCTGTCACTCTCATTCTGTACCACACCCTGTCACTCTCTCACTTTGTACCGCAATCTGTCACTCTCTCTCTATACCACACTCTGTCACTCTCTCTCTCTGTACCGCACTCTGTCAATCTCTCTCTCTGTACCACACTGTGTCTCTCTCTCTCTGTACCACACTCTGTCACTCTCTCTCTATACCACACACTGTCACTCTCTCTCTCTCTCTGTACCGCACTCTGTCACTCCCTCTCTGTGCCGCACTCTTTCACTCTCTCTCTCTCTCTGTACCGCAATCTGTCACTCTCTCTCTGTACCGAACTCTGTCACCCTCGCTCTGTGGTGCACTCTGTCACTCTCTCTCTCTCTCTGTACCGCACTCTGTCACTCTCTCTCTGTACCGCACTCTCTCACTCTCTCACTCTGTAAAGCACACTGTCACTCTGTCCCTCTGTACCGCACTCTCTCACTCTCTCTCTGTACCGCACTCTGTCACTCACTCTCTCTGTACTGCATTCTGTCACTCTCACTCTGTACCGCACTCTGTCACTCTCTCTCTCTGTACCGCACTCTGTCACTCTCTCACTCTGTACCGCACTCTGTCACTCTCTCTCTGTACCGCACTCTGTCACTCTCTCTCTCCGGACTGCACTCTGTCACTCTCTCTCTGTACCTCAATCTGTCACTCTCTCTCTCTGTAGCGCACTCTGTCACTCTCTCTCTGTACCGCACTCTGTCACTCTCTGTACCGCATTCTGTCACTCTCTCACTCTGTACCGCATTCTGTCACTCTCTCTCTCTGTACCGCACTCTGTCACTCTCTCTCTGTACCACACTCTTTCACTCTCTCTCTCTGTACCGCACTCTGTCACTCTCTCTCTGTACCGCACTCTGTCACTCTCTCTCTGGACCGCACTCTGTCACTCACTCGCTGTACCGAACTCTGTCACTCTCTCTCGCTCCGTACCGCAATCTGTTACCCTCTCTCTGTACCGCACTCTGTCACTCTTGCTCTGTACCGCACTCTGTCACTCTCTCTCTGTAGTGCACTCTGTCACTCTCTCTCTCTCTGTACCGCGCTGTGTCACTCTCTCTCCCACTCTGTACCACACTCTGTCACGCTCTCTCTATACCGCACTCTCTCACTCTCTGTCTCTGTACCGCACTCTGTCACTATCTCTCTCTGTACCGCACTTTGTCACTGTCTTTCTCTGTACCGCATTCTGTCACTCTCTCTCTGTACGGCACTCTTTCACACTCTGTACCGCACTGTCACTCTTGCACTGTACCGCACTCTGTCACTCTCGCTCTGTAGTGCACTCTGACTCTCTCTCTCTGTACCGCGCTCTGTCACTCTCTCTCCCACTCTGTACCGCACTCTGTCACTCTCTCTCTCTGTACCGCACTCTGTCACGCTCTCTCTCTCTGTACCGCACTCTGTCACTCTCTCTCTCTCTCTGTACCACACTGGCACTCTCTCTCTCTGTACCGCACTCTGTCACTCTCTCACTCTGTAATGCACTCTG
Source organism: Somniosus microcephalus (assembly GCF_052327205.1). Taxonomy (NCBI): domain Eukaryota; kingdom Metazoa; phylum Chordata; class Chondrichthyes; order Squaliformes; family Somniosidae; genus Somniosus; species Somniosus microcephalus. Next base: position 168,004,356 of record NC_140992.1, read on the forward strand.
TCACTCTCTCTCTCTGTACCGCACTCTGTCACTCTCTCTCTATACCGCACTCTGTCACTCGCTCTCTCTGTACTGCATTCTGTCACACTCAATCTGTAGCGCACTCTGTCACTCTCTCTGTACCGCACTCTGTCACTCTCATTCTGTACCGCACCCTGTCACTCTGTCTCTCTGTAGCGCACTCTGTCACTCTTTCACTCTGTAGCGCACTCTGTCACTCTCTCTCTCTGTACCGCACTCTGTCACTCTCTCACTTTGTACCGCAATCTGTCACTCTCTCTCTTTACCGCACTCTGTCACTGTCTCTCTCTGTACCGCACTCTATCACTCTCTCTCTATACCGCACTCTGTCACTCTCTCTCTCTGTACCGCACTCTGTCAATCTCTCTCTCTGTACCACACTGTGTCTCTCTCTCTCTGTACCACACTCTGTCACTCTCTCTCTATACCACACACTGTCACTCTCTCTCTCTCTCTGTACCGCACTCTGTCACTCCCTCTCTGTGCCGCACTCTTTCACTCTCTCTCTCTCTGTACCGCAATCTGTCACTCTCTCTCTGTACCGAACTCTGTCACCCTCGCTCTGTGGTGCACTCTGTCACTCTCTCTCTCTCTCTGTACCGCACTCTGTCACTCTCTCTCTGTACCGCACTCTCTCACTCTCTCACTCTGTAAAGCACACTGTCACTCTGTCCCTCTGTACCGCACTCTGTCACTCTCTCTCTCTGTACCGCACTCTCTCACTCTCTCTCTGTACCGCACTCTGTCACTCACTCTCTCTGTACTGCATTCTGTCACTCTCACTCTGTACCGCACTCTGTCACTCTCTCTCTCTGTACCGCACTCTGTCACTCTCACTTCCCTGTACCGCACTCTGTCACTCTCTCTCTCTGTAGTGCACTCTGTCACTCTCTCACTCTGTACCGCACTCTGTCACTCTCTCTCTGTACTGCACTCTGTCACTCTCTCTCTCCGGACTGCACTCTGTCACTCTCTCTCTGTACCTCAATCTGTCACTCTCTCTCTCTGTAGCGCACTCTGTCACTCTCTCTCTGTACCGCACTCTGTCACTCTCTGTACCGCATTCTGTCACTCTCTCACTCTGTAACGCACTCTGTCACTCTCTCTCTGTGCCGCACTCTGTCAGTCTGTCCCTCTGTGCCGCACTCTGTCACTCTCTCTCTATACCGCACTCTGTCACTCTCTCTCTCTGTACCGCTCTCTGTCACTCTCTGTACCACACACTGTCACTCTCGCTCTGTAGTGCACTCTGTCACTCTCTCTGTCTCTGTACCGCACTCTGTCACTCTCTGTCTCTGTACCGCACTCTGTCACTCTCCCTCTATACCGCACTCTGTCACTCACTCTCCCTCTCCGTACCGCACTCTGTCACTCTCTCTCTCTGTACAACACTCTGTCTCTCTCGCTCTGTACCGCACTCTGTCACTCACTGTACCGCATTTTGTCACTCTCACTCTGTACCGCACTCTGTCACTCTCTCTCTCTGTACCGCACTCTGTCACTTTCTCTCTGTACAGCACTCTGTCACTCTCTCTCTCTGTGTTCCGCACTCTGTCACTCTCTCACTCTGTACCGCACTCTGTCACTCTCTCTCTGTACCTCAATCTGTCACTCTCTCTCTCTGTAGCGCACTCTGTCACTCTCTCTCTGTACCGCACTCTGTCACTCTCTGTACCGCATTCTGACACTCTCTCACTCTGTACCGCATTCTGTCACTCTCTCTCTCTCTCTGTACCGCACTCTGTCACTCTCTCTCTCTGTACCGCACTCTGTCACTCTTGCACTGTACCGCACTCTGTCACTCTCGCTCTGTAGTGCACTCTGTCTCTCTCTCTCTGTACCGCGCTCTGTCACTCTCTCTCCCACTCTGTACCGCACTATGTCACTCTCGCTCTCTGTACCGCACTCTGTCACTCTCTCACTCTGTACCGTGCTCTGTCACTCTCTCTCCCAATCTGTACCGCACTCTGTCACTCTCTCACTCTGTAACGCACTCTGTCACTCTCTCTCTCTGTACCGCACTCCGTCACTCTCTCTCTGTACCGCACTCTGTCACTCTCTCTCTCTGTACTGCATTCTGTCACTCTCACTCTGTACCGCACTCTGTCACTCTGTCTCTCTGTACCGCACTCTGTCACTCTCACTTCCCTGTACCGCACTCTGTCACTCTCTCTCTGTAGCGCAATCTGTCACTCTCTCACTCTGTACTGCACTCTGTCACTCTCTATCTCTGTACCACATTCTGTCACTCACTCACTTTGCACCGCAATCTGTCACTCTCTCTCTTTACCGCACTCTGTCACTCTCTCTCTCTGTACCGCACTCTGTCACTCTCTCTCTCTGTACCACACTCTGTCTCTCTCTCTCTGTACCACACTCTGTCACTCTCTCTCGCTCTGTACCGCACTCTGTCACTCTCTCTCTCTGTACCACACTCTCTCTCTCGCTCTGTACTGCACTCTGTCACTCTCTGTACCGCATTCTGTCACTCTCACTCTGTACCGCACTCTGTCACTCTCTCTCTCTGTACCGCACTCTGTCACTCTCTCTCTGTACCGCACTCTGTCACTCTCTCTCTCTGGGCTGCACTCTGTCACTCTGTCACTCTGTACCGCACTCTGTCACTCTCTCTCTGTACCTCAATCTGTCACACTCTCTCTGTACTGCACTCTGTCACTCTGTCTCTCTGTACCGCACTCTGTCACTCTCACTTCCCTGTACTGCACTCTGTCACTCTATCTCTCTGTACCGCACTCTGTCACTCACTCACTTTGTACCGCAATCTCTCACTCTCTCTCTTTACCGCACTCTGTCACTCTCTCTCTCTGTACCGCACTCTGTCACTCTCTCTCTCTGTACCACACTCTGTCTCTCTCTCTCTGTGCCGCACTCTGTCACTCTCTCTCTATACCGCACTCTGTCACTCACTCTCTCTCTGTACCGCACTCTGTCACTCTCTCTCGCTCTGTACCGCACTCTGTCACTCTCTGTACCGCATTCTGTCACTCTCACTCGGTACCGCACTCTGTCACTCTCTCTCTCTGTACCGCACTCTGTCACTCTCTCTCTGTACCGCACTCTGTCACTCTCTCTCTCTGGACTGCACTCTGTCACTCTCTATCTGTACCGCACTCTGTCACTCTCTCACACTGCACCGCACTCTGTCACTCTCTCTCTATACCACAAACTGTCACTCTCGCTCTGTAGTGCACTCTGTCACTCTCTCTCTCTCTGTAACGCACTCTGTCACTCTCTCTCTGTACCGCACTCTGTCACTCTCTCTCTCTATACCGAATTCTGTCACTCTCTCTCTCTGTACCGCACTCAGTCACTCTCTCTCACACCGTACTGCACTCTGTCACTCTCTCTCTCTCTGTACCGCAGTCTGTCACTCTCTCTCTCTGTACCGCACTCTGTCACTCTCTCTCTCTGTACTGCACTCGGTCACTCTCTCACTCTGTAGCGCACTCTGTCACTCTCTCTCTCTGTACCGCACTCTCTCACGCTGTACCACAATCTGTCACTCTCTCTCTATACAGCACTCTGTCGCTCTCTCTCTCTGTACCGCACTCTGTCACTCTCTTGCTCTGTACTGCACTCTGTCACTCACTCGCTCTATACCACAATCTGTCACTCTCTCTCTGTACCGCACTCTGTCACTCTCGCTCTGTACCGCACTGTGTCACTCTCTCTCTCTGTACCGCACTCTGTCACTCTTGCACTGTACCGCGCTCTATCACTCTCTCTCCCACTCTGTACCGCACTCTGTCACTCTCTCTCTCTGTACCGCACTCTGTCACTCTCTCTCTCTGTACCGCACTCTGTCACTCTCAATCTGTACCGCACTCTGTCACTCTGTCTCTCTGTACTGCACTCTGTCACTCTCACTTCCCTGTACCGCAATCTGTCACTCTCGCTCTCTGTACCGCATTCTTTCACTCTCTCTCACTCCGTACCGCAATCTGTCACCCTCTCTCTCTGTACTGCACTCTGTCACTCTCGCTCTGTACCGCACTCTGTCACTTTCACTCTCTGTACCGCACTCTGTCACTCATGCTCTGTACCGCACTCTGTCACTCTCTCTCTGTAGTACCGCACTCTGTCACTCTCTCTCTATAACGCACTCTGTCACTCTTTCGCTCTGTACTGCACACTGTCACTCTCTCTCGCTGTACCGCACTCTGTCACTCCCTCTCTCTGTATCGCACTCTGTCACTCTCTCTCTCTATACCGCACTCTGTCACTCTCTCTCTCTGTACCGCACTCTGTCACTCTCTCTCTCTGTACCACACTCTGTCTCTCTCTCTCTGTACCGCACTCTCTCACTCTCTCACTCTGTAAAGCACACTGTCACTCTGTCCCTCTGTACCGCACTCTGTCACTCTCTCTCTCTGTACCGCACTCTCTCACTCTCTCTCTGTACCGCACTCTGTCACTCACTCTCTCTGTACTGCATTCTGTCACTCTCACTCTGTACCGCACTCTGTCACTCTCTCTCTCTGTACCGCACTCTGTCACTCTCACTTCCCTGTACCGCACTCTGTCACTCTCTCTCTCTGTAGTGCACTCTGTCACTCTCTCACTCTGTACCGCACTCTGTCACTCTCTCTCTGTACTGCACTCTGTCACTCTCTCTCTCCGGACTGCACTCTGTCACTCTCTCTCTGTACCTCAATCTGTCACTCTCTCTCTCTGTAGCGCACTCTGTCACTCTCTCTCTGTACCGCACTCTGTCACTCTCTGTACCGCATTCTGTCACTCTCTCACTCTGTAACGCACTCTGTCACTCTCTCTCTGTGCCGCACTCTGTCAGTCTGTCCCTCTGTACCGCACTCTGTCACTCTCTCTCTATACCGCACTCTGTCACTCTCTCTCTCTGTACCGCTCTCTGTCACTCTCTGTACCACACACTGTCACTCTCGCTCTGTAGTGCACTCTGTCACTCTCTCTGTCTCTGTACCGCACTCTGTCACTCTCTGTCTCTGTACCGCACTCTGTCACTCTCCCTCTATACCGCACTCTGTCACTCACTCTCCCTCTCCGTACCGCACTCTGTCACTCTCTCTCTCTGTACAACACTCTGTCTCTCTCGCTCTGTACCGCACTCTGTCACTCACTGTACCGCATTTTGTCACTCTCACTCTGTACCGCACTCTGTCACTCTCTCTCTCTGTACCGCACTCTGTCACTTTCTCTCTGTACAGCACTCTGTCACTCTCTCTCTCTGTGTTCCGCACTCTGTCACTCTCTCACTCTGTACCGCACTCTGTCACTCTCTCTCTGTACCTCAATCTGTCACTCTCTCTCTCTGTAGCGCACTCTGTCACTCTCTCTCTGTACCGCACTCTGTCACTCTCTGTACCGCATTCTGACACTCTCTCACTCTGTACCGCATTCTGTCACTCTCTCTCTCTCTCTGTACCGCACTCTGTCACTCTCTCTCTCTGTACCGCACTCTGTCACTCTTGCACTGTACCGCACTCTGTCACTCTCGCTCTGTAGTGCACTCTGTCTCTCTCTCTCTGTACCGCGCTCTGTCACTCTCTCTCCCACTCTGTACCGCACTATGTCACTCTCGCTCTCTGTACCGCACTCTGTCACTCTCTCACTCTGTACCGTGCTCTGTCACTCTCTCTCCCAATCTGTACCGCACTCTGTCACTCTCTCACTCTGTAACGCACTCTGTCACTCTCTCTCTCTGTACCGCACTCCGTCACTCTCTCTCTGTACCGCATTCTGTCACTCTCACTCTGTACCGCACTCTGTCACTCTCTCTCTCTGTACCGCTCTCTGTCACTCTCACTCTGTACCGCACTCTGTCACTCTGTCTCTCTGTACCGCACTCTGTCACTCTCACTTCCCTGTACCGCACTCTGTCACTCTCTCTCTGTAGCGCAATCTGTCACTCTCTCACTCTGTACTGCACTCTGTCACTCTCTATCTCTGTACCACATTCTGTCACTCACTCACTTTGCACCGCAATCTGTCACTCTCTCTCTTTACCGCACTCTGTCACTCTCTCTCTCTGTACCGCACTCTGTCACTCTCTCTCTCTGTACCACACTCTGTCTCTCTCTCTCTGTACCACACTCTGTCACTCTCTCTCGCTCTGTACCGCACTCTGTCACTCTCTCTCTCTGTACCACACTCTCTCTCTCGCTCTGTACTGCACTCTGTCACTCTCTGTACCGCATTCTGTCACTCTCACTCTGTACCGCACTCTGTCACTCTCTCTCTCTGTACCGCACTCTGTCACTCTCTCTCTGTACCGCACTCTGTCACTCTCTCTCTCTGGGCTGCACTCTGTCACTCTGTCACTCTGTACCGCACTCTGTCACTCTCTCTCTGTACCTCAATCTGTCACACTCTCTCTGTACTGCACTCTGTCACTCTGTCTCTCTGTACCGCACTCTGTCACTCTCACTTCCCTGTACTGCACTCTGTCACTCTATCTCTCTGTACCGCACTCTGTCACTCACTCACTTTGTACCGCAATCTCTCACTCTCTCTCTTTACCGCACTCTGTCACTCTCTCTCTCTGTACCGCACTCTGTCACTCTCTCTCTCTGTACCACACTCTGTCTCTCTCTCTCTGTGCCGCACTCTGTCACTCTCTCTCTATACCGCACTCTGTCACTCACTCTCTCTCTGTACCGCACTCTGTCACTCTCTCTCGCTCTGTACCGCACTCTGTCACTCTCTGTACCGCATTCTGTCACTCTCACTCGGTACCGCACTCTGTCACTCTCTCTCTCTGTACCGCACTCTGTCACTCTCTCTCTGTACCGCACTCTGTCACTCTCTCTCTCTGGACTGCACTCTGTCACTCTCTATCTGTACCGCACTCTGTCACTCTCTCACACTGCACCGCACTCTGTCACTCTCTCTCTATACCGCAAACTGTCACTCTCGCTCTGTAGTGCACTCTGTCACTCTCTCTCTCTCTGTAACGCACTCTGTCACTCTCTCTCTGTACCGCACTCTGTCACTCTCTCTCTCTATACCGAATTCTGTCACTCTCTCTCTCTGTACCGCACTCAGTCACTCTCTCTCACACCGTACTGCACTCTGTCACTCTCTCTCTCTCTGTACCGCAGTCTGTCACTCTCTCTCTCTGTACCGCACTCTGTCACTCTCTCTCTCTGTACTGCACTCGGTCACTCTCTCACTCTGTAGCGCACTCTGTCACTCTCTCTCTCTGTACCGCACTCTCTCACGCTGTACCACAATCTGTCACTCTCTCTCTATACAGCACTCTGTCGCTCTCTCTCTCTGTACCGCACTCTGTCACTCTCTTGCTCTGTACTGCACTCTGTCACCCACTCGCTCTATACCACAATCTGTCACTCTCTCTCTGTACCGCACTCTGTCACTCTCGCTCTGTACCGCACTGTGTCACTCTCTCTCTCTGTACCGCACTCTGTCACTCTTGCACTGTACCGCGCTCTATCACTCTCTCTCCCACTCTGTACCGCACTCTGTCACTCTCTCTCTCTGCACCGCACTCTGTCACTCTCTCTCTCTGTACCGCACTCTGTCACTCTCAATCTGTACCGCACTCTGTCACTCTGTCTCTCTGTACTGCACTCTGTCACTCTCACTTCCCTGTACCGCAATCTGTCACTCTCGCTCTCTGTACCGCATTCTTTCACTCTCTCTCACTCCGTACCGCAATCTGTCACCCTCTCTCTCTGTACTGCACTCTGTCACTCTCGCTCTGTACCGCACTCTGTCACTTTCACTCTCTGTACCGCACTCTGTCACTCATGCTCTGTACCGCACTCTGTCACTCTCTCTCTGTAGTACCGCACTCTGTCACTCTCTCTCTATAACGCACTCTGTCACTCTTTCGCTCTGTACTGCACACTGTCACTCTCTCTCGCTGTACCGCACTCTGTCACTCCCTCTCTCTGTATCGCACTCTGTCACTCTCTCTCTCTGTACCACACTCTGTCTCTCTCTCTCTGTACCACACACTGTCACTCACGCTCTGTAGTGCACTCTGTCACTCTCTCTGTCTCTGTACCGCACTCTGTCACTCTCTCTCTCTGTACCGCACTCTGTCACTCTCCCTCTATACCGCACTCTGTCACTCACTCTCTCTGTACCACACTCTGTCTCTCTCGCTCTGTACCGCACTCTGTCACTCTCTGTACCGCATTATGTCACTCTCACTCTGTACCGCACTCTCACTCTCTCTCTATGTACCGCACTCTCTCACTCTCTCTCTGTACCGCACTCTGTCACTCTCCCTCTCTGGACTGCACTCTGTCACTCTCTCTCTGTACCGCACTCTGTCACTCTCTCTCTCTGTACCGCACTCTGTCACTCTCTCACTCTGTACCGCACTCTGTCACTCTCTCTCTGTACCTCAATCTGCCACTCTCTCTCTCTGTAGAGCACTCTGTCACTCTCTCTCTGTACCGCGCTCTGTCACTCTCCCTCTCTGGACTGCACTCTGTCACTCTCTCTCTGTACCGCACTCTGTCACTCTCTCCCTCTGTACCGCAATCTGTCACTCTCTCTCTCTGTACCGCACTCTGTCACTCTTGCACTGTACCGCACTCTGTGACTCTCTCTCTGTACCGCACTCTGTCACTCTCTCTCTCTGTACCGCTCTCTGTCACTACCTAACTCTGTACCGCACTCTGTCACTCTCTCTCTCTGTACCGCACTCTGTCACACTCTCTCTGTACCGCACTATGTCACTCTCTGTACCGCACTCTGTCACTCTCTCTCTCTGTACCGCACTCTGTCACTCTTGCACTGTACCGCACTCTGTGACTCTCTCTCTGTACCGCACTCTGTCACTCTCTCTCTCTGTACCGCTCTCTGTCACTACCTAACTCTGTACCGCACTCTGTCACTCTCTCTCTGTACCGCACTCTGTCACTCTCTCTCTGTACCGCACTATGTCACTCTCTGTACCGCATTCTGTCACTCTCTCTCTCTGTACTGCACTCTGTCACTCTCACTCTTTACCGCACTGTCACTCTGTCACTCTGTACCGCACTCTGTCACTCTCAATCTCTGTACCGCACTCTGTCACTCTCTCTCTGTACCGCACTCTGTCACTCCCACTCTATACCGCACTCTGTCACTCTCTTGCTCTGTACTGCACTCTGTCAGTCTCTCTCTCTGTACCGCACTCTGTCACTCACTCTCTGTGCCGCACTCTTTCACTCTCTCTCTCTGTACCGCACTCTGTCACTCTCTCTCTGTACCGCACTCTGTCACTCTCTCACTCTGTACCGCATTCTGTCACTCTCTCTCTCTGTACCACACTCTGGCACTCTCTCTCACTCTGTACCGCACTCTGTCACTCCCTCTCTCTCTGTACCACACTCTGTCACTCCCTCTCTCTGTACCGCATCCTGTCACTCTCTCTCTGTACCGCACTCTGCCACTCTATCTCTGTACCGCACTCTGTCAATCTCTCTCTCTGTGCCGCACTCTCTCACTCTATCTCTGTACCGCACTCTATCACTCTCTCTCTCTGTACCGCACTCTGTCACTCTCTCACCCTGTACCGCACTCTCTTACTCTCTCTCTGTAGCGCACTCTGTCACTCTCTATCGGTACCGCACTCTGTCACTCTCCCTCTGTGCCGCACGCTGTCACTCTCTCTCTCTGTACCGCACTCTGTCACTCTCTCTCTCTGTACCACACTCTGTCACTCTCTCACTCTGTACCGCATTCTGTCACTCTCTCTCTCTGTACCACACTCTGGCACTCCCTCTCTCTGTACCGCATCCTGTCACTCTCTCTCTGTACCGCACTCTGCCACTCTATCTCTGTACCGCACTCTGTCAATCTCTCTCTCTGTGCCGCACTCTCTCACTCTATCTCTGTACCGCACTCTATCACTCTCTCTCTCTGTACCGCACTCTGTCACTCTCTCACCCTGTACCGCACTCTCTCACTCTCACTCTGTACCGCACGCTGTCACTCTCTCTCTCTGTACCGCACTCTGTCACTCTCTCTCTCTGTACCACGCTCTCTCACTCTCACTCTGTACCACACTCTGTCACTCTCTCCCTCTCTGTTCCGCACTCCGTCACTCTCTCTCGCTGTAGCGCTCTCTGTATCACTCTCTGTACCGCACTCTGTCAATCTCTCGCTCTGTATCACTCTGTCTCTGTACCGCACTCTGTCACTCTCGCTCTGTACCGCACTCTCTCTCTGTACCGCACTCTGTCACTCTCTCACCCTGTACCGCACTCTCTTACTCTCTCTCTGTAGCACACTCTGTCAATCTCTCTCTCTGTAGCGCACTCTGTCACTCTATGTACCGCACTCTGTCACTCTGTCTTGCTCTGTAGCGCACTCTGTCACTCTCTGTACCGCACTCTGTCACTCATGCTCTGTACCGCACTCTGTCACTCTCTCTCTGTAGTACCGCACTCTGTCACTCTTTCTCTCCGTGCTGCACTCTGTCACTCTCTCTCCCACTCTGTACCGCACTCTGTCACTCTCTCTCTATAACGCACTCTGTCACTCTTTCGCTCTGTACTGCACACTGTCACTCTCTCTCGCTGTACCGCACTCTGTCACTCCCTCTCTCTGTATCGCACTCTGTCACTCTCTCTCTCTATACCGCACTCTGTCACTCCCTCTCTCTGTATCGCACTCTGTCACTCTCTCTCTCTGTACCGCACTCTGTCACTCTCTCTCTCTGTACCGCACTCTGTCACTCTCCCTCTATACCGCACTCTGTCACTCACTCTCTCTGTACCACACTCTGTCTATCTCGCTCTGTACCGCACTCTGTCACTCTCTGTACCGCATTATGTCACTCTCACTCTGTACCGCACTCTCACTCTCTCTCTATGTACCGCACTCTCTCACTCTCTCTCTGTACCGCACTCTGTCACTCTCCCTCTCTGGACTGCACTCTGTCACTCTCTCTCTGTACCGCACTCTGTCACTCTCTCTCTATGTACCGCACTCTGTCACTCTCTCACTCTGTACCGCACTCTGTCACTCTCTCTCTGTACCTCAATCTGCCACTCTCTCTCTCTGTAGAGCACTCTGTCACTCTCTCTCTGTACCGCGCTCTGTCACTCTCCCTCTCTGGACTGCACTCTGTCACTCTCTCTCTGTACCGCACTCTGTCACTCTCTCCCTCTGTAGCGCACTCTGTCACTTTCTCTCTCTGTACCGCACTCTGTCACTCTCTCTCTCTGTAGCGCACTCTGTCACTCTATGTACCGCACTCTGTCACTCTGTCTTGCTCTGTACCGCATTCTGTCACTCTCTGTACCGCATTCTGTCACTCTCTCACTCTGTACCGCACTCTGTCACTCTCACTCGGTACCGCACTCTGTCACTCACACTCTGTACCGCTCTGTCATTGTCTTGCTCTGTATCACTCTCTCTCTGTACCGCACTCTGTCAATCTCTCACTCTGTATCACTCTCTCTCACTACCGCACTCTGTCACTCTCTCTCTCTCTGTACCGCACTCTGTCACTCTCGCTCTGTACCACACTCTGTCACTCTCTCTCTGTACCGCACTCTGTCACTCTCTCTCTCTGGACCGCACTCTGTCACTCTCTCTCTGTACCGCACTCTGTCACTCTCTCTCTCTGGACCGCACTCTGTCACTCTCTCTCGCTGTACCGCTCTCTGTATCACCCTCTGTACCGCACTCTGTCAATCTCTCGCTCTGTATCACTCTCTCTCTGTACCGCACTCTGTCACTCTCGCTCTGTACCGCACTCTCTCTCTGTACTGCACTCTGTCACTCTCTCACTCTGTACCGCACTCTGTCACTCTCTCTCTGTACCGCACTCTGTCACTGTCTCACTCTATACCGCACTCTCTTACTCTCTCTCTGTAGCGCACTCTGTCACTCTCTCTCTCTGTAGCGCACTCTGTCACTCTCTCTCTGTACCGTACTCTGTCACTCTCTTTACCACACTGTCACTCTCTCTTGTTCTGTACCGCAGTCTGTCACTCTCTGTAGCGCATTCTGTCAGTCTCTCACTCTGTACCGCACTCTGGCACCCTCTCATTGTACTGCACTCTGTCACTCTCTCAATCTGTACCGCATTCTGTCACTCTCTACCTCTGTACCGCACTCTGTCACTCTCTCTCTGTTCCGCACTCTGTCACTCTCTCTCTCTGTACCGCACTGTCACTCTCTCTCTCTGTACCGCACTCTGTCACTCTGTCTTGCTCTGTGCCGCATTCTGTCACTCTCTGTACCGCATTCTGTCACTCTCTCGCTCTGTACCACACTCTGTCACTCTCACTCGGTACCGCACTCTGTCACTCACACTCTGTACCGCTCTGTCATTCTCTTGCTCTGTATCACTCTCTCTCTGTACCGCACTCTGTCAATCTCTCGCTCTGTATCACTCTCTCTCTGTACCGCACTCTGTCACTCTTGCTCTGTACCGCACTCTATCACTCTCTCTCACTACCGCACTCTGTCACTCTCTCTCTCTGTACCGCACTCTGTCACTCTCGCTCTGTACCGCACTCTGTCACTCTCTCTCTGTACCGCACTCTGTCACTCTCTCTCTCTGGACCGCACTCTGTCACTCTCTCTCTGTACCGCACTCTGTCACTCTTTCTCTGTACCGCACTCTGTCACTCTCCCTCTCTGCACAACACTCTGTCACTCACTCCCTCTGTATCACATTCTGTCACACTCTCTCTCTGTACCGCACTCTGTCACTCTCTCTCTCTGTCCCACACTCTCTCACTCTCACTCTGTACCACACTCTGTCACTCTCTCTCTCTCTCTGTTCCGCACTCCGTCACTCTCTCTCGCTGTACCGCTCTCTGTATCACTATCTCTCTGTACCGCACTCTGTCACTCTCGCTCTGTACCGCACTCTCTCTCTGTACCGCACTCTGTCACTCTCTCACTCTGTACCGCACTCTGTCACTCACTCCCTCTGTACCGCACTCTGTCACTCACTCTCTGTAGCGCACTCTGTCACTCTCTCTCTCTGTAGCGCACTCTGTCACTTTCTCTCTCTGTAGCGCACTCTGTCACTCTCTCTCTGTACCGTACTCTGTCACTCTCTTTACCACACTGTCACTCTCTCTTGTTCTATACCGCAGTCTGTCACTCTCTGTACCGTATTCTGTCAGTCTCTCACGCTGTACCGCACTCTGTCACCCTCTCATTGTACTGCAGTCTGTCACTCTCTCCCTCTGTTCCAAAATCTCACTCTCTGTACCGCACTCTGTCACTCTATCTCTGTACCGCACTCTGTCACTCTCTCTCTCTGTACCGCACTCTGTCACTCTCTCAATCTGTACCGCATTCTGTCACTCTCTCCCTCTGTACCGCACTCTGTCACTCTCTCTCTGTTCCGCACTCTGTCACTCTCTCTCTCTGTACCGCACTGTCGCTCTCTCTCTCTGTACCAAACTCTGTCACTCTCTCTCCCTCTCTACCGCACTCTGTCACTCTCTCACTCTGTACCGCACTCTCTTACTCTCTCTCTGTAGCGCACTCTGTCACTCTCTCTCTCTGTAGCACACTCTGTCAATCTCTCTCTCTGTCGCGCACTCTGTCACTCTATGTACCGCACTCTGTCACTCTGTCTTGCTCTGTACCGCATTCTGTCACTCTCTGTACCGCATTCTGTCACTCTCTCACTCTGTACCGCACTCTGTCACTCTCACTCGGTACCGCACTCTGTCACTCACACTCTGTACCGCTCTGTCATTCTCTTGCTCTGTATCACTCTCTCTCTGTACCGCACTCTGTCACTCTCGCTCTGTTCCGCACTCTGTCACTCTCTCTCACTACCGCACTCTGTCACTCTCTCTCTCTGTACTGCACTCTGTCACTCTCGCTCTGTACCGCACTCTGTCACTCTCTCTCTGTACCGCACTCTGTCACTCTCACTCTCTGGACCGCACTCTGTCACTCTCTCTCTGTACCGCACTCTGTCACTCTTTCTCTGTACCGCACTCTGTCTCTCTCTCGCTCTGTACCGCAATCTGTCAATCTCTCCCTCTGTACCGCACTCTGTCACTCTCCCTCTCTGCACAACACTCTGTCACTCACTCCCTCTGTATCACATTCTGTCACTCTCTCTCTCTGTACCGCACGCTGTCACTCTCTCTCTCTGTACCGCACTCTGTCATTCTCTCTCTGTACCACACTCTCTCACTCTCACTCTGTACCACACTCTGTCACTCTCTCTCTCTCTGTACCGCACTCTGTCACTCTCTCACTCTGTACTGCACTCTGTCACTCACTCCCTCTGTACCGCACTCTGTCACTCTCTCTCTGTACCGCACTCTGTCACTCTCTCACTCTGTACCGCACTCTCTTACTCTCTCTCTGTAGCGCACTCTGTCACTCTCTCTGTAGCGCACTCTTTCACTCTCTCTCTCTGTAGCGCATTCTGTCACTCTCTCTCTGTACCGTACTCTGTCACTCTCTTTACCACACTGTCACTCTCTCTTGCTCTGTACCGCAGTCTGTCACTCTCTGTACCGCATTCTGTCAGTCTCTCACTCTGTACCACACTCTGTCACCCTCTCATTGTACTGCACTCTGTCACTCTCTCCCTCTGTTCCAAAATCTCACTCTCTATACCGCACTCTGTCACTCTATCTCTGTACCGCACTCTGTCACTCTCACTCTCTGTTCCGCACTCTGTCACTCTCTCTCTCTGTACCGCACTGTCACTCTCTGTACCAAACTCTGTCACTCTCTCACTCTGTACCGCACACTCTTACTCTCTCTCTGTAGCGCAATCTGTCACTCTCTCTCTCTGTAGCACACTCTGTCACTCTCTCTCTCTGTAGCGCACTCTGTCACTCTATGTACCGCACTCTGTCACTCTGTCTTGCTCTGTACCGCATTCTGTCACTCTCTGTACCGCATTCTGTCACTCTCTCGCTCTGTACCGCACTCTGTCACTTTCACTCGGTGCCGCACTCTGTCACTCACACTCTGTACCGCTCTGTCATTCTCTTGCTCTGTATCACTCTCTCTCTGTACCGCACTCTGTCAATCTCTCGCTCTGTATCACTCTCTCTCTGTACCGCACTCTGTCACTCTCGCTCTGTATCGCATTCTGTCACTCTCTCTCTCTGTACCGAACTCTGTCACTCTCTATGGGTACCGCACTCTGTCACTCTCCCTCTGTACCGCACGCTGTCACTCTCTCTCTCTGTACCGCACTCTGTCACTCTCTCTCTGTACCACACTCTCTCGCTCTCACTCTGTACCACACTCTGTCACTCTCTCTCTCTCTGTTCCGCACTCCGTCACTCTCTCTCGCTGTACCGCTCTCTGTCATACTCTCACTCTGTACCGCACTCTGTCACTCTCTCTCTGTATCGCACTCTGTCAATCTCTCGCTCTGTATCACTCTCTCTCTGTACCGCACTCTGTCACTCTCGCTCTGTACCGCACTCTGTCACTCTCTCTCACTACCGCACTCTGTCACTCTCTCTCTCCCTGTACCGCACTCTGTCACTCTCGCTCTGTACCGCACTCTGTCACTCTCTCTCTCTGGACCGCACTCTATCACTCTCTCTCTGTACCGCACTCTGTCACTCTTTCTCTGTACCGCACTCTGTCACTCTCTCGCTCTGTACCGCAATCTGTCAATCTCTCCCTCTGTACCGCACTCTGTCACTCTCCCTCTCTGCACAACACTCTGTCACTCACTCCCTCTGTATCACATTCTGTCACTCTCTCTCTCTGTACCGCACGCTGTCACTCTCTCTCGCTCTGTTCCGCACTCCGTCACTCTCTCTCGCTGTACCGCTCTGTCACACTCTCACTCTGTGCCGCACTCTGTCACTCTCTCTCTGTACCGCACTCTGTCACTCGCTCCCTCTGCACCACACTCTGTCACTCTCTCTCACTCTCTGTACTGCACTCTGTCACTCTCTCTCTGTACCGCACTCTGTCACACTCTCACACTCTATACCGCACTCTATCACTCTCTCTCTCTGTTCCGCACCCTGTCACTCTCTCTCTGTACCACTCTCTGTCACTCCCTCACTCTGGACCGCACTCTGTCACTCTCTCTCTGTACCGCACACAGTCACTCTATCACCCTGTACCGCACTCTGTCACTCTCTCTCTCTGTACCGCACTCTGTCACTCTCACTCTCAGTACCGCATTCTGTCACTCTCTCCCTCTGTACCGCACTCTGTCACTCTCTCTCTGTTCCGCACTCTGTCACTCTCTCTCTCTGTACCGCACTGTCACTCTCTCTCTCTGTACCGCACTCTCTTACTCTCTCTCTGTAGCGCACTCAGTCACTCTCTCTCTCTGTAGCACACTCTGTCACTCTCTCTCTCTGTAGCGCACTCTGTCACTCTATGTACCGCACTCTGTCACTCTGTCTTGCTCTGTGCCGCATTCTGTCACTCTCTGTACCGCATTCTGTCACTCTCTCGCTCTGTACCACACTCTGTCACTCTCACTCGGTACCGCACTCTGTCACTCACACTCTGTACCGCTCTGTCATTCTCTTGCTCTGTATCACTCTCTCTCTGTACCGCACTCTGTCAATCTCTCGCTCTGTATCACTCTCTCTCTGTACCGCACTCTGTCACTCTTGCTCTGTACCGCACTCTATCACTCTCTCTCACTACCGCACTCTGTCACTCTCTCTCTGTACCGCACTCTGTCACTCTCGCTCTGTACCGCACTCTGTCACTGTCTCTCTGTACCGCACTCTGTCACTCTCTCTCTCTGGAACGCACTCTGTCACTCTCTCTCTGTACCGCACTCTGTCACTCTCGCTCTGTACCGCACTCTGTCACTCTCTCGCTCTGTACCGCAATCTGTCAATCTCTCCCTCTGTACCGCACTCTGTCACTCTCCCTCTCTGCACAACACTCTGTCACTCACTCCCTCTGTAGCACATTCTGTCACTCTCTCTCTCTGTACCGCACTCTGTCACTCTCTCTCTCTGTACCACACTCTCTCACTCTCACTCTGTACCACACTCTGTCACTCTCTCTCTCTCTGTTCCGCACTCCGTCACTCTCTCTCGCTGTACCGCTCTCTGTATCACTCTCTCTCTGTACCGCACTCTGTCACTCTCGCTCTGTACCGCACTCTCTCTCTGTACCGCACTCTATCACTCTCTCACTCTGTACCGCACTCTGTCACTCACTCCCTCTGTACCGCACTCTGTCACTCACTCTCTGTACCGCACTCTGTCACTCTCTCACTCTATACCGCACTCTCTTACTCTCTCTCTGTAGCGCACTCTGTCACTCTCTCTCTCTGTAGCGCACTCTGTCACTCTCTCTCTCTGTAGCGCACTCTGTCACTCTCTCTCTGTACCGTACTCTGTCACTCTCTTTACCACACTGTCACTCTCTCTTGTTCTGTACCGCAGTGTGTCACTCTCTGTACCGCATTCTGTCAGTCTCTCACGCTGTACCGCACTCTGTCACCCTCTCATTGTACTGCAGTCTGTCACAATCTCTCTGTACCGCACTCTGTCACTCTCACTCTCTGTACCGCACTCTGTCACTCTCTCAATCTGTACCGCATTCTGTCACTCTCTCCCTCTGTACCGCACTCTGTCACTCTCTCTCTGTTCCGCACTCTGTCACTCTCTCTCTCTGTACCGCACTGTCACTCTCTCTCTCTGTACCAAACTCTGTCACTCTCTCTCCCTCTCTACCGCACTCTGTCACTCTCTCACTCTGTACCGCACTCTCTTACTCTCTCTCTGTAGCGCACTCTGTCACTCTCTCTCTGTAGCACACTCTGTCACTCTCTCTCTCTGTAGCGCACTCTGTCACTCTATGTACCGCACTCTGTCACTCTGTGTTGCTCTGTACCGCATTCTGTCACTCTCTGTACCGCATTCTGTCACTCTCTCACTCTGTACCGCACTCTGTCACTCTCACTCGGTGCCGCACTCTGTCACTCACACTCTGTACCGCTCTGTCATTCTCTTGCTCTGTATCACTCTCTCTCTGTACCGCACTCTGTCAATCTCTCGCTCTGTATCACTCTCTCTCTGTACCGCACTCTGTCACTCTCGCTCTGTTCCGCACTCTGTCACTCTCTCTCACTACCGCACTCTGTCACTCTCTCTCTCTGTACCGCACTCCGTCACTCTCGCTCTGTACCGCATTCTGTCACTCTCTCTCTCTGTACCGCACTCTGTCACTCTCTATCGGTACCGCACTCTGTCACTCTCCCTCTGTACCGCACGCTGTCACTCTCTCTCTCTGTACCGCACTCTGTCACTCTCTCTCTCTGTACCACACTCTCTCACTCTCACTCTGTACCACACTCTGTCACTCTCTCTCTCTCTGTACCGCACTCTGTCGCTCTCTCACTCTGTACTGCACTCTGTCACTCACTCCCTCTGTACCGCACTCTGTCACTCTCTCTCTGTACCGCACTCTGTCACTCTCTCACTCTATACCGCACTCTCTTACTCTCTCTCTGTAGCGCACTCTGTCACTCTCTCTGTAGCGCACTCTTTCACTCTCTCTCTCTGTAGCGCATTCTGTCACTCTCTCTCTGTACCGTACTCTGTCACTCTCTTTACCACACTGTCACTCTCTCTTGCTCTGTACCGCAGTCTGTCACTCTCTGTACCGCATTCTGTCAGTCTCTCACTCTGTACCACATTCTGTCACCCTCTCATTGTACTGCACTCTGTCACTCTCTCCCTCTGTTCCAAAATCTCACTCTCTATACCGCACTCTGTCACTCTATCTCTGTACCGCACTCTGTCACTCTCACTCTCTGTACCGCACTCTGTCACTCTCACAATCTGTACCGCATTCTGTCACTCTCTCCCTCTGCACCGCACTCTGTCACTCTCTCTCTGTTCCGCACTCTGTCACTCTCTCTCTGTTCCGCACTCTGTCACTCTCTCTCTCTGTACCGCACTGTCACTCTCTCTCTCTGTACCACACTCTGTCACTCTCTCTCTGTTCCGCACTCTGTCACTCTCTCTCTGTTCTGCACTCTGTCACTCTCTCACTCTGTACCGCACTCTCTTACTCTCTCTCTGTAGCGCACTCTGTCACTCTCTCTCTCTGTAGCACACTCTCTCTCTCTGTAGCGCACTCTGTCACTCTATGTACCGCACTCTGTCACTCTGTCTTGCTCTGTACCACATTCTGTCACTCTCATTACCGCATTCTGTCACTCTCTCGCTCTGTACCGCACTCTGTCACTCTCACTCGGTACCGCACTCTGTCACTCATACTCTGTACCGCTCTGTCATTCTCTTGCTCTGTATCACTCTCTCTCTGTACCGCACTCTGTCAATCTCTCGCTCTGTAAAACTCTCTCTCTGTACCGCACTCTGTCACTCTCGCTCTGTACCGCACTCTGTCACTCTCTCTCTCTGGACCGCACTCTGTCACTCTCTCTCTGTGTACCGCACTCTGTCACTCTCTCACTCTGTACCGCAATCTGTCACTCTCTCTCTGTACCTCAATCTGTCACTCTCTCTCTCTGTACCACACTCTGTCACTATCTCTCTCTGTACCGCACTTTGTCACTGTCTTTCTCTGTACCGCACTCTGTCACTCTCTCTCTCTGGACTGCACTCTGTCACTCTCTCTCTGTACAGCATTCTGTCACTCTCACTCTGTACCGCACTCTGTCACTCTCTCTCTCTGTACCGCACTCTGTCACTCTCTCTCTGTACCGCACTCTGTCACTCTCTCTCTCTGGACTGCACTCTGTCACTCTCTCTCTGTACCGCACTCTGTCACTCTCTCTCTGTGTACCGCACTCTGTCACTCTCTCACTCTGTACCGCAATCTGTCGCTCTCTCTCTGTACCTCAATCTGTCACTCTCTCTCTCTGTAGCGCACTCTGTCACTCTCTCTCTGTACCGCACTCTGTCTCTCTCTCTCTCTGTACCGCACTCTGTCACTCTCTCTCTCTGTACCTCACTCTGTCACTCTCTCTCTCTGTACCTCACTCTGTCACTATCTCTCTCTGTACGGCACTCTGTCACTCTCTGTACAGCATTCTGTCACTCTCTCTCTCTGTACCGCACTCTGTCACTCTCGCTCTGTACCGCACTCTGTCACTCTCTCTTACTGTACCGCACTCTGTCACTCTTGCACTGTACCGCACTCTGTCACTCTCGCTCTGTAGTGCACTCTGTCTCTCTCTCTCTGTACCGCGCTCTGTCATTCTCTCTCCCACTCTGTACCACACTAAGTCACTCTCTCTCTCTGTTCCGCACTCTGTCACTCTCTCACTCTGTACCGCACTCTGTCACTCTCTCTCTCTGTACCGCACTCTGTCACTCTCTCTCTGTACCGCACTCTTTCACTCTCTCTCTCTGTACCGCACTCTGTCACTCTCTCTCTGTACCGCACTCTGTCACTCTATCTCTGGACCGCACTCTGTCACTCACTCGCTGTACCGAACTCTGTCACTCTCTCTCGCTCCGTACCGCAATCTGTTACCCTCTCTCTGTACCGCACTCTGTCACTCTTGCTCTGTAGCGCAGTCTGTCACTCTCGCTCTCTGTACCGCACTCTGTCACTCTTGTTCTGTACCGCACTCTGTCACTCTCTCTCTGTAGTGCACTCTGTCACTCTCTCTCTCTCTGTACCACACTCTGTCACGCTCTCTCTATACCGCACTCTCTCTCTCTGTACCGCACTCTGTCACTCTCTCTCTCTGTACCACACTCTGTCACTCTCTATCTGTACCGCATTCTGTCACTCTCTCACTCTGTACTGCATTCTGTCACTCTCTCTCTCTCTGTACCGCACTCTGTCACACTCTCTCTCTCTCTGTACCGCACTCTGTCTCTCTCTCTCTGTACCACACTCTGTCACTCTCTCTCTGTACCGTACTCTGTCACTCTCTCTCTGGACCGCACTCTGTCACTCTCTGTACAGCATTCTGTCACTCTCTCTCTCTGTACCGCACTCTGTCACTCTCGCTCTGTACCGCACTCTGTCACTCTCTCTTACTGTACCGCACTCTGTCACTCTTGCACTGTACCGCACTCTGTCACTCTCGCTCTGTAGTGCACTCTGTCTCTCTTGTTCTGTACCGAACTCTGTCACTCTCTCTCTGTAGAGCACTCTGTCACTCTCTCTCTCTCTGTACCGCGCTGTGTCACTCTCTCTCCCACTCTGTACCACACTCTGTCACTCTCTCTATACCGCACTCTGTCACTCTCTCTCTCTGTACCGCACTCTGTCACTCTCTCTCTCTGTACCGCACTCTGTCACTCTCTCTCTCTGTACCACAATCTGTCACTCTCTGTCTCTGTACCACACTCTGTCACTCTCTCTCTCTGTACCGCACTCTGTCACTATCTCTCTCTGTACTGCACTTTGTCACTGCCTTTCTCTGTACCACACTCTGTCACTCTCTCTCTGTACGGCACTCTGTCACTCTCTGTACCGCATTCTGTCACTCTCTCTCTCTGTACCGCACTCTGCTACTCTCGCTCTGTACCGCACTCTGTCACTCTCTCTCTGTACCGCACTCTGTCACTCTCTCTCTGGACCGCCCTCTGTCAATCACTCTCTGTACCGCACTCTGTCACTCACTCGCTGTACCGAACTCCGTCACTCTCTCTCACTCCGTACCGCAATCTGTTACCCTCTCTCTGTACCGCACTGTGTCACTCTTGCTCTGTACCGCACTCTGTCACTCTCGCTCTCCGTAATGCACTCTATCACTCTTGTTCTGTACCGCACTCTGTCACTCTCTCTCTGTAGTGCACTCTGTCACTCTCTCTCTCTCTGTACCGCGCTGTGTCACTCTCTCTCCCACTCTGTACCACACTCTGTCACTCTCTCTATACCGCACTCTGTCACTCTCTCTCTCTGTACCGCACTCTGTCACTCTCTCTCTCTGTACCGCACTCTGTCACTCTCTCTCTCTGTACCACAATCTGTCACTCTCTGTCTCTGTACCACACTCTGTCACTCTCTCTCTGTACGGCACTCTGTCACTCTCTGTACCGCACTCTGTCACTCTCTCTCTCTGTACCGCACTCTGTCACTCTTGCACTGTACCGCACTCTGTCACTCTCGCTCTGTAGTGCACTCTGTCTCTCTCTCTCTGTACCGCGCTCTGTCATTCTCTCTCCCACTCTGTACCACACTATGTCACTCTCTCTCTCTGTACCGCACTCTGTCACTCTCTCACTCTGTAACGCACTCTGTCACTCTCTCTCTCTGTACCGCACTCTGTCACTCTCTCACTCTGTAACGCACTCTGTCACTCTCTCTCTCTGTACCGCACTCTGTCAATCTCTCTCTGTACCGCACTCTGTCACTCTCTCTCTCTGTACTGCATTCTGTCACTCTCACTCTGTACCGCACTCTGTCACTCTCTCTCTCTGTACCGCACTCTGTCACTCTCACTTCCCTGTACCGCACTCTGTCACTCTCTCTCTCTGTACTGCACTCTGTCACTCTCTCACTCTGTACCGCACTCTGTCACTCTCTCTCTCTGTACCGCACTCTGTCACTCACTCACTTTGTACCGCAATCTGTCACTCTCTCTCTTTACCGCATTCTGTCACTCTCTCTCTCTGTACTGCACTCTGTCACTCTCTCTCTCTGTACCACACTCTGTCACTCTCTCTCTCTGTACCGCACTCTGTCACTCACTCTCTCTCTCTGTACAGCACTCAGTCACTCTCTCTCGCTCTGTACCGCACTCTGTCACTCTCTGTACCGCATTCTGTCACTCTCTCACTCTGTACCGCATTCTGTCACTCTCTCTCTCTGTACCGCACTCTGTCACTCTCTCTCTGTACCGCACTCTTTCACTCTCTCTCTCTGTACCGCACTCTGTCACTCTCTCTCTGTACCGCACTCTGTCACTCTCTCTCTGGACCGCACTCTGTCACTCACTCGCTGTACCGAACTCTGTCACTCTCTCTCGCTCCGTACCGCAATCTGTTACCCTCTCTCTGTACCGCACTCTGTCACTCTTGCTCTGTACCGCACTCTGTCACTCTCGCTCTCTGTACCGCAATCTGTCACTCTTGTTCTGTACCGCACTCTGTCACTCTCTCTCTGTACCGCACTCTGTCACTCTCTCTCTCTCTCTGTACCACACTGGCACTCTCTCTCTCTGTACCGCACTCTGTCACTCTCTCACTCTGTAATGCACTCTGTCACTCTCTCTCTCTGTACCGCACTCTGTCACTCTCTCTCTATACCGCACTCTGTCACTCGCTCTCTCTGTACTGCATTCTGTCACACTCAATCTGTAGCGCACTCTGTCACTCTCTCTGTACCGCACTCTGTCACTCTCATTCTGTACCGCACCCTGTCACTCTCTCACTTTGTACCGCAATCTGTCACTCTCTCTCTATACCGCACTCTGTCACTCTCTCTCTCTGTACCGCACTCTGTCAATCTCTCTCTCTGTACCACACTGTGTCTCTCTCTCTCTGTACCACACTCTGTCACTCTCTCTCTATACCACACACTGTCACTCTCTCTCTCTCTCTGTACCGCACTCTGTCACTCCCTCTCTGTGCCGCACTCTTTCACTCTCTCTCTCTCTCTGTACCGCAATCTGTCACTCTCTCTGTACCGAACTCTGTCACCCTCGCTCTGTGGTGCACTCTGTCACTCTCTCTCTCTCTCTGTACCGCACTCTGTCACTCTCTCTCTGTACCGCACTCTCTCACTCTCTCACTCTGTAAAGCACACTGTCACTCTGTCCCTCTGTACCGCACTCTCTCACTCTCTCTCTGTACCGCACTCTGTCACTCACTCTCTCTGTACTGCATTCTGTCACTCTCACTCTGTACCGCACTCTGTCACTCTCTCTCTCTGTACTGCACTCTGTCACTCTCTCACTCTGTACCGCACTCTGTCACTCTCTCTCTGTACCGCACTCTGTCACTCTCTCTCTCCGGACTGCACTCTGTCACTCTCTCTCTGTACCTCAATCTGTCACTCTCTCTCTCTGTAGCGCACTCTGTCACTCTCTCTCTGTACCGCACTCTGTCACTCTCTGTACCGCATTCTGTCACTCTCTCACTCTGTACCGCATTCTGTCACTCTCTCTCTCTGTACCGCACTCTGTCACTCTCTCTCTGTACCACACTCTTTCACTCTCTCTCTCTGTACCGCACTCTGTCACTCTCTCTCTGTACCGCACTCTGTCACTCTCTCTCTGGACCGCACTCTGTCACTCACTCGCTGTACCGAACTCTGTCACTCTCTCTCGCTCCGTACCGCAATCTGTTACCCTCTCTCTGTACCGCACTCTGTCACTCTTGCTCTGTACCGCACTCTGTCACTCTCTCTCTGTAGTGCACTCTGTCACTCTCTCTCTCTCTGTACCGCGCTGTGTCACTCTCTCTCCCACTCTGTACCACACTCTGTCACGCTCTCTCTATACCGCACTCTCTCACTCTCTGTCTCTGTACCGCACTCTGTCACTATCTCTCTCTGTACCGCACTTTGTCACTGTCTTTCTCTGTACCGCATTCTGTCACTCTCTCTCTGTACCGCACTCTGTCACTCTCTCTCTCTCTCTGTACCACACTGGCACTCTCTCTCTCTGTACCGCACTCTGTCACTCTCTCACTCTGTAATGCACTCTGTCACTCTCTCTCTCTGTACCGCACTCTGTCACTCTCTCTCTATACCGCACTCTGTCACTCGCTCTCTCTGTACTGCATTCTGTCACACTCAATCTGTAGCGCACTCTGTCACTCTCTCTGTACCGCACTCTGTCACTCTCATTCTGTACCGCACCCTGTCACTCTCTCTCTCTGTACCGCACTCTGTCACTCTCTCACTTTGTACCGCAATCTGTCACTCTCTCTCTTTACCGCACTCTGTCACTGTCTCTCTCTGTACCGCACTCTATCACTCTCTCTCTATACCGCACTCTGTCACTCTCTCTCTCTGTACCGCACTCTGTCAATCTCTCTCTCTGTACCACACTGTGTCTCTCTCTCTCTGTACCACACTCTGTCACTCTCTCTCTATACCACACACTGTCACTCTCTCTCTCTGTACCGCACTCTGTCACTCCCTCTCTGTGCCGCACTCTTTCACTCTCTCTCTCTCTGTACCGCAATCTGTCACTCTCTCTCTGTACCGAACTCTGTCACCCTCGCTCTGTGGTGCACTCTGTCACTCTCTCTCTCTCTCTGTACCGCACTCTGTCACTCTCTCTCTGTACCGCACTCTCTCACTCTCTCACTCTGTAAAGCACACTGTCACTCTGTCCCTCTGTACCGCACTCTGTCACTCTCTCTCTCTGTACCGCACTCTCTCACTCTCTCTCTGTACCGCACTCTGTCACTCACTCTCTCTGTACTGCATTCTGTCACTCTCACTCTGTACCGCACTCTGTCACTCTCTCTCTCTGTACCGCACTCTGTCACTCTCACTTCCCTGTACCGCACTCTGTCACTCTCTCTCTCTGTAGTGCACTCTGTCACTCTCTCACTCTGTACCGCACTCTGTCACTCTCTCTCTGTACTGCACTCTGTCACTCTCTCTCTCCGGACTGCACTCTGTCACTCTCTCTCTGTACCTCAATCTGTCACTCTCTCTCTCTGTAGCGCACTCTGTCACTCTCTCTCTGTACCGCACTCTGTCACTCTCTGTACCGCATTCTGTCACTCTCTCACTCTGTAACGCACTCTGTCACTCTCTCTCTGTGCCGCACTCTGTCAGTCTGTCCCTCTGTACCGCACTCTGTCACTCTCTCTCTATACCGCACTCTGTCACTCTCTCTCTCTGTACCGCTCTCTGTCACTCTCTGTACCACACACTGTCACTCTCGCTCTGTAGTGCACTCTGTCACTCTCTCTGTCTCTGTACCGCACTCTGTCACTCTCTGTCTCTGTACCGCACTCTGTCACTCTCCCTCTATACCGCACTCTGTCACTCACTCTCCCTCTCCGTACCGCACTCTGTCACTCTCTCTCTCTGTACAACACTCTGTCTCTCTCGCTCTGTACCGCACTCTGTCACTCACTGTACCGCATTTTGTCACTCTCACTCTGTACCGCACTCTGTCACTCTCTCTCTCTGTACCGCACTCTGTCACTTTCTCTCTGTACAGCACTCTGTCACTCTCTCTCTCTGTGTTCCGCACTCTGTCACTCTCTCACTCTGTACCGCACTCTGTCACTCTCTCTCTGTACCTCAATCTGTCACTCTCTCTCTGTAGCGCACTCTGTCACTCTCTCTCTGTACCGCACTCTGTCACTCTCTCTCTCTGTACCGCACTCTGTCACTCTTGCACTGTACCGCACTCTGTCACTCTCGCTCTGTAGTGCACTCTGTCTCTCTCTCTCTGTACCGCGCTCTGTCACTCTCTCTCCCACTCTGTACCGCACTATGTCACTCTCGCTCTCTGTACCGCACTCTGTCACTCTCTCACTCTGTACCGTGCTCTGTCACTCTCTCTCCCAATCTGTACCGCACTCTGTCACTCTCTCACTCTGTAACGCACTCTGTCACTCTCTCTCTCTGTACCGCACTCCGTCACTCTCTCTCTGTACCGCACTCTGTCACTCTCTCTCTCTGTACTGCATTCTGTCACTCTCACTCTGTACCGCACTCTGTCACTCTCTCTCTCTGTACCGCTCTCTGTCACTCTCACTCTGTACCGCACTCTGTCACTCTGTCTCTCTGTACCGCACTCTGTCACTCTCACTTCCCTGTACCGCACTCTGTCACTCTCTCTCTGTAGCGCAATCTGTCACTCTCTCACTCTGTACTGCACTCTGTCACTCTCTATCTCTGTACCACATTCTGTCACTCACTCACTTTGCACCGCAATCTGTCACTCTCTCTCTTTACCGCACTCTGTCACTCTCTCTCTCTGTACCGCACTCTGTCACTCTCTCTCTCTGTACCACACTCTGTCTCTCTCTCTCTCTGTCCCACACTCTGTCACTCTCTCTCGCTCTGTACCGCACTCTGTCACTCTCTCTCTCTGTACCACACTCTCTCTCTTGCTCTGTACTGCACTCTGTCACTCTCTGTACCGCATTCTGTCACTCTCACTCTGTACCGCACTCTGTCACTCTCTCTCTCTGTACCGCACTCTGTCACTCTCTCTCTGTACCGCACTCTGTCACTCTCTCTCTCTGGACTGCACTCTGTCACTCTGTCTCTCTGTACCGCACTCTGTCACTCTCACTTCCCTGTACTGCACTCTGTCACTCTATCTCTCTGTACCGCACTCTGTCACTCACTCACTTTGTACCGCAATCTCTCACTCTCTCTCTTTACCGCACTCTGTCACTCTCTCTCTCTGTACCGCACTCTGTCACTCTCTCTCTCTGTACCACACTCTGTCTCTCTCTCTCTGTGCCGCACTCTGTCACTCTCTCTCTATACCGCACTCTGTCACTCACTCTCTCTCTGTACCGCACTCTGTCACTCTCTCTCGCTCTGTACCGCACTCTGTCACTCTCTGTACCGCATTCTGTCACTCTCACTCGGTACCGCACTCTGTCACTCTCTCTCTCTGTACCGCACTCTGTCACTCTCTCTCTGTACCGCACTCTGTCACTCTCTCTCTCTGGACTGCACTCTGTCACTCTCTATCTGTACCGCACTCTGTCACTCTCTCACACTGCACCGCACTCTGTCACTCTCTCACACTGCACCGCACTCTGTCACTCTCTCTCTATACCGCAAACTGTCACTCTCGCTCTGTAGTGCACTCTGTCACTCTCTCTCTCTCTGTAACGCACTCTGTCACTCTCTCTCTGTACCGCACTCTGTCACTCTCTCTCTCTATACCGAATTCTGTCACTCTCTCTCTCTGTACCGCACTCAGTCACTCTCTCTCACACCGTACTGCACTCTGTCACTCTCTCTCTCTCTGTACCGCAGTCTGTCACTCTCTCTCTCTGTACCGCACTCTGTCACTCTCTCTCTCTGTACTGCACTCGGTCACTCTCTCACTCTGTAGCGCACTCTGTCACTCTCTCTCTCTGTACCGCACTCTCTCACGCTGTACCACAATCTGTCACTCTCTCTCTATACAGCACTCTGTCGCTCTCTCTCTCTGTACCGCACTCTGTCACTCTCTTGCTCTGTACTGCACTCTGTCACTCACTCTCTCTCTGTACCGCACTCTGTCACTCTCTCTCTCTGTACCGCACTCTGTCACTCTCTCTCTGTACCGCACTCTGTCACTCTCTCTCTCTGGACTGCACTCTGTCACTCTCTATCTGTACCGCACTCTGTCACTCTCTCACACTGCACCGCACTCTGTCACTCTCTCACACTGCACCGCACTCTGTCACTCTCTCTCTATACCGCAAACTGTCACTCTCGCTCTGTAGTGCACTCTGTCACTCTCTCTCTCTCTGTAACGCACTCTGTCACTCTCTCTCTGTACCGCACTCTGTCACTCTCTCTCTCTATACCGAATTCTGTCACTCTCTCTCTCTGTACCGCACTCAGTCACTCTCTCTCACACCGTACTGCACTCTGTCACTCTCTCTCTCTCTGTACCGCAGTCTGTCACTCTCTCTCTCTGTACCGCACTCTGTCACTCTCTCTCTCTGTACTGCACTCGGTCACTCTCTCACTCTGTAGCGCACTCTGTCACTCTCTCTCTCTGTACCGCACTCTCTCACGCTGTACCACAATCTGTCACTCTCTCTCTATACAGCACTCTGTCGCTCTCTCTCTCTGTACCGCACTCTGTCACTCTCTTGCTCTGTACTGCACTCTGTCACTCACTCGCTCTATACCACAATCTGTCACTCTCTCTCTGTACCGCACTCTGTCACTCTCGCTCTGTACCGCACTGTGTCACTCTCTCTCTCTGTACCGCACTCTGTCACTCTTGCACTGTACCGCGCTCTATCACTCTCTCTCCCACTCTGTACCGCACTCTGTCACTCTCTCTCTCTGTACCGCACTCTGTCACTCTCTCTCTCTGTACCGCACTCTGTCACTCTCAATCTGTACCGCACTCTGTCACTCTGTCTCTCTGTACTGCACTCTGTCACTCTCACTTCCCTGTACCGCAATCTGTCACTCTCGCTCTCTGTACCGCATTCTTTCACTCTCTCTCACTCCGTACCGCAATCTGTCACCCTCTCTCTCTGTACTGCACTCTGTCACTCTCGCTCTGTACCGCACTCTGTCACTTTCACTCTCTGTACCGCACTCTGTCACTCATGCTCTGTACCGCACTCTGTCACTCTCTCTCTGTAGTACCGCACTCTGTCACTCTTTCTCTCTGTGCTGCACTCTGTCACTCTCTCTCCCACTCTGTACCGCACTCTGTCACTCTCTCTCTATAACGCACTCTGTCACTCTTTCGCTCTGTACTGCACACTGTCACTCTCTCTCGCTGTACCGCACTCTGTCACTCCCTCTCTCTGTATCGCACTCTGTCACTCTCTCTCTCTATACCGCACTCTGTCACTCTCTCTCTCTGTACCGCACTCTGTCACTCTCTCTCTCTGTACCACACTCTGTCTCTCTCTCTCTGTACCACACACTGTCACTCACGCTCTGTAGTGCACTCTGTCACTCTCTCTGTCTCTGTACCGCACTCTGTCACTCTCTCTCTCTGTACCGCACTCTGTCACTCTCCCTCTATACCGCACTCTGTCACTCACTCTCTCTGTACCACACTCTGTCTCTCTCGCTCTGTACCGCACTCTGTCACTCTCTGTACCGCATTATGTCACTCTCACTCTGTACCGCACTCTCACTCTCTCTCTATGTACCGCACTCTCTCACTCTCTCTCTGTACCGCACTCTGTCACTCTCCCTCTCTGGACTGCACTCTGTCACTCTCTCTCTGTACCGCACTCTGTCACTCTCTCTCTGTACCGCACTCTGTCACTCTCTCACTCTGTACCGCACTCTGTCACTCTCTCTCTGTACCTCAATCTGCCACTCTCTCTCTCTGTAGAGCACTCTCTCACTCTCTCTCTGTACCGCACTCTGTCACTCTCTCTCTGTACCGCGCTCTGTCACTCTCCCTCTCTGGACTGCACTCTGTCACTCTCTCTCTGTACCGCACTCTGTCACTCTCTCCCTCTGTACCGCAATCTGTCACTCTCTCTCTCTGTACCGCACTCTGTCACTCTCTCTCTCTGTACCGCACTCTGTCACTCTTGCACTGTACCGCACTCTGTGACTCTCTCTCTGTACCGCACTCTGTCACTCTCTCTCTCTGTACCGCTCTCTGTCACTACCTAACTCTGTACTGCACTCTGTCACTCTCTCTCTCTGTACCGCACTCTGTCACTCTCTCTCTGTACCGCACTATGTCACTCTCTGTACCGCACTCTGTCACTCTCCCTCTCTGGACTGCACTCTGTCACTCTCTCTCTGTACCGCACTCTGTCACTCTCTCTCTCTGTACCGCACTCTGTCACTCTCTCACTCTGTACCGCACTCTGTCACTCTCTCTCTGTACCTCAATCTGCCACTCTCTCTCTCTGTAGAGCACTCTGTCACTCTCTCTCTGTACCGCGCTCTGTCACTCTCCCTCTCTGGACTGCACTCTGTCACTCTCTCTCTGTACCGCACTCTGTCACTCTCTCCCTCTGTACCGCAATCTGTCACTCTCTCTCTCTGTACCGCACTCTGTCACTCTCTCTCTCTGTACCGCACTCTGTCACTCTTGCACTGTACCGCACTCTGTGACTCTCTCTCTGTACCGCACTCTGTCACTCTCTCTCTCTGTACCGCTCTCTGTCACTACCTAACTCTGTACCGCACTCTGTCACTCTCTCTCTCTGTACCGCACTCTGTCACTCTCTCTCTGTACCGCACTATGTCACTCTCTGTACCGCACTCTGTCACTCTCTCTCTCTGTACCGCACTCTGTCACTCTTGCACTGTACCGCACTCTGTGACTCTCTCTCTGTACCGCACTCTGTCACTCTCTCTCTCTGTACCGCTCTCTGTCACTACCTAACTCTGTACCGCACTCTGTCACTCTCTCTCTGTACCGCACTGTCACTCTCTCTCTGTACCGCACTATGTCACTCTCTGTACCGCATTCTGTCACTCTCTCTCTCTGTACTGCACTCTGTCACTCTCACTCTGTACCGCACTGTCACTCTGTCACTCTGTACCGCACTCTGTCACTCTCAATCTCTGTACCGCACTCTGTCACTCTCTCTCTGTACCGCACTCTGTCACTCCCACTCTATACCGCACTCTGTCACTCTCTTGCTCTGTACTGCACTCTGTCAGTCTCTCTCTCTGTACCGCACTCTGTCACTCACTCTCTGTGCCGCACTCTTTCACTCTCTCTCTCTGTACCGCACTCTGTCACTCTCTCTCTGTACCGCACTCTGTCACTCTCTCACTCTGTACCGCATTCTGTCACTCTCTCTCTCTGTACCACACTCTGGCACTCTCTCTCACTCTGTACCGCACTCTGTCACTCCCTCTCTCTCTGTACCACACTCTGTCACTCCCTCTCTCTGTACCGCATCCTGTCACTCTCTCTCTGTACCGCACTCTGCCACTCTATCTCTGTACCGCACTCTGTCAATCTCTCTCTCTGTGCCGCACTCTCTCACTCTATCTCTGTACCGCACTCTATCACTCTCTCTCTCTGTACCGCACTCTGTCACTCTCTCACCCTGTACCGCACTCTCTTACTCTCTCTCTGTAGCGCACTCTGTCACTCTCTATCGGTACCGCACTCTGTCACTCTCCCTCTGTGCCGCACGCTGTCACTCTCTCTCTCTGTACCGCACTCTGTCACTCTCTCTCTCTGTACCACACTCTGTCACTCTCTCACTCTGTACCGCATTCTGTCACTCTCTCTCTCTGTACCACACTCTGGCACTCTCTCTCACTCTGTACCGCACTCTGTCACTCCCTCTCTCTCTGTACCACACTCTGTCACTCCCTCTCTCTGTACCGCATCCTGTCACTCTCTCTCTGTACCGCACTCTGCCACTCTATCTCTGTACCGCACTCTGTCAATCTCTCTCTCTGTGCCGCACTCTCTCACTCTATCTCTGTACCGCACTCTATCACTCTCTCTCTCTGTACCGCACTCTGTCACTCTCTCACCCTGTACCGCACTCTCTCACTCTCACTCTGTACCGCACGCTGTCACTCTCTCTCTCTGTACCGCACTCTGTCACTCTCTCTCTCTGTACCACGCTCTCTCACTCTCACTCTGTACCACACTCTGTCACTCTCTCCCTCTCTGTTCCGCACTCCGTCACTCTCTCTCGCTGTAGCGCTCTCTGTATCACTCTCTGTACCGCACTCTGTCAATCTCTCGCTCTGTATCACTCTGTCTCTGTACCGCACTCTGTCACTCTCGCTCTGTACTGCACTCTCTCTCTGTACCGCACTCTGTCACTCTCTCACCCTGTACCGCACTCTCTTACTCTCTCTCTGTAGCGCACTCTGTCACTCTCTCTCTCTGTAGCACACTCTGTCAATCTCTCTCTCTGTAGCGCACTCTGTCACTCTATGTACCGCACTCTGTCACTCTGTCTTGCTCTGTAGCGCACTCTGTCACTCTCTGTACCGCACTCTGTCACTCATGCTCTGTACCGCACTCTGTCACTCTCTCTCTGTAGTACCGCACTCTGTCACTCTTTCTCTCCGTGCTGCACTCTGTCACTCTCTCTCCCACTCTGTACCGCACTCTGTCACTCTCTCTCTATAACGCACTCTGTCACTCTTTCGCTCTGTACTGCACACTGTCACTCTCTCTCGCTGTACCGCACTCTGTCACTCCCTCTCTCTGTATCGCACTCTGTCACTCTCTCTCTCTATACCGCACTCTGTCACTCCCTCTCTCTGTATCGCACTCTGTCACTCTCTCTCTCTGTACCGCACTCTGTCACTCTCTCTCTCTGTACCGCACTCTGTCACTCTCCCTCTATACCGCACTCTGTCACTCACTCTCTCTGTACCACACTCTGTCTCTCTCGCTCTGTACCGCACTCTGTCACTCTCTGTACCGCATTATGTCACTCTCACTCTGTACCGCACTCTCACTCTCTCTCTATGTACCGCACTCTCTCACTCTCTCTCTGTACCGCACTCTGTCACTCTCCCTCTCTGGACTGCACTCTGTCACTCTCTCTCTGTACCGCACTCTGTCACTCTCTCTCTCTGTAGCGCACTCTGTCACTCTATGTACCGCACTCTGTCACTCTGTCTTGCTCTGTACCGCATTCTGTCACTCTCTGTACCGCATTCTGTCACTCTCTCACTCTGTACCGCACTCTGTCACTCTCACTCGGTACCGCACTCTGTCACTCACACTCTGTACCGCTCTGTCATTGTCTTGCTCTGTATCACTCTCTCTCTGTACCGCACTCTGTCAATCTCTCACTCTGTATCACTCTCTCTCACTACCGCACTCTGTCACTCTCTCTCTCTCTGTACCGCACTCTGTCACTCTCGCTCTGTACCGCACTCTGTCACTCTCTCTCTGTACCGCACTCTGTCACTCTCTCTCTCTGGACCGCACTCTGTCACTCTCTCTCTGTACCGCACTCTGTCACTCTCTCTCTCTGGACCGCACTCTGTCACTCTCTCTCGCTGTACCGCTCTCTGTATCACCCTCTGTACCGCACTCTGTCAATCTCTCGCTCTGTATCACTCTCTCTCTGTACCGCACTCTGTCACTCTCGCTCTGTACCGCACTCTCTCTCTGTACTGCACTCTGTCACTCTCTCACTCTGTACCGCACTCTGTCACTCTCTCTCTGTACCGCACTCTGTCACTGTCTCACTCTATACCGCACTCTCTTACTCTCTCTCTGTAGCGCACTCTGTCACTCTCTCTCTCTGTAGCGCACTCTGTCACTCTCTCTCTGTACCGTACTCTGTCACTCTCTTTACCACACTGTCACTCTCTCTTGTTCTGTACCGCAGTCTGTCACTCTCTGTAGCGCATTCTGTCAGTCTCTCACTCTGTACCGCACTCTGGCACCCTCTCATTGTACTGCACTCTGTCACTCTCTCAATCTGTACCGCATTCTGTCACTCTCTACCTCTGTACCGCACTCTGTCACTCTCTCTCTGTTCCGCACTCTGTCACTCTCTCTCTCTGTACCGCACTGTCACTCTCTCTCTCTGTACCGCACTCTGTCACTCTGTCTTGCTCTGTGCCGCATTCTGTCACTCTCTGTACCGCATTCTGTCACTCTCTCGCTCTGTACCACACTCTGTCACTCTCACTCGGTACCGCACTCTGTCACTCACACTCTGTACCGCTCTGTCATTCTCTTGCTCTGTATCACTCTCTCTCTGTACCGCACTCTGTCAATCTCTCGCTCTGTATCACTCTCTCTCTGTACCGCACTCTGTCACTCTTGCTCTGTACCGCACTCTATCACTCTCTCTCACTACCGCACTCTGTCACTCTCTCTCTCTGTACCGCACTCTGTCACTCTCTCTCTCTGTACAACACTCTGTCTCTCTCGCTCTGTACCGCACTCTGTCACTCACTGTACCGCATTTTGTCACTCTCACTCTGTACCGCACTCTGTCACTCTCTCTCTCTGTACCGCACTCTGTCACTTTCTCTCTGTACAGCACTCTGTCACTCTCTCTCTCTGTGTTCCGCACTCTGTCACTCTCTCACTCTGTACCGCACTCTGTCACTCTCTCTCTGTACCTCAATCTGTCACTCTCTCTCTGTAGCGCACTCTGTCACTCTCTCTCTGTACCGCACTCTGTCACTCTCTCTCTCTGTACCGCACTCTGTCACTCTTGCACTGTACCGCACTCTGTCACTCTCGCTCTGTAGTGCACTCTGTCTCTCTCTCTCTGTACCGCGCTCTGTCACTCTCTCTCCCACTCTGTACCGCACTATGTCACTCTCGCTCTCTGTACCGCACTCTGTCACTCTCTCACTCTGTACCGTGCTCTGTCACTCTCTCTCCCAATCTGTACCGCACTCTGTCACTCTCTCACTCTGTAACGCACTCTGTCACTCTCTCTCTCTGTACCGCACTCCGTCACTCTCTCTCTGTACCGCACTCTGTCACTCTCTCTCTCTGTACTGCATTCTGTCACTCTCACTCTGTACCGCACTCTGTCACTCTCTCTCTCTGTACCGCTCTCTGTCACTCTCACTCTGTACCGCACTCTGTCACTCTGTCTCTCTGTACCGCACTCTGTCACTCTCACTTCCCTGTACCGCACTCTGTCACTCTCTCTCTGTAGCGCAATCTGTCACTCTCTCACTCTGTACTGCACTCTGTCACTCTCTATCTCTGTACCACATTCTGTCACTCTCTCTCTCTGTACCGCACTCTGTCACTCTCTCTCTCTGTACCACACTCTGTCTCTCTCTCTCTCTGTACCACACTCTGTCACTCTCTCTCGCTCTGTACCGCACTCTGTCACTCTCTCTCTCTGTACCACACTCTCTCTCTTGCTCTGTACTGCACTCTGTCACTCTCTGTACCGCATTCTGTCACTCTCACTCTGTACCGCACTCTGTCACTCTCTCTCTCTGTACCGCACTCTGTCACTCTCTCTCTGTACCGCACTCTGTCACTCTCTCTCTCTGGACTGCACTCTGTCACTCTGTCTCTCTGTACCGCACTCTGTCACTCTCACTTCCCTGTACTGCACTCTGTCACTCTATCTCTCTGTACCGCACTCTGTCACTCACTCACTTTGTACCGCAATCTCTCACTCTCTCTCTTTACCGCACTCTGTCACTCTCTCTCTCTGTACCGCACTCTGTCACTCTCTCTCTCTGTACCACACTCTGTCTCTCTCTCTCTGTGCCGCACTCTGTCACTCTCTCTCTATACCGCACTCTGTCACTCACTCTCTCTCTGTACCGCACTCTGTCACTCTCTCTCGCTCTGTACCGCACTCTGTCACTCTCTGTACCGCATTCTGTCACTCTCACTCGGTACCGCACTCTGTCACTCTCTCTCTCTGTACCGCACTCTGTCACTCTCTCTCTGTACCGCACTCTGTCACTCTCTCTCTCTGGACTGCACTCTGTCACTCTCTATCTGTACCGCACTCTGTCACTCTCTCACACTGCACCGCACTCTGTCACTCTCTCACACTGCACCGCACTCTGTCACTCTCTCTCTATACCGCAAACTGTCACTCTCGCTCTGTAGTGCACTCTGTCACTCTCTCTCTCTCTGTAACGCACTCTGTCACTCTCTCTCTGTACCGCACTCTGTCACTCTCTCTCTCTATACCGAATTCTGTCACTCTCTCTCTCTGTACCGCACTCAGTCACTCTCTCTCACACCGTACTGCACTCTGTCACTCTCTCTCTCTCTGTACCGCAGTCTGTCACTCTCTCTCTCTGTACCGCACTCTGTCACTCTCTCTCTCTGTACTGCACTCGGTCACTCTCTCACTCTGTAGCGCACTCTGTCACTCTCTCTCTCTGTACCGCACTCTCTCACGCTGTACCACAATCTGTCACTCTCTCTCTATACAGCACTCTGTCGCTCTCTCTCTCTGTACCGCACTCTGTCACTCTCTTGCTCTGTACTGCACTCTGTCACTCACTCGCTCTATACCACAATCTGTCACTCTCTCTCTGTACCGCACTCTGTCACTCTCGCTCTGTACCGCACTGTGTCACTCTCTCTCTCTGTACCGCACTCTGTCACTCTTGCACTGTACCGCGCTCTATCACTCTCTCTCCCACTCTGTACCGCACTCTGTCACTCTCTCTCTCTGTACCGCACTCTGTCACTCTCTCTCTCTGTACCGCACTCTGTCACTCTCAATCTGTACCGCACTCTGTCACTCTGTCTCTCTGTACTGCACTCTGTCACTCTCACTTCCCTGTACCGCAATCTGTCACTCTCGCTCTCTGTACCGCATTCTTTCACTCTCTCTCACTCCGTACCGCAATCTGTCACCCTCTCTCTCTGTACTGCACTCTGTCACTCTCGCTCTGTACCGCACTCTGTCACTTTCACTCTCTGTACCGCACTCTGTCACTCATGCTCTGTACCGCACTCTGTCACTCTCTCTCTGTAGTACCGCACTCTGTCACTCTTTCTCTCTGTGCTGCACTCTGTCACTCTCTCTCCCACTCTGTACCGCACTCTGTCACTCTCTCTCTATAACGCACTCTGTCACTCTTTCGCTCTGTACTGCACACTGTCACTCTCTCTCGCTGTACCGCACTCTGTCACTCCCTCTCTCTGTATCGCACTCTGTCACTCTCTCTCTCTATACCGCACTCTGTCACTCTCTCTCTCTGTACCGCACTCTGTCACTCTCTCTCTCTGTACCACACTCTGTCTCTCTCTCTCTGTACCACACACTGTCACTCACGCTCTGTAGTGCACTCTGTCACTCTCTCTGTCTCTGTACCGCACTCTGTCACTCTCTCTCTCTGTACCGCACTCTGTCACTCTCCCTCTATACCGCACTCTGTCACTCACTCTCTCTGTACCACACTCTGTCTCTCTCGCTCTGTACCGCACTCTGTCACTCTCTGTACCGCATTATGTCACTCTCACTCTGTACCGCACTCTCACTCTCTCTCTATGTACCGCACTCTCTCACTCTCTCTCTGTACCGCACTCTGTCACTCTCCCTCTCTGGACTGCACTCTGTCACTCTCTCTCTGTACCGCACTCTGTCACTCTCTCTCTCTGTACCGCACTCTGTCACTCTCTCACTCTGTACCGCACTCTGTCACTCTCTCTCTGTACCTCAATCTGCCACTCTCTCTCTCTGTAGAGCACTCTGTCACTCTCTCTCTGTACCGCGCTCTGTCACTCTCCCTCTCTGGACTGCACTCTGTCACTCTCTCTCTGTACCGCACTCTGTCACTCTCTCCCTCTGTACCGCAATCTGTCACTCTCTCTCTCTGTACCGCACTCTGTCACTCTCTCTCTCTGTACCGCACTCTGTCACTCTTGCACTGTACCGCACTCTGTGACTCTCTCTCTGTACCGCACTCTGTCACTCTCTCTCTCTGTACCGCTCTCTGTCACTACCTAACTCTGTACTGCACTCTGTCACTCTCTCTCTCTGTACCGCACTCTGTCACTCTCTCTCTGTACCGCACTATGTCACTCTCTGTACCGCACTCTGTCACTCTCCCTCTCTGGACTGCACTCTGTCACTCTCTCTCTGTACCGCACTCTGTCACTCTCTCTCTCTGTACCGCACTCTGTCACTCTCTCACTCTGTACCGCACTCTGTCACTCTCTCTCTGTACCTCAATCTGCCACTCTCTCTCTCTGTAGAGCACTCTGTCACTCTCTCTCTGTACCGCGCTCTGTCACTCTCCCTCTCTGGACTGCACTCTGTCACTCTCTCTCTGTACCGCACTCTGTCACTCTCTCCCTCTGTACCGCAATCTGTCACTCTCTCTCTCTGTACCGCACTCTGTCACTCTCTCTCTCTGTACCGCACTCTGTCACTCTTGCACTGTACCGCACTCTGTGACTCTCTCTCTGTACCGCACTCTGTCACTCTCTCTCTCTGTACCGCTCTCTGTCACTACCTAACTCTGTACCGCACTCTGTCACTCTCTGTACCGCACTCTGTCACTCTCTCTCTCTGTACCGCACTCTGTCACTCTTGCACTGTACCGCACTCTGTGACTCTCTCTCTGTACCGCACTCTGTCACTCTCTCTCTCTGTACCGCTCTCTGTCACTACCTAACTCTGTACCGCACTCTGTCACTCTCTCTCTGTACCGCACTGTCACTCTCTCTCTGTACCGCACTATGTCACTCTCTGTACCGCATTCTGTCACTCTCTCTCTCTGTACTGCACTCTGTCACTCTCACTCTGTACCGCACTGTCACTCTGTCACTCTGTACCGCACTCTGTCACTCTCAATCTCTGTACCGCACTCTGTCACTCTCTCTCTGTACCGCACTCTGTCACTCCCACTCTATACCGCACTCTGTCACTCTCTTGCTCTGTACTGCACTCTGTCAGTCTCTCTCTCTGTACCGCACTCTGTCACTCACTCTCTGTGCCGCACTCTTTCACTCTCTCTCTCTGTACCGCACTCTGTCACTCTCTCTCTGTACCGCACTCTGTCACTCTCTCACTCTGTACCGCATTCTGTCACTCTCTCTCTCTGTACCACACTCTGGCACTCTCTCTCACTCTGTACCGCACTCTGTCACTCCCTCTCTCTCTGTACCACACTCTGTCACTCCCTCTCTCTGTACCGCATCCTGTCACTCTCTCTCTGTACCGCACTCTGCCACTCTATCTCTGTACCGCACTCTGTCAATCTCTCTCTCTGTGCCGCACTCTCTCACTCTATCTCTGTACCGCACTCTATCACTCTCTCTCTCTGTACCGCACTCTGTCACTCTCTCACCCTGTACCGCACTCTCTTACTCTCTCTCTGTAGCGCACTCTGTCACTCTCTATCGGTACCGCACTCTGTCACTCTCCCTCTGTGCCGCACGCTGTCACTCTCTCTCTCTGTACCGCACTCTGTCACTCTCTCTCTCTGTACCACACTCTGTCACTCTCTCACTCTGTACCGCATTCTGTCACTCTCTCTCTCTGTACCACACTCTGGCACTCTCTCTCACTCTGTACCGCACTCTGTCACTCCCTCTCTCTCTGTACCACACTCTGTCACTCCCTCTCTCTGTACCGCATCCTGTCACTCTCTCTCTGTACCGCACTCTGCCACTCTATCTCTGTACCGCACTCTGTCAATCTCTCTCTCTGTGCCGCACTCTCTCACTCTATCTCTGTACCGCACTCTATCACTCTCTCTCTCTGTACCGCACTCTGTCACTCTCTCACCCTGTACCGCACTCTCTCACTCTCACTCTGTACCGCACGCTGTCACTCTCTCTCTCTGTACCGCACTCTGTCACTCTCTCTCTCTGTACCACGCTCTCTCACTCTCACTCTGTACCACACTCTGTCACTCTCTCCCTCTCTGTTCCGCACTCCGTCACTCTCTCTCGCTGTAGCGCTCTCTGTATCACTCTCTGTACCGCACTCTGTCAATCTCTCGCTCTGTATCACTCTGTCTCTGTACCGCACTCTGTCACTCTCGCTCTGTACTGCACTCTCTCTCTGTACCGCACTCTGTCACTCTCTCACCCTGTACCGCACTCTCTTACTCTCTCTCTGTAGCGCACTCTGTCACTCTCTCTCTCTGTAGCACACTCTGTCAATCTCTCTCTCTGTAGCGCACTCTGTCACTCTATGTACCGCACTCTGTCACTCTGTCTTGCTCTGTAGCGCACTCTGTCACTCTCTGTACCGCACTCTGTCACTCATGCTCTGTACCGCACTCTGTCACTCTCTCTCTGTAGTACCGCACTCTGTCACTCTTTCTCTCCGTGCTGCACTCTGTCACTCTCTCTCCCACTCTGTACCGCACTCTGTCACTCTCTCTCTATAACGCACTCTGTCACTCTTTCGCTCTGTACTGCACACTGTCACTCTCTCTCGCTGTACCGCACTCTGTCACTCCCTCTCTCTGTATCGCACTCTGTCACTCTCTCTCTCTATACCGCACTCTGTCACTCCCTCTCTCTGTATCGCACTCTGTCACTCTCTCTCTCTGTACCGCACTCTGTCACTCTCTCTCTCTGTACCGCACTCTGTCACTCTCCCTCTATACCGCACTCTGTCACTCACTCTCTCTGTACCACACTCTGTCTCTCTCGCTCTGTACCGCACTCTGTCACTCTCTGTACCGCATTATGTCACTCTCACTCTGTACCGCACTCTCACTCTCTCTCTATGTACCGCACTCTCTCACTCTCTCTCTGTACCGCACTCTGTCACTCTCCCTCTCTGGACTGCACTCTGTCACTCTCTCTCTGTACCGCACTCTGTCACTCTCTCTCTCTGTAGCGCACTCTGTCACTCTATGTACCGCACTCTGTCACTCTGTCTTGCTCTGTACCGCATTCTGTCACTCTCTGTACCGCATTCTGTCACTCTCTCACTCTGTACCGCACTCTGTCACTCTCACTCGGTACCGCACTCTGTCACTCACACTCTGTACCGCTCTGTCATTGTCTTGCTCTGTATCACTCTCTCTCTGTACCGCACTCTGTCAATCTCTCACTCTGTATCACTCTCTCTCACTACCGCACTCTGTCACTCTCTCTCTCTCTGTACCGCACTCTGTCACTCTCGCTCTGTACCGCACTCTGTCACTCTCTCTCTGTACCGCACTCTGTCACTCTCTCTCTCTGGACCGCACTCTGTCACTCTCTCTCTGTACCGCACTCTGTCACTCTCTCTCTCTGGACCGCACTCTGTCACTCTCTCTCGCTGTACCGCTCTCTGTATCACCCTCTGTACCGCACTCTGTCAATCTCTCGCTCTGTATCACTCTCTCTCTGTACCGCACTCTGTCACTCTCGCTCTGTACCGCACTCTCTCTCTGTACTGCACTCTGTCACTCTCTCACTCTGTACCGCACTCTGTCACTCTCTCTCTGTACCGCACTCTGTCACTGTCTCACTCTATACCGCACTCTCTTACTCTCTCTCTGTAGCGCACTCTGTCACTCTCTCTCTCTGTAGCGCACTCTGTCACTCTCTCTCTGTACCGTACTCTGTCACTCTCTTTACCACACTGTCACTCTCTCTTGTTCTGTACCGCAGTCTGTCACTCTCTGTAGCGCATTCTGTCAGTCTCTCACTCTGTACCGCACTCTGGCACCCTCTCATTGTACTGCACTCTGTCACTCTCTCAATCTGTACCGCATTCTGTCACTCTCTACCTCTGTACCGCACTCTGTCACTCTCTCTCTGTTCCGCACTCTGTCACTCTCTCTCTCTGTACCGCACTGTCACTCTCTCTCTCTGTACCGCACTCTGTCACTCTGTCTTGCTCTGTGCCGCATTCTGTCACTCTCTGTACCGCATTCTGTCACTCTCTCGCTCTGTACCACACTCTGTCACTCTCACTCGGTACCGCACTCTGTCACTCACACTCTGTACCGCTCTGTCATTCTCTTGCTCTGTATCACTCTCTCTCTGTACCGCACTCTGTCAATCTCTCGCTCTGTATCACTCTCTCTCTGTACCGCACTCTGTCACTCTTGCTCTGTACCGCACTCTATCACTCTCTCTCACTACCGCACTCTGTCACTCTCTCTCTCTGTACCGCACTCTGTCACTCTCGCTCTGTACCGCACTCTGTCACTCTCTCTCTGTACCGCACTCTGTCACTCTCTCTCTCTGGACCGCACTCTGTCACTCTCTCTCTGTACCGCACTCTGTCACTCTTTCTCTGTACCGCACTCTGTCACTCTCCCTCTCTGCACAACACTCTGTCACTCACTCCCTCTGTATCACATTCTGTCACTCTCTCTCTCTGTACCGCACTCTGTCACTCTCTCTCTCTGTCCCACACTCTCTCACTCTCACTCTGTACCACACTCTGTCACTCTCTCTCTCTCTCTGTTCCGCACTCCGTCACTCTCTCTCGCTGTACCGCTCTCTGTATCACTATCTCTCTGTACCGCACTCTGTCACTCTCGCTCTGTACCGCACTCTCTCTCTGTACCGCACTCTGTCACTCTCTCACTCTGTACCGCACTCTGTCACTCACTCCCTCTGTACCGCACTCTGTCACTCACTCTCTGTAGCGCACTCTGTCACTCTCTCTCTCTGTAGCGCACTCTGTCACTTTCTCTCTCTGTAGCGCACTCTGTCACTCTCTCTCTGTACCGTACTCTGTCACTCTCTTTACCACACTGTCACTCTCTCTTGTTCTATACCGCAGTCTGTCACTCTCTGTACCGTATTCTGTCAGTCTCTCACGCTGTACCGCACTCTGTCACCCTCTCATTGTACTGCAGTCTGTCACTCTCTCCCTCTGTTCCAAAATCTCACTCTCTGTACCGCACTCTGTCACTCTATCTCTGTACCGCACTCTGTCACTCTCTCTCTCTGTACCGCACTCTGTCACTCTCTCAATCTGTACCGCATTCTGTCACTCTCTCCCTCTGTACCGCACTCTGTCACTCTCTCTCTGTTCCGCACTCTGTCACTCTCTCTCTCTGTACCGCACTGTCGCTCTCTCTCTCTGTACCAAACTCTGTCACTCTCTCTCCCTCTCTACCGCACTCTGTCACTCTCTCACTCTGTACCGCACTCTCTTACTCTCTCTCTGTAGCGCACTCTGTCACTCTCTCTCTCTGTAGCACACTCTGTCAATCTCTCTCTCTGTCGCGCACTCTGTCACTCTATGTACCGCACTCTGTCACTCTGTCTTGCTCTGTACCGCATTCTGTCACTCTCTGTACCGCATTCTGTCACTCTCTCACTCTGTACCGCACTCTGTCACTCTCACTCGGTACCGCACTCTGTCACTCACACTCTGTACCGCTCTGTCATTCTCTTGCTCTGTATCACTCTCTCTCTGTACCGCACTCTGTCACTCTCGCTCTGTTCCGCACTCTGTCACTCTCTCTCAC
This sequence comes from Somniosus microcephalus, assembly GCF_052327205.1. Lineage (NCBI taxonomy): Eukaryota > Metazoa > Chordata > Chondrichthyes > Squaliformes > Somniosidae > Somniosus > Somniosus microcephalus. The sequence goes on from NC_140992.1 coordinate 168,047,703, forward strand.
TACCGCACTCTGTCACTCTCTCTCTCTGTACTGCACTCTGTCACTCTCGCTCTGTACCGCACTCTGTCACTCTCTCTCTGTACCGCACTCTGTCACTCTCACTCTCTGGACCGCACTCTGTCACTCTCTCTCTGTACCGCACTCTGTCACTCTTTCTCTGTACCGCACTCTGTCTCTCTCTCGCTCTGTACCGCAATCTGTCAATCTCTCCCTCTGTACCGCACTCTGTCACTCTCCCTCTCTGCACAACACTCTGTCACTCACTCCCTCTGTATCACATTCTGTCACTCTCTCTCTCTGTACCGCACTCTGTCACTCTCTATCGGTACCGCTCTCTGTCACTCTCCCTCTGTACCGCACGCTGTCACTCTCTCTCTCTGTACCGCACTCTGTCATTCTCTCTCTGTACCACACTCTCTCACTCTCACTCTGTACCACACTCTGTCACTCTCTCTCTCTCTGTACCGCACTCTGTCACTCTCTCACTCTGTACTGCACTCTGTCACTCACTCCCTCTGTACCGCACTCTGTCACTCTCTCTCTGTACCGCACTCTGTCACTCTCTCACTCTGTACCGCACTCTCTTACTCTCTCTCTGTAGCGCACTCTGTCACTCTCTCTGTAGCGCACTCTTTCACTCTCTCTCTCTGTAGCGCATTCTGTCACTCTCTCTCTGTACCGTACTCTGTCACTCTCTTTACCACACTGTCACTCTCTCTTGCTCTGTACCGCAGTCTGTCACTCTCTGTACCGCATTCTGTCAGTCTCTCACTCTGTACCACACTCTGTCACCCTCTCATTGTACTGCACTCTGTCACTCTCTCCCTCTGTTCCAAAATCTCACTCTCTATACCGCACTCTGTCACTCTATCTCTGTACCGCACTCTGTCACTCTCACTCTCTGTTCCGCACTCTGTCACTCTCTCTCTCTGTACCGCACTGTCACTCTCTGTACCAAACTCTGTCACTCTCTCACTCTGTACCGCACACTCTTACTCTCTCTCTGTAGCGCAATCTGTCACTCTCTCTCTCTGTAGCACACTCTGTCACTCTCTCTCTCTGTAGCGCACTCTGTCACTCTATGTACCGCACTCTGTCACTCTGTCTTGCTCTGTACCGCATTCTGTCACTCTCTGTACTGCATTCTGTCACTCTCTCGCTCTGTACCGCACTCTGTCACTTTCACTCGGTGCCGCACTCTGTCACTCACACTCTGTACCGCTCTGTCATTCTCTTGCTCTGTATCACTCTCTCTCTGTACCGCACTCTGTCAATCTCTCGCTCTGTATCACTCTCTCTCTGTACCGCACTCTGTCACTCTCGCTCTGTATCGCATTCTGTCACTCTCTCTCTCTGTACCGAACTCTGTCACTCTCTATCGGTACCGCACTCTGTCACTCTCCCTCTGTACCGCACGCTGTCACTCTCTCTCTCTGTACCGCACTCTGTCACTCTCTCTCTGTACCACACTCTCTCGCTCTCACTCTGTACCACACTCTGTCACTCTCTCTCTCTCTGTTCCGCACTCCGTCACTCTCTCTCGCTGTACCGCTCTCTGTCATACTCTCACTCTGTACCGCACTCTGTCACTCTCTCTCTGTATCGCACTCTGTCAATCTCTCGCTCTGTATCACTCTCTCTCTGTACCGCACTCTGTCACTCTCGCTCTGTACCGCACTCTGTCACTCTCTCTCACTACCGCACTCTGTCACTCTCTCTCTCCCTGTACCGCACTCTGTCACTCTCGCTCTGTACCGCACTCTGTCACTCTCTCTCTCTGGACCGCACTCTATCACTCTCTCTCTGTACCGCACTCTGTCACTCTTTCTCTGTACCGCACTCTGTCACTCTCTCGCTCTGTACCGCAATCTGTCAATCTCTCCCTCTGTACCGCACTCTGTCACTCTCCCTCTCTGCACAACACTCTGTCACTCACTCCCTCTGTATCACATTCTGTCACTCTCTCTCTCTGTACCGCACGCTGTCACTCTCTCTCGCTCTGTTCCGCACTCCGTCACTCTCTCTCGCTGTACCGCTCTGTCACACTCTCACTCTGTGCCGCACTCTGTCACTCTCTCTCTGTACCGCACTCTGTCACTCGCTCCCTCTGCACCACACTCTGTCACTCTCTCTCACTCTCTGTACTGCACTCTGTCACTCTCTCTCTGTACCGCACTCTGTCACACTCTCACACTCTATACCGCACTCTATCACTCTCTCTCTCTGTTCCGCACCCTGTCACTCTCTCTCTGTACCACTCTCTGTCACTCCCTCACTCTGGACCGCACTCTGTCACTCTCTCTCTGTACCGCACACAGTCACTCTATCACCCTGTACCGCACTCTGTCACTCTCTCTCTCTGTACCGCACTCTGTCACTCTCACTCTCAGTACCGCATTCTGTCACTCTCTCCCTCTGTACCGCACTCTGTCACTCTCTCTCTGTTCCGCACTCTGTCACTCTCTCTCTCTGTACCGCACTGTCACTCTCTCTCTCTGTACCGCACTCTCTTACTCTCTCTCTGTAGCGCACTCAGTCACTCTCTCTCTCTGTAGCACACTCTGTCACTCTCTCTCTCTGTAGCGCACTCTGTCACTCTATGTACCGCACTCTGTCACTCTGTCTTGCTCTGTGCCGCATTCTGTCACTCTCTGTACCGCATTCTGTCACTCTCTCGCTCTGTACCACACTCTGTCACTCTCACTCGGTACCGCACTCTGTCACTCACACTCTGTACCGCTCTGTCATTCTCTTGCTCTGTATCACTCTCTCTCTGTACCGCACTCTGTCAATCTCTCGCTCTGTATCACTCTCTCTCTGTACCGCACTCTGTCACTCTTGCTCTGTACCGCACTCTATCACTCTCTCTCACTACCGCACTCTGTCACTCTCTCTCTGTACCGCACTCTGTCACTCTCGCTCTGTACCGCACTCTGTCACTGTCTCTCTGTACCGCACTCTGTCACTCTCTCTCTCTGGACCGCACTCTGTCACTCTCTCTCTGTACCGCACTCTGTCACTCTCGCTCTGTACCGCACTCTGTCACTCTCTCGCTCTGTACCGCAATCTGTCAATCTCTCCCTCTGTACCGCACTCTGTCACTCTCCCTCTCTGCACAACACTCTGTCACTCACTCCCTCTGTAGCACATTCTGTCACTCTCTCTCTCTGTACCGCACTCTGTCACTCTCTCTCTCTGTACCACACTCTCTCACTCTCACTCTGTACCACACTCTGTCACTCTCTCTCTCTCTGTTCCGCACTCCGTCACTCTCTCTCGCTGTACCGCTCTCTGTATCACTCTCTCTCTGTACCGCACTCTGTCACTTTCGCTCTGTACCGCACTCTCTCTCTGTACCGCACTCTATCACTCTCTCACTCTGTACCGCACTCTGTCACTCACTCCCTCTGTACCGCACTCTGTCACTCACTCTCTGTACCGCACTCTGTCACTCTCTCACTCTATACCGCACTCTCTTACTCTCTCTCTGTAGCGCACTCTGTCACTCTCTCTCTCTGTAGCGCACTCTGTCACTCTCTCTCTCTGTAGCGCACTCTGTCACTCTCTCTCTGTACCGTACTCTGTCACTCTCTTTACCACACTGTCACTCTCTCTTGTTCTGTACCGCAGTGTGTCACTCTCTGTACCGCATTCTGTCAGTCTCTCACGCTGTACCGCACTCTGTCACCCTCTCATTGTACTGCAGTCTGTCACTCTCTCCCTCTGTTCCAAAATCTCACTCTCTGTACCGCACTCTGTCACTCTATCTCTGTACCGCACTCTGTCACTCTCTCTCTGTACCGCACTCTGTCACTCTCACTCTCTGTACCGCACTCTGTCACTCTCTCAATCTGTACCGCATTCTGTCACTCTCTCCATCTGTACCGCACTCTGTCACTCTCTCTCTGTTCCGCACTCTGTCACTCTCTCTCTCTGTACCGCACTGTCACTCTCTCTCTCTGTACCAAACTCTGTCACTCTCTCTCCCTCTCTACCGCACTCTGTCACTCTCTCACTCTGTACCGCACTCTCTTACTCTCTCTCTGTAGCGCACTCTGTCACTCTCTCTCTGTAGCACACTCTGTCACTCTCTCTCTCTGTAGCGCACTCTGTCACTCTATGTACCGCACTCTGTCACTCTGTGTTGCTCTGTACCGCATTCTGTCACTCTCTGTACCGCATTCTGTCACTCTCTCACTCTGTACCGCACTCTGTCACTCTCACTCGGTGCCGCACTCTGTCACTCACACTCTGTACCGCTCTGTCATTCTCTTGCTCTGTATCACTCTCTCTCTGTACCGCACTCTGTCAATCTCTCGCTCTGTATCACTCTCTCTCTGTACCGCACTCTGTCACTCTCGCTCTGTTCCGCACTCTGTCACTCTCTCTCACTACCGCACTCTGTCACTCTCTCTCTCTGTACCGCACTCCGTCACTCTCGCTCTGTACCGCACTCTGTCACTCTCTCTCTGTACCGCACTCTGTCACGCTCTCTCTGTGCCGCCCTCTGTCACTCTCTCTCTCTGTACCACACTCTGTCACTCTCTCTCTGTACCGCACTCTGTCACTCTCTCTCTCTGTACCGCACTCTGTCACTCTCAATCTCTGTACCGCACTCTGTCACTCTCTCTCTGTACCGCACTCTGTCACTCCCACTCTATACCGCGCTCTGTCACTCTCTTGCTCTGTACCGCACTCTGTCACTCTCTCCCTGTACTGCACTCTGTCACTCTCTCACTCTGTACCGCATCCTGTCACTCTCTATCTATACCGCACTCTGTCACTCACTCTCTCTCTCTGTACCGCACTCCGTCACTCCCCCTCTGTACCGCATTCTTTCACTCTCTCTTGCTCTGTACCGCATTCTGTCACTATCAACTCTGTACCACACTCTGTCACTCTCTCTCTGTACCGCACTCTGTCAATCTCTCTCCCTGTACCGCACTCTGTCACTCTCTCACTCTGTACCGCCCTCTCTTATTCTCTCTGTAGCGCACCCTGTCACTCTCTGTCTCTGTACCGCACTCTGAATCTCTCTCTCTCTGTACCGCACTCTGTCACGCTCTCTCTGTGCCGCACTCTGTCACGCTCTCTCTCTGTACCGCAGTCTGTCACTCTCTCTCTGTACCGCACTCTGTCACTCTCTGTACCACATTCTGTCACTCTCAGCTCTGTACCGCACTCTGTCACTCTCAACTCTGTACCGCACTCTGACACTCTCTCTCTCTGTAACGCACTCTGTCACTCTCTCAAATTCAAATTCAAATTTCAAATTCAAATCGCTTTATTGGCATGATAAGGTATATCTTATGTTGCCAAAGCATCGAAAAACATTTATGGTTGAACACATAAACGCAGATCTATTCATACAGTGTATAAACAGATATATCCCTGAGTGTATAAATATAAATTCGTATAATTTGTATATACTCTTTTCTTAGGTTTACTGGTTGTCCCTCTGTTTATGGCAAGCTGTAACATAGTGTGCTGCTAAGGTTACACAGTTTCTCTGTTCCCCTAGTAGGTATGGGAGTTTTTGGTCGTCATTCAAATTTCTGAATTCAGGGCATATTTGTGAGAATTTTTGGTAGAAATTCTCCATGGTGCCCTGATATTTTCCACAAGCTGTAAGGAAGTGCATCTCTGTCTCCACCACTCCCTGACTGCAGTGAGAGCATATTCTGTCCTCTCTTGGCAGCCGGGTCTGTCTGTGTCTGCCTTTTTCGATCGCCAGGCTATGTTCACTAAGTCTGTACCTTGTCAAGGTTTTTCTCAGTTTGCTATCCTTTACCATGGTCAGGTATTCAGCCATGTTGTATTGTCTGTTTAGGGCCAAGTAGCAATTGAGTTTGTTTTGAGTTTTTGTTGTTTCTGCCCAATATGACAGGTATTTTTCCTTTTGCTTAGTGACAATTGTGTTGGGTCGAATTCTCTGTGCTATGATGTCACTGTCCTGGGGCTGGTTATTGTTAGTAGTGTTAGTGGTTGCTTCACTGAGTCCCAGGACTAGTTGACTGAGGGTATTCTTCTTTATGGTCCTCTCTTGTTATTTCAAGGCTTCGTAATGATAGCAGTGGGGGTTGCTCATTTTTAGGTGTTTCCAAAATTTGGTGTCTCTTTTTTGGATACTCTCTCTCTGTAACGCACTCTGTCACTCTCTGTGCCGCATTCTGTCACTCTCTCTCTCTGTACCACACTCTGTCACTATCTCACTCTGTAACGCACTCTGTCACTCTCTCTCTCTGTACCGCACTCTGTCACTCTCTCTCTGTACCGCACTCTGTCACTCACTCACTCTGTACCGCACTATGTCACTCTCACTCCGTACCGCAATCTGTCACTCTCTCTCTCTGTACCGCACTCTGTCACTCTCTCTCTGTATCGCATTCTGTCACTCTCTCTCTCTGTACCGCACTCTGTCACTCTCTCTCTCTGTACCGCACTCTGTCACTCTCTCACTCTACTGCACTCTATCACTCTCTCACTCTGTACCGCACTCTCTTACTCTCTCTGTAGCGCAGTCTGTCACTCTCTGTACCGCACTCTGTCACACTCTCCCACTCTATACCGCACTCTATCACTCTCTCTCTTTGTACCGCATCCTGTCACTCTCTCTCTGTACCGCACTCTGTCACTCTCTCTCTGTACCGCACTCTCTCTCTCTGTACCGCACTCTTTCACTCTCTCTCACTCTATACCGCACTCTGTCACTCTCTCTCTCTCTACCGCACTCTGTCACTCTCTCTCTCTCACTACCGCACTCTGTCACTCCCACTCTATACTGCACTCTGTCACTCTCTCTCTGTACCGCACTCTGTCACTCTCTCACTCTGTACCGCACCCTGTCACTCTCTATCTATACCGCACTCTGTCACTCACTCTCTCTCTCTGTACCGCACTCTGTCACTCCCCCTTGTACCGCATTCTTTCACTCTCTCTTGCTCTGTACCGCATTCTGTCACTATCAACTCTGTACCACACTCTGTCACTCTCTCTCTGTACCGCACTCTGTCAATCTCTCTCCCCGTACCGCACTCTGTCACTCTCTCACTCTGTACCGCCCTCTCTTATTCTCTCTGTAGCGCACCCTGTCACTCTCTGTCTCTGTACCGCACTCTGAAACTCTCTCTCTCTGTACCGCACTCTGTCACGCTCTCTCTGTGCCGCACTCTGTCACTCTCTCTCTCTGTACCGCAGTCTGTCACTCCCTCTCTGTACCGCACTCTGTCACTCTCTGTACCACATTCTGTCACTCTCAACTCTGTACCGCACTCTGTCACTCTCAACTCTGTACCGCACTCTGTCACTCTCTCAATCTGTACCGCATTCTGTCACTCTCTCCATCTGTACCGCACTCTGTCACTCTCTCTCTGTTCCGCACTCTGTCACTCTCTCTCTCTGTACCGCACTGTCACTCTCTCTCTCTGTACCAAACTCTGTCACTCTCTCTCCCTCTCTACCGCACTCTGTCACTCTCTCACTCTGTACCGCACTCTCTTACTCTCTCTCTGTAGCGCACTCTGTCACTCTCTCTCTGTAGCACACTCTGTCACTCTCTCTCTCTGTAGCGCACTCTGTCACTCTATGTACCGCACTCTGTCACTCTGTGTTGCTCTGTACCGCATTCTGTCACTCTCTGTACCGCATTCTGTCACTCTCTCACTCTGTACCGCACTCTGTCACTCTCACTCGGTGCCGCACTCTGTCACTCACACTCTGTACCGCTCTGTCATTCTCTTGCTCTGTATCACTCTCTCTCTGTACCGCACTCTGTCAATCTCTCGCTCTGTATCACTCTCTCTCTGTACCGCACTCTGTCACTCTCGCTCTGTTCCGCACTCTGTCACTCTCTCTCACTACCGCACTCTGTCACTCTCTCTCTCTGTACCGCACTCCGTCACTCTCGCTCTGTACCGCACTCTGTCACTCTCTCTCTGTACCGCACTCTGTCACTCTCACTCTCTGGACCGCACTCTGTCACTCTCTCTCTGTACCGCACTCTGTCACTCTTTCTCTGTACCGCACTCTGTCACTCTCTCGCTCTGTACCGCAATCTGTCAATCTCTCCCTCTGTACCGCACTCTGTCACTCTCCCTCTCTGCACAACACTCTGTCACTCACTCCCTCTGTATCACATTCTGTCACTCTCTCTCTCTGTACCGCACTCTGTCACTCTCTATCAGTACCGCACTCTGTCACTCTCCCTCTGTACCGCACGCTGTCACTCTCTCTCTCTGTACCGCACTCTGTCACTCTCTCTCTCTGTACCACACTCTCTCACTCTCACTCTGTACCACACTCTGTCACTCTCTCTCTCTCTGTACCGCACTCTGTCACTCTCTCACTCTGTACTGCACTCTGTCACTCACTCCCTCTGTACCGCACTCTGTCACTCTCTCTCTGTACCGCACTCTGTCACTCTCTCACTCTATACCGCACTCTCTTACTCTCTCTCTGTAGCGCACTCTTTCACTCTCTCTCTCTGTAGCGCATTCTGTCACTCTCTCTCTGTACCGTACTCTGTCACTCTCTTTACCACACTGTCACTCTCTCTTGCTCTGTACCGCAGTCTGTCACTCTCTGTACCGCATTCTGTCAGTCTCTCACTCTGTACCACATTCTGTCACCCTCTCATTGTACTGCACTCTGTCACTCTCTCCCTCTGTTCCAAAATCTCACTCTCTATACCGCACTCTGTCACTCTATCTCTGTACCGCACTCTGTCACTCTCACTCTCTGTACCGCACTCTGTCACTCTCACAATCTGTACCGCATTCTGTCACTCTCTCCCTCTGCACCGCACTCTGTCACTCTCTCTCTGTTCCGCACTCTGTCACTCTCTCTCTGTTCCGCACTCTGTCACTCTCTCTCTCTGTACCGCACTGTCACTCTCTCTCTCTGTACCACACTCTGTCACTCTCTCTCTGTTCCGCACTCTGTCACTCTCTCTCTGTTCCGCACTCTGTCACTCTCTCACTCTGTACCGCACTCTCTTACTCTCTCTCTGTAGCGCACTCTGTCACTCTCTCTCTCTGTAGCACACTCTGTCACTCTCTCTCTCTGTAGCGCACTCTGTCACTCTATGTACCGCACTCTGTCACTCTGTCTTGCTCTGTACCACATTCTGTCACTCTCATTACCGCATTCTGTCACTCTCTCGCTCTGTACCGCACTCTGTCACTCTCACTCGGTACCGCACTCTGTCACTCACACTCTGTACCGCTCTGTCATTCTCTTGCTCTGTATCACTCTCTCTCTGTACCGCACTCTGTCAATCTCTCGCTCTGTAAAACTCTCTCTCTGTACCGCATTCTGTCACTCTCGCTCTGTACCGCACTCTGTCACTCTCTCTCACTACCGCACTCTGTCACTCTCTCTCTCTGTACCGCACTCTGTCACTCTCGCTCTGTACCGCACTCTGTCACTCTCTCTCTGTACCGCACTCTGTCACTCTCTCTCTCTGGACCGCACTCTGTCACTCTCTCTCTGTACCGCACTCTGTCATTCTTTCTCTGTACCGCACTCTGTCACTCTCTCCCTCTGTACCGCACTCTGTCACTCTCCCTCTCTGCACAACACTCTGTCACTCACTCCCTCTGTATCACATTCTGTCACTCTCTCTCTCTGTACCGCACTCTGTCACTCTCTATCGGTAGCGCACTCTGTCACTCCCCCTCTGTACCGCACGCTGTCACTCTCTCTCTCTGTACCGCACTCTGTCACTCTCTCTCTCTGTACCACACTCTCTCACTCTCACTCTGTACCACACTCTGTCACTCTCTCTCTCTCTGTTCCGCACTCCGTCACTCTCTCTCTCTGTACCGCACTCTGTCACTCTCTCTCTCTGTACCGCACTCTGTCACTCTCTCTCTGTTCCGCACTCTGTCACTCTCTCTCTCTGTACCGCACTGTCACTCTCTCTCTCTGTACCACACTCTGTCACTCTCTCTCCCTCTCTACCGCACTCTGTCACTCTCTCACTCTGTACCGCACTCTCTTACTCTCTCTCTGTAGCGCACTCTGTCACTCTCTCTCTCTGTAGCGCACTCTGTCACTCTATGTACCGCACTCTGTCACTCTGTCTTGCTCTGTACCGCATTCTGTCACTCATTACCGCATTCTGTCACTCTCTCACTCTGTACCGCACCCTGTCACTCTCTATCTATACCGCACTCTGTCACTCACTCTCTCTCTCTGTACCGCACTCTGTCACTCCCCCTCTGTACCGCATTCTTTCACTCTCTCTTGCTCTGTACCGCATTCTGTCACTATCAACTCTGTACCACACTCTGTCACTCTCTCTCTGTACCGCACTCTGTCAATCTCTCTCCCTGTACCGCACTCTGTCACTCTTTTACTCTGTACCGCCCTCTCTTATTCTCTCTGTAGCGCACCCTCTCACTCTCTGTCTCTGTACCGCACTCTGAAACTCTCTCTCTCTGTACCGCACTCTGTCACGCTCTCTCTGTGCCGCCCTCTGTCACTCTCTCTCTCTGTACCACACTCTGTCACTCTCTCTCTGTACCGCACTCTGTCACTCTCTCTCTCTGTACCGCACTCTGTCACTCTCAATCTCTGTACCGCACTCTGTCACTCTCTCTCTGTACCGCACTCTGTCACTCCCACTCTATACCGCGCTCTGTCACTCTCTTGCTCTGTACCGCACTCTGTCACTCTCTCCCTGTACTGCACTCTGTCACTCTCTCACTCTGTACCGCATCCTGTCACTCTCTATCTATACCGCACTCTGTCACTCACTCTCTCTCTCTGTACCGCACTCCGTCACTCCCCCTCTGTACCGCATTCTTTCACTCTCTCTTGCTCTGTACCGCATTCTGTCACTATCAACTCTGTACCACACTCTGTCACTCTCTCTCTGTACCGCACTCTGTCAATCTCTCTCCCTGTACCGCACTCTGTCACTCTCTCACTCTGTACCGCCCTCTCTTATTCTCTCTGTAGCGCACCCTGTCACTCTCTGTCTCTGTACCGCACTCTGAATCTCTCTCTCTCTGTACCGCACTCTGTCACGCTCTCTCTGTGCCGCACTCTGTCACGCTCTCTCTCTGTACCGCAGTCTGTCACTCTCTCTCTGTACCGCACTCTGTCACTCTCTGTACCACATTCTGTCACTCTCAGCTCTGTACCGCACTCTGTCACTCTCAACTCTGTACCGCACTCTGACACTCTCTCTCTCTGTAACGCACTCTGTCACTCTCTCAAATTCAAATTCAAATTTCAAATTCAAATCGCTTTATTGGCATGATAAGGTATATCTTATGTTGCCAAAGCATCGAAAAACATTTATGGTTGAACACATAAACGCAGATCTATTCATACAGTGTATAAACAGATATATCCCTGAGTGTATAAATATAAATTCGTATAATTTGTATATACTCTTTTCTTAGGTTTACTGGTTGTCCCTCTGTTTATGGCAAGCTGTAACATAGTGTGCTGCTAAGGTTACACAGTTTCTCTGTTCCCCTAGTAGGTATGGGAGTTTTTGGTCGTCATTCAAATTTCTGAATTCAGGGCATATTTGTGAGAATTTTTGGTAGAAATTCTCCATGGTGCCCTGATATTTTCCACAAGCTGTAAGGAAGTGCATCTCTGTCTCCACCACTCCCTGACTGCAGTGAGAGCATATTCTGTCCTCTCTTGGCAGCCGGGTCTGTCTGTGTCTGCCTTTTTCGATCGCCAGGCTATGTTCACTAAGTCTGTACCTTGTCAAGGTTTTTCTCAGTTTGCTATCCTTTACCATGGTCAGGTATTCAGCCATGTTGTATTGTCTGTTTAGGGCCAAGTAGCAATTGAGTTTGTTTTGAGTTTTTGTTGTTTCTGCCCAATATGACAGGTATTTTTCCTTTTGCTTAGTGACAATTGTGTTGGGTCGAATTCTCTGTGCTATGATGTCACTGTCCTGGGGCTGGTTATTGTTAGTAGTGTTAGTGGTTGCTTCACTGAGTCCCAGGACTAGTTGACTGAGGGTATTCTTCTTTATGGTCCTCTCTTGTTATTTCAAGGCTTCGTAATGATAGCAGTGGGGGTTGCTCATTTTTAGGTATTTCCAAAATTTGGTGTCTCTTTTTTGGATACTCTCTCTCTGTACCGCACTCTGTCACTCTCTGTGCCGCATTCTGTCACTCTCTCTCTCTGTACCACACTCTGTCACTATCTCACTCTGTAACGCACTCTGTCACTCTCTCTCTCTGTACCGCACTCTGTCACTCTCTCTCTGTACCGCACTCTGTCACTCACTCACTCTGTACCGCACTATGTCACTCTCACTCCGTACCGCAATCTGTCACTCTCTCTCTCTGTACCGCACTCTGTCACTCTCTCTCTGTATCGCATTCTGTCACTCTCTCTCTCTGTACCGCACTCTGTCACTCTCTCTCTCTGTACCGCACTCTGTCACTCTCTCACTCTACTGCACTCTATCACTCTCTCACTCTGTACCGCACTCTCTTACTCTCTCTGTAGCGCAGTCTGTCACTCTCTGTACCGCACTCTGTCACACTCTCCCACTCTATACCGCACTCTATCACTCTCTCTCTTTGTACCGCATCCTGTCACTCTCTCTCTGTACCGCACTCTGTCACTCTCTCTCTGTACCGCACTCTCTCTCTCTGTACCGCACTCTTTCACTCTCTCTCACTCTATACCGCACTCTGTCACTCTCTCTCTCTCTACCGCACTCTGTCACTCTCTCTCTCTCACTACCGCACTCTGTCACTCCCACTCTATACTGCACTCTGTCACTCTCTCTCTGTACCGCACTCTGTCACTCTCTCACTCTGTACCGCACCCTGTCACTCTCTATCTATACCGCACTCTGTCACTCACTCTCTCTCTCTGTACCGCACTCTGTCACTCCCCCTTGTACCGCATTCTTTCACTCTCTCTTGCTCTGTACCGCATTCTGTCACTATCAACTCTGTACCACACTCTGTCACTCTCTCTCTGTACCGCACTCTGTCAATCTCTCTCCCCGTACCGCACTCTGTCACTCTCTCACTCTGTACCGCCCTCTCTTATTCTCTCTGTAGCGCACCCTGTCACTCTCTGTCTCTGTACCGCACTCTGAAACTCTCTCTCTCTGTACCGCACTCTGTCACGCTCTCTCTGTGCCGCACTCTGTCACTCTCTCTCTCTGTACCGCAGTCTGTCACTCCCTCTCTGTACCGCACTCTGTCACTCTCTGTACCACATTCTGTCACTCTCAACTCTGTACCGCACTCTGTCACTCTCAACTCTGTACCGCACTCTGTCACTCAATCTCTGTACCGCACTCTGACACTCTCTCTCTCTGTAACGCACTCTGTCACTCTCTCAATTTCAAATTCATATTTCAAATTCAAATTGCTTTATTGGCATGATAAAGTCTATCTTATGTTGCCAAAGCATCGAAAAACATTTATGGTTGAACACATAAACACAGATCTATTCATACAGTGTATAAACAGATATATCCCTGAGTGTAAAAATATACATTCGTATAATTTGTATACACTCTTTTCTTAGGTTTACTGGTTGTCCCTCTGTTTATGGCAAGCTGTAACATAGTGTGCCGCTAAGGTTACACAGTTTCTCTGTTCCCCTAGTAGGTATGGGAGTTTTTGGTCGTCATTCAAATTTCTGAATTCAGGGCATATTTGTGAGAATTTTTGGTAGAAATTCTCCCTGGTGCCCTGATATTTTCCACAAGCTGTGAGGAAGTGCATCTCTGTCTCCACCACTCCCTGTCTGCAGTGAGAGCATATCGTGTCCTGTCTTGGCAGCCGGGTCTGTCTGTGTCTGCCTTTTTCGATCGCCAGGCTATGTTCACTAAGTCTGTACCTTGTCAAGGTTTTTCTCAGTTTGCTATCCTTTACCATGGTTAGGTATTCAGCCATGTTGTATTGTCTGTTTAGGGCCAAGTAGCAATTGAGTTTGTTTTGGGTTTTTGTTGTTTCTGCCCCATATGACAGGTATTTTTCCTTTTGCTTAGTGACAAATGTGTTGGGTCGATTTCTCTGTGCTACGATGTCACTGTCCTGGGGCTGGTTATTGTTAGTAGTGTTAGTGGTTGCTTCACTGAGTCCCAGGACTAGTTGACTGAGGGTATTCTTCTTTATGGTCCTCTCTTGTTATTTCAAGGCTTCGTAATGATAGCAGTGGGGGTTGCTCATTTTTAGGTGGTTCCAAAATTTGGTGTCTCTTTTTTGGATACTCTCTCTCTGTACCGCACTCTGTCACTCTCTGTGCCGCATTCTGTCACTCTCTCTCTCTGTACCACACTCTGTCACTATCTCACTCTGTACCGCGCTCTGTCACTCTCTCTCTCACTCTGTACCGCACTCTATCACTCTCTCTCTGTACCGCACTCTGTCACTCTCTCACTCTGTAACGCACTCTGTCACTCTCTCTCTCAGTACCGCACTCTGTCACGCACTCACTCTGTACCGCACTCTGTCACTCTCACACTCTGTACCACACTCTGTCACGCACTCACTCTGTACCGCACTCTGTCACTCTCACTCCGTACCGCAATCTGTCACTCTCTCTCTCTGTACCGCACTCTGTCACTCTCTCTCTGTGCCGCATTCTGTCACTCTCTCTCTCTGTACCACACTCTGTCACTATCTCACTCTGTACCGCGCTCTGTCACTCTCTCTCTCACTCTGTACCGCACTCTATCACTCTCTCTCTGTACCGCACTCTGTCACTCTCTCACTCTGTAACGCACTCTGTCACTCTCTCTCTCAGTACCGCACTCTGTCACGCACTCACTCTGTACCGCACTCTGTCACTCTCACTCCGTACCGCAATCTGTCACTCTCTCTCTCTGTACCGCACTCTGTCACTCTCTCTCTGTATCGCATTATGTCACTCTCTCTCTCTGTACCGCACTCTGTCACTCTCTCTCTCTGTACCGCACTCTGTCACTCTCTCTCACTCTATACCGCACTCTGTCACTCTCTCTCTCTCTACCGCACTCTGTCACTCTCTCACTCTGTACCGCACACTCTTACTCTCTCTGTACCGCATTCTGTCACTCTCTGTGCCGCATTCTGTCACTCTCTCTCTCTGTACCACACTCTGTCACTATCTCACTCTGTACCACGCTCTGTCACTCTCTCTCTCACTCTGTACCGCACTCTATCACTCTCTCTATGTACCGCACTCTGTCACTCTCTCACTCTGTAAAGCACTCTGTCACTCTCTCTCTCTGTACCGCACTCTGTCACTCTCTCTCTGTACCGCACTCTGTCACTCACTCACTCTGTACCGCACTCTGTCACTCTCACTCTGTACCGCAATCTGTCACTCTCTCTCTCTGTACCGCAATCTGTCACTCTCTCTCTGTATCGCATTCTGTCACTCTCTCTCTCTGTACCGCACTGTCACTCTCTCTCACTCTATACCGCACTCTGTCACTCTCTCTCTCTCTACCGCACTCTGTCACGCTCTCACTCTGTACCGCACTCTCTTACTCTCTCTGTAGCGCACTCTGTCACTCTCTGTACCGCACTCTGTCACACTCTCCCACTCTAAACCACACTCTATCACTCTCTCTCTTTGTACCGCATCCTGACACTCTCTCTCTGTACCGCACTCTGTCACTCTCACTCTGTACCGCACTCTGTCACTCTCTCTCACTCTATACCACACTCTGTCACGCTCTCTCTCTCTACCGCACTCTGTCACTCTCTCACTCTGTACCGCACTCTCTTACTCTCTCTGTAGCGCACTCTGTCACTCTGTACCGCACTCT
This sequence comes from Somniosus microcephalus, assembly GCF_052327205.1. Classification (NCBI taxonomy): domain Eukaryota; kingdom Metazoa; phylum Chordata; class Chondrichthyes; order Squaliformes; family Somniosidae; genus Somniosus; species Somniosus microcephalus. The sequence goes on from NC_140992.1 coordinate 168,063,463, forward strand.
GTCACACTCTCCCACTCTATACCGCACTCTATCACTCTCTCTCTTTGTACCGCATCCTGTCACTCTCTCTCTGTACCGCACTCTGTCACTCTCACTCTGTACCGCACTCTATCCCTCTTGCTCTGTGCCGCACTCTGTCACTCTCTCACTCTCTGTTCTGCACTCCTTCACTCTCTCTCTCTGTACCCCTCTCTGTCACTCTCTCACTCTGAACCGCACTCTGTCACTCTCTCTCTGTACCGCACTCAGTCTCTCTATCACTCTGTACCACACTCTGTCACTCTCTCTCTCTCTCTGTACCGCACTCTGTCGCACTCTCCCACTCTATACCGCACTCTATCACTCTCACTCTCTGTACCGCACCCTGTCACTCTCTCTCTGTACCGCACTCTGTCACTCTCGCTCTGTACCGCACTCTGTCCCTCATGCTCTGTACTGCACTCTGTCACTCTCTCTCTGTACCGCACTCTGTCACACTCTATCGGTATCGCACTCTGTCACTCTCTCACTCTGCACCGCACTCTGTCACTCTCCCTCTGTACCACACTCTGTCACTCTCTCTCTGTATGGCACTCTGTCACTCTCACTCTGTACCGCACTCTGTCACTCTCTCACTCTGTACCGCACTCGGTCACTCTCTCTCTCTGTACTCCACTCTGTCACTCTCTCCCTCTGTTCCGAACTCTCACTCTCTGTACCGCACTCTGTCACTCCATCTCTGTACCGCACTGTCACTCTCTCTCTCTGTACCGCACTCTGTCACTCTCTCTCTGTAATGCACTCTGTCACTCACTCTCTGTATCGCACTCTGTCACTCTCACTCTGTACCACACTCTGTCACTCTCAATCTCTGTACCGCACTCTGTCACTCTCAATCTCTGTACCGCACTCTGTCACTCTCTCTCACTCTATACCGCACTCTGTCACTCTCTCTCTCTCTCTACTGCACTCTGTAACTCTCGCTTGTTACCGCACTCTGTCACTCTCTCTCTCTGGACCGCACTCTGTCATTCTCTCTCTGTACCGCACTCTGTCACTCTCTCTCTGTACCGCACTCTGTCACTCTCAATCTCTGTACCGCACGCTCTTACTCTCTCTGTACCGCATTCTGTCACTCTCTGTGCCGCATTCTGTCACTCTCTCTCTCTGTACCACACTCTGTCACTATCTCACTCTGTACCACGCTCTGTCACTCTCTCTCTCACTCTGTACCGCACTCTATCACTCTCTCTATGTACCGCACTCTGTCACTCTCTCACTCTGTAAAGCACTCTGTCACTCTCTCTCTCTGTACCGCACTCTGTCACTCTCTCTCTGTACCGCACTCTGTCACTCACTCACTCTGTACCGCACTCTGTCACTCTCACTCTGTACCGCAATCTGTCACTCTCTCTCTCTGTACCGCAATCTGTCACTCTCTCTCTGTATCGCATTCTGTCACTCTCTCTCTCTGTACCGCACTCTGTCACTCTCTCTCTCTGTACCGCACTGTCACTCTCTCTCACTCTATACCGCACTCTGTCACTCTCTCTCTCTCTACCGCACTCTGTCACGCTCTCACTCTGTACCGCACTCTCTTACTCTCTCTGTAGCGCACTCTGTCACTCTCTGTACCGCACTCTGTCACACTCTCCCACTCTAAACCACACTCTATCACTCTCTCTCTTTGTACCGCATCCTGACACTCTCTCTCTGTACCGCACTCTGTCACTCTCACTCTGTACCGCACTCTGTCACTCTCTCTCACTCTATACCACACTCTGTCACGCTCTCTCTCTCTACCGCACTCTGTCACTCTCTCACTCTGTACCGCACTCTCTTACTCTCTCTGTAGCGCACTCTGTCACTCTGTACCGCACTCTGTCACACTCTCCCACTCTATACCGCACTCTATCACTCTCTCTCTTTGTACCGCATCCTGTCACTCTCTCTCTGTACCGCACTCTGTCACTCTCACTCTGTACCGCACTCTATCCCTCTTGCTCTGTGCCGCACTCTGTCACTCTCTCACTCTCTGTTCTGCACTCCTTCACTCTCTCTCTCTGTACCCCTCTCTGTCACTCTCTCACTCTGAACCGCACTCTGTCACTCTCCCTCTGTACCGCACTCAGTCTCTCTATCACTCTGTACCGCACTCTGTCAATCTCTCTCTCTGTACCGCACTCTGTCACTCTCTCTCTCTGTACCACACTCTGTCACTCTCTCTCTCTCTCTCTGTACCGCACTCTGTCGCACTCTCCCACTCTATACCGCACTCTATCACTCTCACTCTCTGTACCGCACCCTGTCACTCTCTCTCTGTACCGCACTCTGTCACTCTCGCTCTGTACCGCACTCTGTCCCTCATGCTCTGTACTGCACTCTGTCACTCTCTCTCTGTACCGCACTCTGTCACACTCTATCGGTATCGCACTCTGTCACTCTCTCACTCTGCACCGCACTCTGTCACTCTCCCTCTGTACCACACTCTGTCACTCTCTCTCTGTACGGCACTCTGTCACTCTCACTCTGTACCGCACTCTGTCACTCTCTCACTCTGTACCGCACTCGGTCACTCTCTCTCTCTGTACTCCACTCTGTCACTCTCTCCCTCTGTTCCGAACTCTCACTCTCTGTACCGCACTCTGTCACTCCATCTCTGTACCGCACTGTCACTCTCTCTCTCTGTACCGCACTCTGTCACTCTCTCCCTCTCTACCGCACTCTGTCACTCTCTCACTCTGTACCGCACTCTCTTACTCTCTCTCTGTACCGCACTCTGTCACTCTCTCTCTGTAATGCACTCTGTCACTCACTCTCTGTATCGCACTCTGTCACTCTCACTCTGTACCACACTCTGTCACTCTCAATCTCTGTACCGCACTCTGTCACTCTCAATCTCTGTACCGCACTCTGTCACTCTCTCTCACTCTATACCGCACTCTGTCACTCTCTCTCTCTCTCTACTGCACTCTGTAACTCTCGCTTGTTACCGCACTCTGTCACTCTCTCTCTCTGGACCGCACTCTGTCACTCTCTCTCTGTACCGCACTCTGTCACTCTCAATCTCTGTACCGCACTCTGTCACTCTCTCTCTCTCTCTACTGCACTCTGTCACTCTCGCTTGGTACCGCACTCTGTCACACTCTCTCTCTGTAGCGCTCTCTGTCACTCTCTCACTCTTGACCGCACTCTGTCACTCTCTCTCTCTGTACCGCACTCTGTCACTCTCTCTCTCTGTACCACACTCTGTCACTCTCTCTCTCTCTGTACCGCACTCTGTCACTCTCTCTCTGTACCGCACTCTGTCACACTCTCCCACTCTATACTGCATTCTATCACTCTCTCTCTCTGTACCGCATCGTCACTCTCTCTCTGTACCGCACTCTGTCACACTCTATCGGTATCGCACTCTGTCACTCTCTCTCTGTACGGCACTCTGTCACTCTCACTCTGTACCGCACTCTGTCACTCTCTCACTCTGTACCGCACTCTGTCACTCTCTCTCTCTGTACTGCACTCTGTCACTCTCTGTACCACACTCTGTCACTCTCTCTGTACCGCACTCTGTCTCTCCCGCTCTGTACCGCACTCTGTCACTCTCTCTCTGTACAGCACTCTGTCACCCTCTCTCTGTACTGCACTCTGTCACTCTCTCCCTCTGTTTCGAACTCTCACTCTCTGTACCGCACTCTGTCACTCTATCTCTGTACCGCACTGTCACTCTCTCTCTCTGTACCACACTCTGTCACTCTCTCTCCCTCTCTACCGCACTCTGCCACTCTCTCACTCTGTACCGCACTCTCTTACTCTCTCTCTGTACCGCAATCTGTCACTCTCTCTCTCTGTAATGCACTCTGTCACTCACTCTCTGTACCGCACTCTGTCACTCTCACTCTGTCCCACATTCTGTCACTCTCAATCTCTGTACCGCACTCTGTCACTCTCAATCTCTGTACCGCACTCTGTCACTCTCTCTCACTCTATACCTCACTCTGTCACTCTCTCTCTCTCTCTACTGCACTCTGTCACTCTCTCTCTCTCTCTACCGCACTCTGTCACTCCCACTCTATACCGCACTCTGTCACTCTCTTGCTCTGTACCGCACTCTGTCACTCTCTCTCTGTACCGCACTCTGTCACTCTCTCTCTCTGTACCGCACTCTGTCACGCTCTCTCTGTGCCGCACTCTGTCACTCTCTCTCTCTGTACCGCACTCTGTCACTCTCTCTCTGTACCACACTCTGTCACTCTCTGTACCACATTGTCACTCTCAACTCTGTACCACACTCTGTCACTCTCAACTCTGTGCCGCACTCTGTCACTCACTCTCTGTACCGCACTCTGTCACTCTCTCTCTCTGTAATGCACTCTGTCAATCTCTCTCTGTACCGTACTCTGTCACTCTCTGTACCGCTTTCTGTCACTCTCTCTCTGTGTACCGCACTCTGTCACTATCTCACTCTGTACCGCACTCTGTCACTCGCTCTCTCTGTACCGCACTCTTTCACTCTCTCTCTCTGTACCGCGCTCTGTCACTCTCTCACTCTGTACCGCACTCTATCACTCTCTCAATTCAATTCAATTCAATTCAAATTGCTTTATTGGCATGATAAGGTACATCTTATGTTGCCAAAGCATAAAATACATTTATGGTTGAACACATAAACGCAGATCTATTCATACAGTGTATAAACAGATATATCCCTGAGTGTATAAATATATATTCGCATAATTTATATATACTCTTTTCTTAGGTTTACTGGTTGTCCCTCTGTTTATGGCAAGCTGTAACATAGTGTGCCGCCAGTGTTACACAGTTTCTCTCTTCCCCTAGTAGGTATGGGAGTTTTTGGTCGTCATTCAAATTTCTGAATTCAGGGCATATTTGTGAGAATTTTTGGTGGAAATTCTCCCTGATGCCCTGATATTTTCCACAGGCTGTGAGGAAGTGCATCTCTGTCTCCACCACTCCCTGACTGCAGTGAGAGCATATCCTGTCCTCTCTTGGCAGCCTGGTCTGCCTGTGACTGCCTTTTTCGATCGCCAGGCTATGTTCACTAAGTCTGAACCTTGTCAAGGTTTTTCTCAGTTTGTTATCCTTTACCATGGTCAGGTACTCAGCCATGTTGTAGTGTCTGTTTAGGGCCAAGTAGCAATTAAGTTTGCTTTGGGTTTTTGTTGTTTCTGCCCAATGACAGGTATTTTTCCTTTTGCTGAGTGACAATTGTGTTGGGTCGTATTCTCTGTGCTACGATGTCACTGTCCTGGGGCTGGTTATTGTTAGTATTGTTAGCCACCACCAAAATGGACCCCATCGGTCTCGCGGCAGACACAGAGGAATTCATCAGGAGAATGAGGCTCCGGGAATTCTTCCACAAATCCCAAGATGTCAGCAGCGAACCCAATGAGACAATCAATGATCCGGAACAGCAGACAGAGGGATCCGCAGTGCAGCGACCGAAGAAGAAAGAGTCAAATTGGACCCCTCCGGAGGGTCGCTGCCCTAAGCTTGACATGTATGCTCAAGCTGTCAGGAGATGCATCAATGCCAGATTCATCAGCCGCACTCACAAGACAGTCCAGAATGTCACCCAAGCACAACGCAACGCCATCCACGCTCTCAAGACCAACCGCAACATCGTCATCAAACCAGCAGACAAAGGAGGTGCCATCGTCATACAGAACAGAACAGACTATTGCAAAGAAGTATACCGACAACTGGACAACCAGGAACACTACAGACAGTTACCCGCAGATCCGACCAAAGAACACACCCGCCAACTCAACAGACTGATCAAAACCTTCGATCCAGACCTTCAAAGCATCCTACATGCTCTCATCCCACATACTCCCCGCGTGGGTGACTTCTACTGCCTCCCAAAGATACACAAAGCCAACACACCTGGACATCCTATCGCATCAGGCAACGGAACCCTGTGTGAGAACCTCTCTGGATATGTCGAGGGCATCCTGAAACCCATCGTACAGGGAACCCCCAGCTTCTGTCGCGACACTACAGTCTTCTTACAGAAGCTCAGCACCCACGGACCAGTTGAACCAGGAACACTCCTCGCCACGATGGACGTCTCGGCACTCTACACCAGTATCCCCCATGATGACGGCATCGCTGCGACAGCCTCAGTACTCAACACCAACAACAGCCAATCTCCAGATGCCATCCTACAACTCATCCGCTTCATCCTTGACCACAATGTCTTCACCTTCGACAGCCAGTTCTTTACCCAAACACACGGAACAGCCATGGGGACCAAATTCGCACCCCAATACGCAAACATCTTCATGCACAAGTTCGAGCAAGGCTTCTTCGCTGCACAGGATCTCCAACCAACGCTATACACCAGATACATCGACGACATTTTCTTCCTATGGACCCACGGCGAAGAATCACTGAAAAGACTACACGATAACATCAACAAGTTCCATCCCACCATCAAACTCACCATGGACTACTCCTCAGAATCAGTCTCATTCCTGGACACACGAATCTCCATCAAAGACGGGCACCTCAGCACTTCACTCTACCGCAAGCCCACGGACAACCTCACGATGCTTCACTTCTCCAGCTTCCACCCTAACCACGTTAAAGAAGCCATCCCCTATGGACAAGCCCTGCGAATACACAGGATCTGCTCAGACGAGGAGGAACGCGATGGACACCTACAGACACTGAAAGACGCCCTTGAAAGAACGGGATATGACGCTCGACTCGTCGATCGACAGTTCCGACGGGCCACAGCGAAAAATCGCATAGGCCTCCTCAGAAGACAAACACGGGACACAACCAACAGAGTACCCTTCGTCGTCCAGTACTTCCCCGGAGCGGAGAAACTACGCCATGTTCTTCGCAGCCTTCAACATGTCATCGATGACGACGAACACCTCGCTAAGGCCATCCCCACGCCTCCACTACTCGCTTTCAAACAGCCGCCTAACCTCAAACAGACCATCGTTCGCAGCAAATTACCCAGCTTCCAGGAGAACAGCGACCATGACACCACACAACCCTGCCACAGCAACCTCTGCAAGACATGCCAGATCATCAACACAGATACCATCATCACACGTGAGGACACCACCCACCAGGTACATGGTACATACTCATGTGACTCGGCCAACGTTGTCTACCTCATACGTTGCAGGAAAGGATGCCCCGGAGCATGGTACATCGGCGAGACCATGCAGACACTGCGACAACGGATGAACGGACACCGCGCAACAATCACCAGGCAGGAGTGTTCCCTCCCAGTCGGGGAACACTTCAGCAGTCAAGGACATTCAGCCTCCGATCTTCGGGTAAGCATTCTCCAAGGTGGCCTTCGAGACACACGACAACGCAAAATCGTCGAGCAGAAACTGATAGCCAAGTTCCGCACCCATGAGGACGGCCTTAACCGAGATCTTGGGTTCATGTCACGCTACATGTAACCCCACCTGATGCAGGGTCATCCAGACTCGAGTCGACATTGGCTTGTTCTCTCTACACAGATGCGGCTGGACCTGCTGTGATTTCCAGCCAAAAAAAATGTTTTTGTCTGTTTTTTTGTTTTTCATACAGACCCCAGCATCTGCAATATTTGACCCCTTGTGACCCCACCTCATTGTTCTTTGATGTAATGTTTCCTGACTGACCTGTTTGGACACCATTCACACCTTTGACTGCTGTGATTATCTCTCTGCCGAGGTGCGATAAATGGCAGTTGGAAAGGTCACCTGTAAACATCTGACATGATTCTCTGACTATATAAGCTGTGTCTTTATGCATTTCTCCACTTCACCTGAAGAAGGAGCAGCGCTCCGAAAGCTTGTGATTTCAAATAAAGCTGTTGGACTATAGCCTGGTGTTGTGTGATTTCTTACAATTGTTAGTATTGTTAGTGGTTGCTTCACTGAGTCCCAGGACTAGTTGACTGAGGGAGTTCTTCTTTATGGTCCTCTCTTGGCATTTCAAGGCTTCGTAATGATAGCAGTGGGGGCTGCTCATTTATAGGTGTTTCCAAAATTTGGTGGCTCTTTTTTGGATAGAAATTATTAGTGGAAATTGGCCTAGTTCTGCCCTGCATGCATTGTTTACGGTTTTCCTTTGAGTCCGGAGGATACTTTTACAGAATTCTGCATGTAGGATCTCAATTGGGTGTTTGTCCCATTTTGCAAATTCTTGTTGTGTTAGCGGTCCCCACACTTGACTGCCATAGAATGCAATTGGTTCAATTACTGATTTGAAAATTTTGAGCCAAATGCTAATTGGGATTTCTATTTGGATTGATCTTTTAATGCACAGAAAGCCCTTCTAGCTTTCTCTTTCAGTTCATTCACAGCCAGGTTGAAATTTCCCGTAGAGCTGATTTTTATGCCCAAGTATGTGTAGTTAGTGGTTTGTTCGATTTTAGTTGTTCCTAGTGTGAGATTTATTTTGGGTCCCTGATGTCTGGATCTTTGCTGGAACATGAGGACTTTGGTTTTTTGGAGGTTTATTGTCAGGGCCCAGGTCTGACAGACCGACTCCAGCAGATCCAGGTTCTGCTGTAGACCCTCCTTAGTTGGTGACAGCAGAACCAGGTCGTCTGCATAGAGGAGGAATTTAACCTTGGATTCATATAGGGTGAGGCCGGGTGCTGTAGATTGTTCAAGTAGTTTTGCCAATTCATTTATGTAAATATTAAAGAGTGTCGGTGAGATTGGCGAGCACTGCTTACTCTTACTCTATCTGTAGCGCACTCTGTCACTCTCTCTCTCTGTACCGCACTCTGTCACTCTCTCACTCTGTAACGCACTCTGTCAATCTCTCTCTCTGTACCGCACTCTGTCACTCTCTCTCTGTACCGCACTCTGTCACTCTCTCTCTCTGTACCGCACCGTCACTCTCACTCTGTACCGCAATCTGTCACTCTCTCTCTATGTACCGCAGTCTGTCACTCTCTCTCTCTGTACCGCACTCTGTCACTCTCTCTCTCTGTACTGCACTCTGTCACTCTCTCTCACACTATACCGCACTCTGTCACTCTCTCTCTCTCTCTACCGCACTCTGTCACTCTCTCACTCTGTACCACACTATCTTACTCTCTCTGTAGCGCACTCTGTCACTCTCTCTCTCTGTACCGCACTCTGTCACTCTCTCTTTCTGTAGCGCACTCTGTCACTCTCTCTCTGTACCGCACTCTGTCACTCTCTGTACCGCACTCTGTCACTCTCTCTCGCTCTGTACCACACTCTGTCACTCTCTCTCTCTGTACCGCACTCTGTCACTCTGGCTCTCTGTACCGCACTCTGTCACTCTCTCTCTCTCTGTACCGCACTCTGTCAATCTCTCTCCCTGTACCGCACTCTGTCACTCTCTCTCTCTCTGTACCGCTCACTCTTACTCTGTCTGTAGCGCACTCTGTCACTCTCTCTCTCTGTACCGCACTCTGTCACTCTCTCTCTCTGTACCGCGCTCTGTCACTCTCTCTCTCTGTACCGCACTCTGTCACTCTCCCTCTATACCGCACTCTGTCACTCACTCTCTCTCTCGGTACCGCACTCTGTCACTTCCTCTCTGTACCGCACTCTTTCACTCTCTCTCGCTCCGTACTACACTCTGTCACCCTCCCTCTGTACCGCACTCTGGCACTCTTGCTCTGTAGTGCACTCTGTCACTCTCTCTCTCTCTCTGTACCGCACTCTGTCACTCTCTCTCTGTACCGCACTCTATCACTCTCTCTCTCTGTACCGCACGCTGTCACTCTCTCTCTCTCTGTACCGCACTCTGTCACTCTCTCTCTGTACCGCACTCTATCACTCTCTCTCTCTGTACCGCACTCTGTCACTCTCTCTCTCTCTGTACCGCACTCTGTCACTCTCGCACTCTGTCACTCTCTCTCTATACCGCACTCTTTCACTCACTCTCTCTCTCTGTACGGCAGTCTGTCACTCCCCCTCTGTACCGCAGTTTATCACTCTCTCTCGCTCCGTACCACACTCTGTCACCCTCCCTCTGTACCGCACTCTGTCACTCTCGATCTGTAGTGCACTCTGTCACTCTCTCTCTCTCTGTACCGCGCTCTGTCACTCTCTTTCTCTGAACCGCACTCTATCACTCTCTCTCTGTACCGCACTCTGTCACTCTCCCTCTATACCGCACTCTGTCTCTCACTCTCTCTGTACCGCACTCGATCACTCTCTCTCTCTGTACCGCACTCTGTCACTCTCTCTCTCTCTGTAACGCACTCTGTAACTCCCCCTCTGTACCGCACTCTTTCACTCTCTCTCTCTGTACCGCACTCTGTCACTCTCGCTCTGTACCGCATTCTGTCACTCTCCCTCTCTGTACGGCACTCTGTCACTCTCTCTCTCTGTACCACACTCTGTCACGCTCTCTCTGTGCCACACTCTGCCACTCTCGCTCTGTACCACACTCTGTCAATCTCTCTCTCTGTATCGCATTCTGTCACTCTCTCACTGTGTACCGCACTCTCTTACTTTCTCTGTAGCGCACTCTGTCACTCTCTCTTTCTGTACCGCAGTCTGTCAATCTCTCTCTCTGTAGCGCACTCAGTCACTCTCTCTGTACTGCACTCTGTCACTCTCTGTACCGCACTCTGTCACTCTCTCTCGCTATGTACCGCACTCTGTCACTCTCTGCACCGCATTCTGTCACTCTCTCTCTCTGTACCGCACTCTGTCACTCTCTTTCTGTACCGCACTCTGTCACTCTCGCTCTCTGTACCGCACTCTGTCACTCTCTCTCTCTACCGCACTGTCACTCTCTCACTCTGTACCGCACTCTCTTACTCTCTCTCTGTAGCGCACTCTGTCACTCTCTCTCTCTGTAGCGCACTCTGTCACTCTCTCTCTCTGTAGCGCACTCTGTCACTCTCTCTCTGCAGCGCACTCTGTCACTCTCTCACTCTGTACGACACTCTGTCTCTCTCTCTCTGTATGTCACTCTGTCACTCTCTCTCTGTACCGCACTCTGTCACTCACTCTCAGTACGGTACTCTGTCACTCTCTCTCTGTATCGCACTCTGTCACTCTATCTCTATACTGCACTCTGTCACTCTCTCTCTGTACCGCGTTCTGTCACTCTCTCTCTCTGTACCGCACTCTGTCACTCTCTCTCACTCTATACCGTACTCTGTCACTCTCTCACTCTGTACCGCACTCTCTTACTCTCTCTGTAGCGCACTCTGTCACTCTCTCTTTCTGTACCGCACTCTGTCACTCTCTCTCTCTGTAGCGCACTCTGTCACTCTCTCTCTGTAGCGCACTCTGTCACTCTCTGTACCGCACTCTGTCACTCTCTCTCTCTGTAGCGCACTCTGTCACTCTCTCTCTGTAGCGCACTCTGTCACTCTCTGTACCGCACTCTGTCACTCTCTCTCTCTCTCTGTACCGCACTCTGTCACTCTGGCTCTCTGTACCGCATTCTGTCACTCTCGCTCTCTCTGTACCGCACTCTCTCAATCTCTCTCCCTGTACCGCACTCTGTCACTCTCTCTCTCTCTGTACCGCTCACTCTTACTCTGTCTGTAGCGCACTCTGTCACTCTCTCTCTCTGTACCGCACACTGTCACTCTCTCTCTCTGTACCGCGCTCTGTCACTCTCTCTCTCTGTACCGCACTCTGTCACTCTCTCTCTCTGTACCGCACTCTGTCACTCTCTCTCAATCTATACCTCACTCTGTCACTCTCGCTCTCTCTCTGTACCTCACTCTGTCACTTTCTCTCTGTACTGCACTCTTTCACTCTCTCTCGCTCCGTACCACACTCTGTCCCCCTCCCTCTGTACCACAATCTGTCCCTCTCACTCTGTAGTGCACTCTGTCACTCTCTCTCTCTCTCTGTACCGCACTCTGTCACTCTCTCTGCACCGCACTCTGGCACTCTAGCTCTGTAGTGCACTCTGTCACTCTCTCTCTCTCTGTACCGCACTCTGTCACTCTCTCTCTGTACCGCACTCTATCACTCTCTCTCTCTGTACCGCACTCTGTCACTCTCTCTCTCTCTGTACCGCACTCTGTCACTCTCGCACTCTGTCACTCTCTCTCTATACCGCACTCTGTCACTCACTCTCTCTCTCTGTACGGCACTCTGTCACTCCCCCTCTGTACCGCACTCCGTCACTCACTCTCTCTCTCTGTACCGCACTCTGTCACTCTCACTCTATACCTCACTCTGTCACTCACTCTCTCTCTCGGTACCGCACTCTGTCACTTCCTCTCTGTACCGCACTCTTTCACTCTCTCTCGCTCCGCACTACACTCTGTCACCCTCCCTCTGTACCGCACTCTGGCACTCTCGCTCTGTAGTGCACTCTGTCACTCTCCCTCTATACCGCACTCTGTCTCTCACTCTCTTTGTACCGCACTCTATCACTCTCTCTCTCTGTACCGCAGTCTGTCACTCTCTCTCTCTCTGTACCGCACTCTGTCACTCCCCCTCTGTACCGCACTCTTTCACTCTCTCTCTCTGTACCCCACTCTGTCACTCTCGCTCGTTACCACATTCTGTCACTCTCCCTCTCTGTACCGCACTCTGTCACTCTCTCTCTCTGTACCGCACTCTGTCACGCTCTCTCTGTGCCGCACTCTGTCACTCTCGCTCTGTACCACACTCTGTCAATCTCTCTCTCTGTACCGCACTCCGTCACTCTCTCTCTCTGTACCGCACTCTGTCACGCTCTCTCTGTGCCGCACTCTGTCACTCTCGCTCTGTACCACACTCTGTCAATCTCTCTCTCTGTACCGCACTCCGTCACTCTCTCTCTCTGTACCGCACTCTGTCACGCTCTCACTCTGTACCGCACTCTCTTACTCTCTCTCTGTAGCGCACTCTGTCACTCACTCTCTCTGTAGCGCACTCTGTCACTCTCTCTCTCTGTAGCGCACTCTGTCACTCTCTCTCTGTACCGTACTCTGTCACTCTCACTCTGTACCGCACTCTGTCACTCTCCCTCTATACCGCATTCTGTCACTCTCTCTCTCTGTACCGCACTCTTCCACTCTCTCACTCTGTACGGCACTCTGTCTCTCTCTCTCTGTATGTCACTCTGTCACTCTCTCTCTGTACCGCACTCCGTCACTCACTCTCAGTACGGTACTCTGTCACTCTCTCTCTGTATCGCACTCTGTCACTCTATCTCTATACTGCACTCTGTCACTCTCTCTCTGTACCGCGTTCTGTCACTCTCTCTCTCTGTACCGCACTCTGTCACTCTCTCTCTCTGTACCGCACTCTGTCACTCTCTCTCACTCTATACCGCACTCTGTCACTCTCTCTCTCTCTACCGCACTCTGTCACTCTCTCACTCTGTACCGCACTCTCTTACTCTCTCTGTAGCGCACTCTGTCACTCTCTCTTTCTGTACCGCACTCTGTCACTCTCTCACTCTGTACCGCACTCTCTTACTTTCTCTGTAGCGCACTCTGTCACTCTCTCTTTCTGTACCGCAGTCTGTCAATCTCTCTCTCTGTAGCGCACTCTGTCACTCTCTCTGTACTGCACTCTGTCACTCTCTGTACCGCACTCTGTCACTCTCTCTCGCTATGTACCGCACTCTGTCACTCTCTGTACCGCATTCTGTCACTCTCTCTCTCTGTACCGCACTCTGTCACTCTCTTTCTGTACCGCACTCTGTCACTCTCGCTCTCTGTACCGCACTCTGTCACTCTCTCTCTCTACCGCACTGTCACTCTCTCTCTCTGTACCGCACTCTGTCACTCTCTCACTCTGTACCGCACTCTCTGACTCTCTCTCTGTAGCGCACTCTGTCACTCTCTCTCTCTGTAGCGCACTCTGTCACTCTCTCTCTCTGTAGCGCACTCTGTCACTCTCTCTCTGTACCGTACTCTGTCACTCTCACTCTGTACCGCACTCTGTCACTCTCCCTCTATACCGCACTCTGTCACTCTCTCACTCTGTACGGCACTCTGTCTCTCTCTCTCTGTAGCGCACTCTGTCACTCTCTCTCTGTACCGCACTCTGTCACTCACTCTCAGTACGGTACTCTGTCACTCTCTCTCTGTATCGCACTCTGTCACTCTATCTCTATACTGCACTCTGTCACTCTCTCTCTGTACCGCGTTCTGTCACTCTCTCTCTCTGTAGCGCACTCTGTCACTCTCTCTCTGTACCGCACTGTGTCACTCTCTGTACCGCACTCTGTCACTCTCTCTCTCGCTCTGTACCGCACTCTGTCACTCTCTCTCTCTGTACCGCACTCTGTCACTCTGGCTCTCTGTACCGCATTCTGTCACTCTCGCTCTCTCTGTACCGCACTCTGTCAATCTCTCTCCCTGTACCGCACTCTGTCACTCTCTCTCTCTCTGTACCGCTCACTCTTACTCTGTCTGTAGCGCACTCTGTCACTCTCTCTCTCTGTACCGCACACTGTCACTCTCTCTCTCTGTACCGCGCTCTGTCACTCTCTCTCTCTGTACCGCACTCTGTCACTCTCTCTCTCTGTACCGCACTCTGTCACTCTCTCTCACTCTATACCTCACTCTGTCACTCTCTCTCTCTCTCTGTACCTCACTCTGTCACTTTCTCTCTGTACTGCACTCTTTCACTCTCTCTCGCTCCGTACCACACTCTGTCCCCCTCCCTCTGTACCGCAATCTGTCCCTCTCACTCTGTAGTGCACTCTGTCACTCACTCTCTCTCTCTGCACCGCACTCTGGCACTCTAGCTCTGTAGTGCACAGTGTCACTCTCTCTCTCTCTGTACCGCACTCTGTCACTCTCTCTCTGTACCGCACTCTATCACTCTCTCTCTCTCTGTACCGCACTCTGTCACTCTCTCTCTCTCTGTACCGCACTCTGTCACTCTCGCACTCTGTCACTCTCTCTCTATACCGCACTCTGTCACTCACTCTCTCTCTCTGTACGGCACTCTGTCACTCCCCCTCTGTACCGCACTCCGTCACTCACTCTCTCTCTCTGTACCGCACTCTGTCACTCTCACTCTATACCTCACTCTGTCACTCACTCTCTCTCTCGGTACCGCACTCTGTCACTTCCTCTCTGTACCGCACTCTTTCACTCTCTCTCACTCCGCACTACACTCTGTCACCCTCCCTCTGTACCGCACTCTGGCACTCTCGCTCTGTAGTGCACTCTGTCACTCTCTCTCTCTCTCTGTACCGCACTCTGTCACTCTCTCTTTGTACCGCACTCTATCACTCTCTCTCTCTGTACCGCACTCTGTCACTCTCTCTCTCTCTGTACCGCACTCTGTCACTCTCTCTCTATACCGCACTCTGTTACTCGCTCTCTCTCTCTGTACGGCAGTCTGTCACTCTCGCACTCTGTCACTCTCTCTCTATACCGCACTCTGTCACTCATTCTCTCTCTCTGTACGGCAGTCAGTCACTCCCCCTCTGTACCGCACTCATTCACTCTCTCTTGCTCCGTACCACACTCTGTCACCCTCCCTCTGTACCGCACTCTGTCACTCTCGATCTGTAGTGCACTCTGTCACTCTCTCTCTGTACCGCGCTCTGTCACTCTCTTTCTCTGAACCGCACTCTATCACTCTCTCTCTGTACCGCACTCTGTCACTCTCCCTCTATACCGCACTCTGTCTCTCACTCTCTTTGTACCGCACTCTATCACTCTCTCTCTCTGTACCGCACTCTGTCACTCCCCCTCTGTACCGCACTCTTTCACTCTCTCTCTCTGTACCCCACTCTGTCACTCTCGCTCGTTACCACATTCTGTCACTCTCCCTCTCTGTTCCGCACTCTGTCACTCTCTCTCTCTGTACCGCACTCTGTCACGCTCTCTCTGTGCCGCACTCTGTCACTCTCGCTCTGTACCACACTCTGTCAATCTCTCTCTCTGTACCGCACTCCGTCACTCTCTCTCTCTGTACCGCACTCTGTCACGCTCTCACTCTGTACCGCACTCTCTTACTCTCTCTCTGTAGCACACTCTGTCACTCTCTCTCTCTGTAGCGCACTCTGTCACTCTCTCTCTCTGTAGCGCACTCTGTCACTCTCTCTCTGTACCGTACTCTGTCACTCTCACTCTGTACCGCACTCTGTCACTCTCCCTCTATACCGCATTCTGTCACTCTCTCTCTCTGTACCGCACTCCGTCACTCACTCTCAGTACGGTACTCTGTCACTCTCTCTCTGTATCACACTCTGTCACTCTATCTCTATACTGCACTCTGTCACTCTCTCTCTGTACCGCGTTCTGTCACTCTCTCTCTGTAGCGCACTCTGTCACTCTCTCTCTCTGTAGCGCACTCTGTCACTCTCTCTCTGTACCGTACTCTGTCACTCTCACTCTGTACGGCACTCTGTCTCTCTCTCTCTGTATGTCACTCTGTCACTCTCTCTCTGTACCGCACTCCGTCACTCACTCTCAGTACGGTACTCTGTCACTCTCTCTCTGTATCACACTCTGTCACTCTATCTCTATACTGCACTCTGTCACTCTCTCTCTGTACCGCGTTCTGTCACTCTCTCTCTCTGTACCGCACTCTGTCACTCTCTCTCACTCTATACCGCACTCTGTCACTCTCTCTCTCTCTACCGCACTCTGTCACTCTCTCACTCTGTACCGCACTCTCTTACTCTCTCTGTAGCGCACTCTGTCACTGTCTCTTTCTGTACCGCACTCTGTCACTCTCTCTCTCTGTAGCGCACTCTGTCACTCTCTCTCTGTACCGCACTCTGTCACTCTCTGTACCGCACTCTGTCACTCTCTCTCTCGCTCTGTACCGCACTCTGTCACTCTCTCTCTCTGTACCGCACTCTGTCACTCTGGCACTCTGTACCGCATTCTGTCACTCTCTCTCTCTCTGTACCGCACTCTGTCAATCTCTCTCCCTGTACCGCACTCTGTCACCCTCTCTCTCTCTGTACCGCTCACTCTTACTCTGTCTGTAGCGTACTCTGTCACTCTCTCTCTCTGTACCGCACACTGTCACTCTCTCTCTCTGTACCGTGCTCTGTCACTCTCTCTCTCTGTACCGCACTCTGTCACTCTCTCTCTCTGTACCGCACTCTGTCACTCTCTCTCACTCTATACCGCACTCTGTCACTCTCTCTCTCTCTCTGTACCTCACTCTGTCACTTTCTCTCTGTACTGCACTCTTTCACTCTCTCTCGCTCCGTACCACACTCTGTCCCGCTCCCTCTGTACTGCAATCTGTCACTCTCACTCTGTAGTGCACTCTGTCACTCTCTCTCTCTCTCTGTACCGCACTCTGGCACTCTAGCTCTGTAGTGCACTCTGTCACTCTCTCTCTCTCTGTACCGCACTCTGTCACTCTCTCTTTGTACCGCACTCTATCACTCTCTCTCTCTGTACCGCACTCTGTCACTCTCTCTCTCTCTGTACCACACTCTGTCACCCTCCCTCTGTACCGCACTCTGTCACTCTCGATCTGTAGTGCACTCTGTCACTCTCTCTCTCTCTGTACCGCATTCTGTCACTCTCGCACTCTGTCACTCTCTCTCTATACCGCACTCTTTCACTCTCTCTCGCTCCGTACTACACTCTGTCACCCTCCCTCTGTACCGCACTCTGGCACTCTCACTCTGTAGTGCACTCTGTCACTCTCTCTCTCTCTCTGTACCGCACTCTGTCACTCTCTCTTTGTACCGCACTCTATCACTCTCTCTCTCTGTACCGCACTCTGTCACTCTCTCTGTACCGCACTCTGTCACTCTCGCGTCACTCTCTCTCTATACCGCACTCTGTTACTCGCTCTCTCTCTCTGTACGGCAGTCTGTCACTCCCCCTCTGTACCGCACTCTTTCACTCTCTCTCGCTCCGTACCACACTCTGTCACCCTCCCTCTGTACCACACTCTGTCACCCTCCCTCTGTACCACACTCTGTCACCCTCCCTCTGTACCGCACTCTGTCACTCTCGATCTGTAGTGCACTCTGTCACTCTCTCTCTGTACCACGCTCTGTCACTCTCTTTCTCGGAACCGCACTCTATCACTCTCTCTCTGTACCGCACTCTGTCACTCTCTCTCTCTGTACCGCACTCTGTCACTCTCTCACTCTGTACCGCACTCTGTCACTCTCTCACTCTGTACCGCACTCTCTTACTCTCTCTGTAGCGCACTCTGTCACTCTCTCTCTCTGTAGCGCACTCTGTCACTCTCTCTCTGTACCGCACTCTGTCACTCTCTGTACCGCACTCTGTCACTCTCTCTCTCGCTCTGTACCGCACTCTGTCACTCTCTCTCTCTGTACCGCACTCTGTCACTCTCTCTCTCTGTACCGCACTTTGTCACTCTCTCTCTCTCTGTACCGCACTCTGTCAATCTCTCTCCCTGTACCGCACTCTGTCACTCTCTCTCTCTCTGTACCGCTCACTCTTACTCTGTCTGTAGCGCACTCTGTCACTCTCTCTCTCTGTACCGCACACTGTCACTCTCTCTCTCTGTACCGTGCTCTGTCACTCTCTCTCTCTGTACCGCACTCTGTCACTCTCTCTCTCTGTACCGCACTTTGTCACTCTCTCTCACTCTATACCGCACTCTGTCACTCTCTCTCTCTCTCTGTACCTCACTCTGTCACTTTCTCTCTGTACTGCACTCTTTCACTCTCTCTCGCTCCGTACCACACTCTGTCCCGCTCCCTCTGTACTGCAATCTGTCACTCTCACTCTGTACTGCATTCTGTCACTCTCTCTCTCTGTACCGCACTTTGTCACTCTCTCTCACTCTATACCGCACTCTGTCACTCTCTCTCTCTCTCTGTACCTCACTCTGTCACTTTCTCTCTGTACTGCACTCTTTCACTCTCTCTCGCTCCGTACCACACTCTGTCCCGCTCCCTCTGTACTGCAATCTGTCACTCTCTCTCTGTACCGCACTCTGTCACTCTCTCTCTCTGTACCGCACTTTGTCACTCTCTCTCTCTCTGTACCGCGCTCTGTCACTCTCTCTCTCTGAACCGCAATCTGTCACTCTCTCTCTGTACCGCACTCTGTCACTCTCCCTCTATACTGCACTCTGTCACTCACTCTCTCTCTCGGTACCGCACTCTGTCACTTCCTCCCTGTACCGCACTCTTTCACTCTCTCTCGCTCCGTACTACACTCTGTCACCCTCCCTCTGTACCGCACTCTGGCACTCTCGCTCTGTAGTGCACTCTGTCACTCTCTCTCTCTCTCTGTACCGCGCTCTGTCACTCTCTCTCTGTACCGCACTCTATCACTCTCTCTCTGTACCGCACTCTGTCACTCTCTCTCTCTCTGTAGCGCACCCCGTCACTCTCTCTCTGTACCGCACTCTGTCACTCTCTGTACCGCACTCTGTCACTCTCTCTCTCTGTACCGCACTCTGCCACTCTCTCTCTCTGTACCGCAGTCTGTCACTCTCCCTCTATACCGCAATCTGTCACTCACTCTCTCTCTCTCTGTACCACACTCTGTCACTTTCTCTCTGTACCGCACTCTTTCACTCTCTCTCGCTCCGTACCACACTCTGTCCCCCTCCCTCTGTACCGCACTCTGTCACTCTCACTCTGTAGTGCATTCTGTCACTCTCTCGCTCTCTGTACCGCACTCTATCACTCTCGATCTGTAGTGCACTCTGTCACTCTCTCTCCCTCTCTGTACCGCACTCTGTCACTCTCGCACTCTGTCGCTCTCTCTCTATACCGCACTCTGTCACTCACTCTCTCTCTCTGTACGGCAGTCTGTCACTCCCCCTCGGTACCGCACTCATTCACTCTCTCTTGCTCCGTACCACACTCTGTCACCCTCCCTCTGTACCGCACTCTGTCACTCTCGATCTGTCGTGCACTCTGTCACTCTCTCTCTGTACCGCGCTCTGTCACTCTCTTTCTCTGAACCGCACTCTATCACTCTCTCTCTGCACCGCACTCTGTCACTCTCCCTCTATACCGCACTCTGTCTCTCACTCTCTCTGTACCACACTCTATCACTCTCTCTCTCTGTACCGCACTCTGTCACTATCTCTCTCTCTCTGTACCGCACTCTGTCACTCCCCCTCTGTACCGCACTCTTTCACTCTCTCTCTCTCTGTACCGCACTCTGTCACTCTCTCTCTGTACCGCACTCTGTCACTCACTCTCAGTACGGCACTCTGTCACTCTCTCTCTGTATCGCACTCTGTCACTCTCTCTCTATACTGCACTCTGTCACTCTCTCTCTGTACCGCATTCTGTCACTCTCTCTCTCTGTACCGCACTCTGTCAGTCTCTCTCACTCTATACCGCACTCTGTCACTCTCTCTCTCTCTCTCTACCGCACTCTGTCACTCTCTCACTCTGTACCGCACTCTCTTACTCTCTCTGTAGCGCATTCTTTCACTCTCTCTTTCTGTACCGCACTCTGTCACTCTCTCTCTCTGTACCGCACTCTGTCACTCTTACTCTGTCTGTAGCGCACTCTGTCACTCTCTCTCTCTGTACCGCACTCTGTCACTCTCTCTCTCTCTGTACCGCGCTCTGTCACTCTCTCTCTCTGAACCGCAATCTCTCACTCTCTCTCTGTACCGCACTCTGTCACTTCCTCTCTGTACTGCACTCTTTCCCTCTCTCTCGCTCCGTACTACACTCTGTCACCCTCCCTCTGTACCGCACTCTGGCACTCTCACTCTGTAGTGCACTCTGTCACTCTCTCTCTCTCTCTGTACCGCACTCTGTCACTCTCTCTCTGTACCGCACTCTGTCACTCTCTCCCTCTCTATAACGCACTCTGTCACTCGCTCTCTCTCTCTGTACGGCAGTCTGTCACTCCCCCTCTGTACCGCACACTTTCACTCTCTCTCGCTCCGTACCACACTCTGTCACCCTCCCTCTGTACCGCACTCTGTCACTCTCGATCTGTAGTGCACTCTGTCACTCTCTCTCTCTCTGTACCGCACTCTGTCACTCTCGCACTCTGTCACTCTCTCTCTATACCGCACTCTGTCACTCTCCCTCTGTACCGCACTCTGTCACTCTCTCTCTCTGTAGCGCACCCCGTCACTCTCTCTCTGTACCGCACTCTGTCACTCTCTGTACCGCATTCTGTCACTCTCTCTCTCTGTACCGCGCTCTGCCACTCTCTCTCTCTGTACCGCACTCTGTCACTCACTCTCTCTCTCTGTACGGCAGTCTGTCACTCCCCCTCTGTACTGCACTCTTTCACTCTCTCTCGCTCCGTACCACACTCTGTTACCCTCCCTCTGTACCGCACTCTGTCATTCTCGATCTGTAGTGCACTCTGTCACTCTCTCTCTCTCTGTACCGTGCTCTGTCACTCTCTTTCTCTGAACCGCACTCTATCACTCTCTCTCTGTACCGCACTCTGTCACTCTCCCTCTATACCGCACTCTGTCTCTCACTCTCTCTGTACCGCACTCTATCACTCTCTCTCTCTGTACCGCACTCTGTCACTATCTCTCTCTCACTGTACCGCACTCTGTCACTCCCCCTCTATACCGCACTCTTTCACTCTCTCTCTCTCTGTACCGCACTCTGTCACTCTCTCTCTCTGTACCGCACTCTGTCACGCTCTCTCTGTGCCGCACTCTGTCACTCTCTCTTTCTGTACCGCAGTCTGTCACTCTCTCTCTCTGTAGCGCACTCTGTCACTCTCTCTCGCTCAGTACCGCACTCTGTCACTCTCGCTCTTTACCACACTCTGTCAATCTCTCTCTCTGTTCCGCACTCTGTCACTCTCTCTTTCTGTACCGCAGTCTGTCACTCTCTCTCTCTGTAGCGCACTCTGTCACTCTCTCTCGCTCAGTACCGCACTCTGTCACTCTCTGTACCGCATTCTGTCACTCTCTCTCTCTGTACCGCACTCTGTCACTCTCTTTCTGTACCGCACTCTGTCAATCTCGCTCTGTACCGCACTCTGTCACTCTCGCTCTCTGTACCGCACTCTGTCACTCTCTCTCTCTGTGGCGCACTCTGTCACTCTCTCTCTCTGTAGCGCACTCTGTCACTCTCTCTCTGTACCGTACTCTGTCACTCTCACTCTGTACCGCACTCTGTCACTCTCTCTCACTCTGTACTGCACTCTGTCACTCTCTGTACCGCATTCTGTCACTCTCTCTCTCTGTATGTCACTCTGTCACTCTCTCTCTGTACCGCACTCCGTCACTCACTCTCAGTACGGTACTCTGTCACTCTCTTTCTGTATCGCACTCTGTCACTCTATCTCTATACTGCACTCTGTCACTATCTCTCTGTACCGCGTTCTGTCACTCTCTCTCTCTGTACCGCACTCTGTCACTCTCTCTCTCTGTACCGCACTCTGTCACTCTCTCTCACTCTATACCGCACTCTGTCACTCTCTCTCTCTCTACCGCACTCTCTTACTCTCTCTGTAGCGCACTCTGTCACTCTCTCTTTCTGTACCGCACTCTGTCACTCTCTCTCTCTGTAGCGCACTCTGTTACTCTCTCTCTGTACCGCACTCTGTCACTCTCTGTACCGCACTCTGTCACTCTCTCTCTCGCTCTGTACCGCACTCTGTCACTCTCTCTCTCTGTACCGCACTCTGTCATTCTGGCTCTCTGTACCGCATTCTGTCACTCTCTCTCTCCCTGTACCGCACTCTGTCACTCTCTCTCTCTCTGTACCGCTCACTCTTACTCTGTCTGTAGCGCACTCTGTCACTCTCTCTCTCTGTACCGCACACTGTCACTCTCTCTCTCTGTACCGCACTCTGTCACTCTCTCTCTCTCTCTGTACCTCACTCTGTCACTTTCTCTCTGTACTGCACTCTTTCACTCTCTCTCGCTCCGTACCACACTCTGTCCCGCTCCCTCTGTACCGCAATCTGTCACTCTCACTCTGTAGTGCACTCTGTCACTCTCTCTCTCTCTGTACCGCACTCTGTCACTCTCTCTCTCTGTACCGCACTCTGGCACTCTAGCTCTCTAGTGCACTCTGTCACTCTCTCTCTCTCTGTACCGCACTCTGTCACTCGCTCTCTTTACCGCACTCGATCACTCTCTCTCTCTGTACCGCACTCTGTCACTCTCTCTCTCTCTGTACCGCACTCTGTCACTCTCGCACTCTGTCACTCTCTCTCTATACCGCACTCTGTCACTCACTCTCTCTCTCTGTACGGCACTCTGTCACTCCCCCTCTGTACCGCACTCCGTCACTCACTCTCTCTCTCTGTACCGCACTCTGTCACTCTCCCTCTATACTGCACTCGGTAACACACTCTGTCACTTCCTCTCTATACCGCACTCTTTCACTCTCTCGCTCCGTACTACACTCTGTCACCCTCCCTCTGTACTGCACTCTGGCACTCTCGCTCTGTAGTGCACTCTGTCACTCTCTCTCTCTCTCTGTACCGCACTCTGTCACTCTCTCTTTGTACCGCACTCTATCACTCTCTCCCTCTGTACCGCACTCTGTCACTCTCTCTCTCTCTGTACCGCACTCTGTCACTCTCGCACTCTGTCACTCTCTCTCTATACCGCACTCTGTTACTCGCTCTCTCTCTCTGTACGGCAGTCTGTCACTCCCCCTCTGTACCGCACTCTTGCACTCTCTCTCGCTCCGTACCACACTCTGTCACCCTCCCTCTGTTCCGCACTCTGTCACTCTCGATCTGTAGTGCACTCTGTCACTCTCTCTCTCTCTGTACCGCGCTCTGTCACTCTCTTTCTCTGAACCGCACTCTATCACTCTCTCTCTGCACCGCACTCTGTCACTCTCCCTCTATACCGCACTCTGTCTCTCACTCTCTCTCTCTGTACCGCACTCTGTCACTCTCTCTCTCTCTGTACCGCACTCTGTCACTCTCGCACTCTGTCACTCTCTCTCTATACCGCACTCTGTCACTCACTCTCTCTCTCTGTACGGCACTCTGTCACTCCCCCTCTGTACCGCACTCCGTCACTCACTCTCTCTCTCTGTACCGCACTCTGTCACTTCCTCTCAATACCGCACTCATTCACTCTCTCTCGCTCCGTACTACACTCTGTCACCCTCCCTCTGTACCGCACTCTGGCACTCTCGCTCTGTAGTGCACTCTGTCACTCTCTCTCTCTCTCTGTACCGCACTCTGTCACTCTCTCTTTGTACCGCACTCTATCACTCTCTCTCTCTGTACCGCACACTGTCACTCTCTCTCTCTCTGTACCGCACTCTGTCACTCTCGCACTCTGTCACACTCTCTCTATACCGCACTCTGTCACTCACTCTCTCTCTCTGTACGGCAGTCTGTCACTCCCCCTCTGTACCGCACTCATTCACTCTCTCTTGCTCCGTACCACACACTGTCACCCTCCCTCTGTACCGCACTCTGTCACTCTCGATCTGTAGTGCACTCTGTCACTCTCTCTCTCTCTGTACCGCACTCTGTCACTCTCGCACTCTGTCACACTCTCTCTATACCGCACTCTGTCACTCACTCTCTCTCTCTGTACGGCAGTCTGTCACTCCCCCTCTGTACCGCACTCATTCACTCTCTCTTGCTCCGTACCACACTCTGCCACCCTCCCTCTGTACCGCACTCTGTCACTCTCGATCTGTAGTGCAATCTGTCACTCTCTCTCTGTACCGCGGTCTGTCACTCTCTTTCTCTGAACCGCACTCTATCACTCTCTCTCTGTACCGCACTCTGTCACTCTCCCTCTATACCGCACTCTGTCTCTCACTCTCTCTGTACCGCACTCTATCACTCTCTCTCTCTGTACCGCACTCTGTCACTATCTCTCTCTCTCTGTACCGCACTCTGTCACTCCCCCTCTATACCGCACTCTTTCACTCTCTCTCTCTCTGTACCGCACTCTGTCACTCTCTCTCTCTGTACCGCACTCTGTCACGCTCTCTCTGTGCCGCACTCTGTCACTCTCGCTCTTTACCACACTCTGTCAAACTCTCTCTCTGTCCGCACTCTGTCACTCTATCTTTCTGTACCGCAGTCTGTCACTCTCTCTCTCTGTAGCGCACTCTGTCACTCTCTCTGTACCGCACTCTGTCACTCTCTGTACCGCACTCTGTCACTCTCTCTCGCTCAGTACAGCACTCTGTCACTCTCTGTACCGCATTCTGTCACTCTCTCTCTCTGTACCGCACTCTGTCACTCTCTTTCTGTACCGCACTCTGTCACTCTCGCTCTCTGTACCGCACTCTGTCACTCTCTCTCTCTGTGGCGCACTCTGTCACTCTCTCTCTCTGTAGCGCACTCTGTCACTCTCTCTCTGTACCGTACTCTGTCAGTCTCACTCTGTACCGCACTCTGTCACTCTCTGTACCGCACTCTGTCACTCTCGCTTGCTCTGTACCGCATTCTGTCACTTTCTGTACCGCACTCTGTCACTCTCTCTCTCTGTACCACACTCTGCCATTCTCTCACTCTGTACCGCAATCTGTCACTCGCTCTCTACACCACACTCTGTCACGCTGTCCCTCTGTACCGTACTCTGTCACTCTCTCTCTCTGTACCGCATTCTGTCACTCTCTCTCTCTGTACCGTACTCTGTCACTCTCGCACTCTGTCACTCTCTCTCTATAACGCACTCTGTCACTCACTCTCTCTCTCTGTACGGCAGTCTGTCACTCCCCCTCTGTACCGCACTCTTTCACTCTCTCTCGCTCCGTACCACACTCTGTCACCCTCCCTCTGTACCGCACTCTGTCACTCTCTCTCTCTGTAGCGCACTCTGTCACTCTCTCTCTGTACCGAACTCTGTCACTCTCTGTACCGCACTCTGTCACTCTCTCTCGCTCTGTACCGCACTCTGTCACTCTCTCTCTCTGTACCGCACTCTGTCACTCTTACTCTGTCTGTAGCGCACTCTGTCACTCTCTCTCTCTGTACCGCACTCTGTCACACTCTCTCTCTGTACCGCGCTCTGCCACTCTCTCTCTCTGTACCGCACTCTGTCACTCTCTCTCTCTGTACCGCACTCTGTCACTCTCCCTCTATACCGCAATCTGTCACTCACTCTCTCTCTCTGTACCGCACTCTGTCACTTTCTCTCTATACCGCACTCTTTCACTCTCTCTCGCTCCGTACCACACTCTGTCCCCCTCCCCCTGTACCGCACTCTGTCACTCTCACTCTGCAGTGCATTCTGTCACTCTCTCTCTCTCTGTACCGCACTCTGTCACTCTCTCTCTCTCTGTACCGCTCTCTGGCACTCTCGCTCTGTAGTGCACTCTATCACACTCTCTCTCTCTGTACCGCACTCTGTCACGCTCTCTCTGTGCCGCACTCTGTCACTCTCTCTTTCTGTACCGCAGTCTGTCACTCTCTCTCTCTGTAGCGCACTCTGTCACTCTCTCTCGCTCAGTACCGCACTCTGTCACTCTCGCTCTTTACCACACTCTGTCAATCTCTCTCTCTGTTCCGCACTCTGTCACTCTCTCTTTCTGTACCGCAGTCTGTCACTCTCTCTCTCTGTAGCGCACTCTGTCACTCTCTCTCGCTCAGTACCGCACTCTGTCACTCTCTGTACCGCATTCTGTCACTCTCTCTCTCTGTACCGCACTCTGTCACTCTCTTTCTGTACCGCACTCTGTCAATCTCGCTCTGTACCGCACTCTGTCACTCTCGCTCTCTGTACCACACTCTGTCACTCTCTCTCTCTGTGGCGCACTCTGTCACTCTCTCTCTCTGTAGCGCACTCTGTCACTCTCTCTCTGTACCGTACTCTGTCACTCTCACTCTGTACCGCACTCTGTCACTCTCTCTCACTCTGTACTGCACTCTGTCACTCTCTGTACCGCATTCTGTCACTCTCTCTCTCTGTATGTCACTCTGTCACTCTCTCTCTGTACCGCACTCCGTCACTCACTCTCAGTACGGTACTCTGTCACTCTCTTTCTGTATCGCACTCTGTCACTCTATCTCTATACTGCACTCTGTCACTATCTCTCTGTACCGCGTTCTGTCACTCTCTCTCTCTGTACCGCACTCTGTCACTCTCTCTCTCTGTACCGCACTCTGTCACTCTCTCTCACTCTATACCGCACTCTGTCACTCTCTCTCTCTCTACCGCACTCTCTTACTCTCTCTGTAGCGCACTCTGTCACTCTCTCTTTCTGTACCGCACTCTGTCACTCTCTCTCTCTGTAGCGCACTCTGTTACTCTCTCTCTGTACCGCACTCTGTCACTCTCTGTACCGCACTCTGTCACTCTCTCTCTCGCTCTGTACCGCACTCTGTCACTCTCTCTCTCTGTACCGCACTCTGTCATTCTGGCTCTCTGTACCGCATTCTGTCACTCTCTCTCTCCCTGTACCGCACTCTGTCACTCTCTCTCTCTCTGTACCGCTCACTCTTACTCTGTCTGTAGCGCACTCTGTCACTCTCTCTCTCTGTACCGCACACTGTCACTCTCTCTCTCTGTACCGCACTCTGTCACTCTCTCTCTCTCTCTGTACCTCACTCTGTCACTTTCTCTCTGTACTGCACTCTTTCACTCTCTCTCGCTCCGTACCACACTCTGTCCCGCTCCCTCTGTACCGCAATCTGTCACTCTCACTCTGTAGTGCACTCTGTCACTCTCTCTCTCTCTGTACCGCACTCTGTCACTCTCTCTCTCTGTACCGCACTCTGGCACTCTAGCTCTCTAGTGCACTCTGTCACTCTCTCTCTCTCTGTACCGCACTCTGTCACTCGCTCTCTTTACCGCACTCGATCACTCTCTCTCTCTGTACCGCACTCTGTCACTCTCTCTCTCTCTGTACCGCACTCTGTCACTCTCGCACTCTGTCACTCTCTCTCTATACCGCACTCTGTCACTCACTCTCTCTCTCTGTACGGCACTCTGTCACTCCCCCTCTGTACCGCACTCCGTCACTCACTCTCTCTCTCTGTACCGCACTCTGTCACTCTCCCTCTATACTGCACTCGGTAACACACTCTGTCACTTCCTCTCTATACCGCACTCTTTCACTCTCTCGCTCCGTACTACACTCTGTCACCCTCCCTCTGTACTGCACTCTGGCACTCTCGCTCTGTAGTGCACTCTGTCACTCTCTCTCTCTCTCTGTACCGCACTCTGTCACTCTCTCTTTGTACCGCACTCTATCACTCTCTCCCTCTGTACCGCACTCTGTCACTCTCTCTCTCTCTGTACCGCACTCTGTCACTCTCGCACTCTGTCACTCTCTCTCTATACCGCACTCTGTTACTCGCTCTCTCTCTCTGTACGGCAGTCTGTCACTCCCCCTCTGTACCGCACTCTTGCACTCTCTCTCGCTCCGTACCACACTCTGTCACCCTCCCTCTGTTCCGCACTCTGTCACTCTCGATCTGTAGTGCACTCTGTCACTCTCTCTCTCTCTGTACCGCGCTCTGTCACTCTCTTTCTCTGAACCGCACTCTATCACTCTCTCTCTGCACCGCACTCTGTCACTCTCCCTCTATACCGCACTCTGTCTCTCACTCTCTCTGTACCGCACTCTATCACTCTCTCTCTCTGTACCGCACTCTGTCACTATCTCTCTCTCTCTGTACCGCACTCTGTCACTCCCCCTCTATACCGCACTCTTTCACTCTCTCTCTCTCTGTACCGCACTCTGTCACTCTCTCTCTCTGTACCGCACTCTGTCACGCTCTCTCTGCGCCGCACTCTGTCACTCTCGCTCTTTACCACACTCTGTCAATCTCTCTCTCTGTACCGCACTCTGTCACTCTCTCTTTCTGTACCGCAGTCTGTCACTCTCTCTCTCTGTAGCGCACTCTGTCGCTCTCTCTGTACCGCACTCTGTCACTCTCTGTACCGCACTCTGTCACTCTCGCTTGCTCTGTACCGCATTCTGTCACTTTCTGTACCGCACTCTGTCACTCTCTCTCTCTGTACCACACTCTGTCACTCTCTCTCTCTGTACCGCGCTCTGCCACTCTCTCTCTCTGTACCGCACTCTGTCACTCTCTCTCTCTGTACCGCACTCTGTCACTCTCCCTCTATACCGCAATCTGTCACTCACTCTCTCTCTCTGTACCGCACTCTGTCACTCTCTCTCTCTCTGTACCGCACTCTGTCACTTTCTCTCTGTACCGCACTCTGTCACTCTCTCTCTCTCTGTACCGCACTCTGTCACTCTCTCTCTCTCTGTACCGCACTCTGTCACTCTCGCACTCTGTCACTCTCTCTCTATACCGCACTCTGTCACTCACTCTCTCTCTCTGTACGGCACTCTGTCACTCCCCCTCTGTACCGCACTCCGTCACTCACTCTCTCTCTCTGTACCGCACTCTGTCACTTCCTCTCAATACCGCACTCATTCACTCTCTCTCGCTCCGTACTACACTCTGTCACCCTCCCTCTGTACCGCACTCTGGCACTCTCGCTCTGTAGTGCACTCTGTCACTCTCTCTCTCTCTTTGTACCGCACTCTATCACTCTCTCTCTCTGTACCGCACACTGTCACTCTCTCTCTCTCTGTACCGCACTCTGTCACTCTCGCACTCTGTCACACTCTCTCTATACCGCACTCTGTCACTCACTCTCTCTCTCTGTACGGCAGTCTGTCACTCCCCCTCTGTACCGCACTCATTCACTCTCTCTTGCTCCGTACCACACACTGTCACCCTCCCTCTGTACCGCACTCTGTCACTCTCGATCTGTAGTGCACTCTGTCACTCTCTCTCTCTCTGTACCGCACTCTGTCACTCTCGCACTCTGTCACACTCTCTCTATACCGCACTCTGTCACTCACTCTCTCTCTCTGTACGGCAGTCTGTCACTCCCCCTCTGTACCGCACTCATTCACTCTCTCTTGCTCCGTACCACACTCTGCCACCCTCCCTCTGTACCGCACTCTGTCACTCTCGATCTGTAGTGCAATCTGTCACTCTCTCTCTGTACCGCGGTCTGTCACTCTCTTTCTCTGAACCGCACTCTATCACTCTCTCTCTGTACCGCACTCTGTCACTCTCCCTCTATACCGCACTCTGTCTCTCACTCTCTCTGTACCGCACTCTATCACTCTCTCTCTCTGTACCGCACTCTGTCACTATCTCTCTCTCTCTGTACCGCACTCTGTCACTCCCCCTCTATACCGCACTCTTTCACTCTCTCTCTCTCTGTACCGCACTCTGTCACTCTCTCTCTCTGTACCGCACTCTGTCACGCTCTCTCTGTGCCGCACTCTGTCACTCTCGCTCTTTACCACACTCTGTCAAACTCTCTCTCTGTCCGCACTCTGTCACTCTATCTTTCTGTACCGCAGTCTGTCACTCTCTCTCTCTGTAGCGCACTCTGTCACTCTCTCTGTACCGCACTCTGTCACTCTCTGTACCGCACTCTGTCACTCTCTCTCGCTCAGTACAGCACCCTGTCACTCTCTGTACCGCATTCTGTCACTCTCTCTCTCTGTACCGCACTCTGTCACTCTCTTTCTGTACCGCACTCTGTCACTCTCGCTCTCTGTACCGCACTCTGTCACTCTCTCTCTCTGTGGCGCACTCTGTCACTCTCTCTCTCTGTAGCGCACTCTGTCACTCTCTCTCTGTACCGTACTCTGTCAGTCTCACTCTGTACCGCACTCTGTCACTCTCTGTACCGCACTCTGTCACTCTCGCTTGCTCTGTACCGCATTCTGTCACTTTCTGTACCGCACTCTGTCACTCTCTCTCTCTGTACCACACTCTGCCATTCTCTCACTCTGTACCGCAATCTGTCACTCGCTCTCTACACCACACTCTGTCACGCTGTCCCTCTGTACCGTACTCTGTCACTCTCTCTCTCTGTACCGCATTCTGTCACTCTCTCTCTCTGTACCGTACTCTGTCACTCTCGCACTCTGTCACTCTCTCTCTATAACGCACTCTGTCACTCACTCTCTCTCTCTGTACGGCAGTCTGTCACTCCCCCTCTGTACCGCACTCTTTCACTCTCTCTCACTCCGTACCACACTCTGTCACCCTCCCTCTGTACCGCACTCTGTCACTCTCTCTCTCTGTAGCGCACTCTGTCACTCTCTCTCTGTACCGAACTCTGTCACTCTCTGTACCGCACTCTGTCACTCTCTCTCGCTCTGTACCGCACTCTGTCACTCTCTCTCTCTGTACCGCACTCTGTCACTCTTACTCTGTCTGTAGCGCACTCTGTCACTCTCTCTCTCTGTACCGCACTCTGTCACACTCTCTCTCTGTACCGCGCTCTGCCACTCTCTCTCTCTGTACCGCACTCTGTCACTCTCTCTCTCTGTACCGCACTCTGTCACTCTCCCTCTATACCGCAATCTGTCACTCACTCTCTCTCTCTGTACCGCACTCTGTCACTTTCTCTCTATACCGCACTCTTTCACTCTCTCTCGCTCCGTACCACACTCTGTCCCCCTCCCCCTGTACCGCACTCTGTCACTCTCACTCTGCAGTGCATTCTGTCACTCTCTCTCTCTCTGTACCGCACTCTGTCACTCTCTCTCTCTCTGTACCGCTCTCTGGCACTCTCGCTCTGTAGTGCACTCTATCACTCTCTCTCTCTCTGTACCGCACTCTGTCACTCTCTCTCTGTAACGCACTCTATTACTCTCTCACTCTGTACCGCAATCTGTCACTCGCTCTCTACACCACACTCTGTCACTCTGTCCCTCTGTACCGTACTCTGTCACTCTCTCTCTCTGTACCGCATTCTGTCACTCTCTCTCTCTGTACCGTACTCTGTCACTCTCGCACTCTGTCACTCTCTCTCTATACCGCACTCTGTCACTCACTCTCTCTCTCTGTATGGCACTCTGTCACTCCCCCCTCTGTACCGCACTCTGTCACTCTCTCTCTGTGCCGCACTCTGTCACTCTCCCTCTATACCGCACTCTGTCACTCACTCTCTCTCTCTGTACCACACTCAATCAATCTCTCTCGCTCCGTACCACACTCTGTCACCCTCCCTCTGTACCGCTCTCTGTCACTCTCGATCTGTAGTGCATTCTGTCACTCTCTCTCTCTCTGTACCGCGCTCTGTCACTCTCTCTCTCTGATCCGCAATCTGTCACTCTCTCTGCACTCTGTCACTCACTCTCTCTCTCGGTACCGCATTCTGTCACTTCCTCTCTGTACCGCACTCTTTCACTCTCTCTCGCTCCGTACTACACTCTGTCACCCTCCCTCTGTACCGCACTCTGGCACTCTCGCTCTGCAGTGCACTCTGTCACTCTCTCTCTCTCTCTGTACCGCACTCTGTCACTCTCTCTCTGTACCGCACTCTATCACTCTCTCTCTGTACCGCACTCTGTCACTCTCTCTCTCTCTGTACCGCACTCTGTCCCTCTCGCACTCTGTCACTCTCTCTCTATAACGCACTCTGTCACTGACTCTCTCTCTCTGTACGGCAGTCTGTCACTCCCCCTCTGTACCGCACTCTTGCACTCTCTCTCGCTCCGTACCACACTCTGTCACCCTCCCTCTGTTCCGCACTCTGTCACTCTCGATCTGTAGTGCACTCTGTCACTCTCTCTCTCTCTGTACCGCGCTCTGTCACTCTCTTTCTCTGAACCACACTCTATCACTCTCTCTCTGCACCGCACTCTGTCACTATCTCTCTCTCTCTGTACCGCACTCTGTCACTCCCCCTCTATACCGCACTCTTTCACTCTCTCTCTCTCTGCGCCGCACTCTGTCACTCTCGCTCTTTACCACACTCTCTCAATCTCTCTCTCTGTACCGCACTCTGTCACTCTCTCTTTCTGTACCGCAGTCTGTCACTCTCTCTCTCTGTAGCGCACTCTATCACTCTCTCTGTACCGCACTCTGTCACTCTCTGTACCGCACTCTGTCACTCTCTCTTGCTCAGTACCGCACTCTGTCACTCTCTGTACCGCATTCTGTCACTCTCTCTCTCTGTACCGCACTCTGTCACTCTCTTTCTGTACCGCACTCTGTCACTCTCGCTCTCTGTACCGCACTCTGTCACTCTCTCTCTCTGTGGCACACTCTGTCACTATCTCTCTCTGTAGCGCTCTCTGTCACTCTCTCTCTGTACCGTACTCTGTCAGTCTCACTCTGTACCGCACTCTGTCACTCTCTGTACCGCACTCTGTCACTCTCTCTCTCTGTACCACACTCTGTCATTCTCTCACTCTGTACCGCAATCTGCCACTCGCTCTCTACACCACACTCTGTCACTCTGTCCCTCTGTACCGTACTCTGTCACTCTGTACCGCATTCTGTCACTCTCTCTCTCTGTACCGCACTCTGTCACTCTCGCACTCTGTCACTCTCTCTCTATAATGCACTCTGTCACTCACTCTCTCTCTCTGTACGGCAGTCTGTCACTCCCCCTCTGTACCGCACTCTTTCACTCTCGCTCTGTAGTGCACTCTGTCACTCTCTCTCTCTCTCTGTACCGCACTCTGTCACTCCCCCTCTGTACCGCACTCATTCACTCTCATTTGCTCCGTACCACACATTGTCACCCTCCCTCTGTACCGCACTCTGTCACTCTCGATCTGTAGTGCACTCTGTCACTCTCTCTCTCTCTGTACCGCACTCTGTCACTCTCGCACTCTGTCACACTCTCTCTATACCGCACTCTGTCACTCACTCTCTCTCTCTGTACGGCAGTCTGTCACTCCCCCTCTGTACCGCACTCATTCACTCTCTCTTGCTCCGTACCACACTCTGTCACCCTCCCTCTGTACCGCACTCTGTCACTCTCGATCTGTAGTGCTCTCTGTCACTCTCTCTCTGTACCGCGCTCTGTCACTCTCTTTCTCTGAACCGCACTCTATCACTCTCTCTCTGTACCGCACGCTGTCACTCTCCCTCTATACCGCACTCTGTCTCTCACTCTCTCTGTACCGCACTCTATCACTCTCTCTCTCTGTACCGCACTCTGTCACTATCTCTCTCTCTCTGTACCGCACTCTGTCACTCCCCCTCTATACCGCACTCTTTCACTCTCTCTCTCTCTGTACCGCACTCTGTCACGCTCTCTGTGCCGCACTCTTGTCACTCTCGCTCTTTACCACACTCTGTCAAACACTCTCTCTGTCCGCACTCTGTCACTCTCTATTTCTGTACCGCAGTCTGTCACTCTCTCTCTCTGTAGCGCACTCTGTCACTCTCTCTGTACCGCACTCTGTCACTCTCTGTACCGCACTCTGTCACTCTCTCTCGCTCAGTACCGCACTCTGTCACTCTCTGTACCGCATTCTGTCACTCTCTCTCTCTGTACCGCACTCTGTCACTCTTTCTGTACCGCACTCTGTCAATCTCGCTCTGTACCGCACTCTGTCACTCTCTCTCGCTCAGTACCGCACTCTGTCACTCTCTGTACCGCATTCTGTCACTCTCGCTCTCTGTACCGCACTCTGTCACTCTCTCTCTCTGTGGCGCACTCTGTCACTCTCTCTCTCTGTAGCGCACTCTGTCACTCTCTCTCTGTACCGTACTCTGTCAGTCTCACTCTGTACCGCACTCTGTCACTCTCGCTTGCTCTGTACCGCATTCTGTCACTTTCTGTACCGCACTCTGTCACTCTCTCTCTCTGTACCACACTCTGCCATTCTCTCACTCTGTACCGCAATCTGTCACTCGCTCTCTACACCACACTCTGTCACTCTGTCCCTCTGTACTGCATTCTGTCACTCTCTCTCTCTGTACCGTACTCTGTCACTCTCTCTCTCTGTACCGCATTCTGTCACTCTCTCTCTCTGTACCGTACTCTGTCACTCTCGCACTCTGTCACTCTCTCTCTATAACGCACTCTGTCACTCACTCTCTCTCTCTGTACGGCAGTCTGTCACTCCCCCTCTGTACCGCACTCTTTCACTCTCTCTCGCTCCGTACCACACTCTGTCACCCTCCCTCTGTACCGCACTCTGTCACTCTCTCTCTCTGTAGCGCACTCTGTCACTCTCTGTCTGTACCGCACTCTGTCACTCTCTGTACCGCACTCTGTCACTCTCTCTCGCTCTGTAGCGCACTCTGTCACTTTCTCTCTGTACCACACTCTTTCACTCTCTCTCGCTCCGTACCACACTCTGGCCCCTCCCTCTGTACCGCACTCTGTCACTCTCACTCTGTAGTGCATTCTGTCACTCTCTCTCTCTCTGTACCGCACTCTGTCACTCTCTCTCTCTCTGTACCGCAATCTGGCACTCTCGCTCTGTAGTGCACTCTGTCACTCTCTCTCTCTCTGTACCGCACTCTGCCACTCTCTCTCTGTAACGCACTCTATCACTCTCTCTCTCTGTACCGCACTCTGTCACTCTCGCACTCTGTCACTCTCTCTCTATACCGCCCTCTGTCACTCACTCTCTCTCTCTGTACGGCACTCTGTCACTCCCACTCTGTACCGCACTCTGTCACTCTCTCTCTGTACCGCACTCTGTCACTCTCCCTCTATACCGCACTCTGTCACTCACTCTCTCTCTCTGTACCACACTCATTCACTCTCTCTCGCTCCATACCACACTCTGTCACCCTCCTCTGTACCGCTCTCTGTCACTCTCGATCTGTAGTGCACTCTGTCACTCTCTCTCTCTCTGTACCGCGCTCTGTCACTCTCACTCTCTGAACCGCAATCTGTCACTCTCTCTCTGTACCGCACTCTGTCACTCTCCCTCTATACTGCACTCTGTCACTCACTCTCTCTCTCGGTACCGCACTCTGTCACTTCCTCTCTGTACCGCACTCTTTCACTCTCTCTCGCTCCGTACTACACTCTGTCACCCTCCCTCTGTACCGCCCTCTGGCAATCCCGCTCTGTAGTGCACTCTGTCACTCTCTCTCTCTCTCTGTACCGCACTCTGTCACTCTCTCTCTGTACCGCACTCTATCACTCTCTCTCTGTACCGCACTCTGTCACTCTCTCTCTCTCTATAACGTACTCTGTCACTCACTCTCTCTCTCTCTGTACGGCAGTCTGTCACTCCCCCTCTGTACCGCACTCTTTCACTCTCTCTCGCTCCGTACCACACTCTGTCACCCTCCCTCTGTACCGCACTCTGTCACTCTCGATCTGTAGTGCACTCTGTCACTCTCTCTCTCTCTGTACCGCGCTCTGTCACTCTCTTTCTCTGAACCGCACTCTATCACTCTCTCTCTGTACCGCACTCTGTCACTCTCCCTCTAAACCGCACTCTGTCTCTCACTCTCTCTGTACCGCACTCTATCACTCTCTCTCTCTGTACCGCACTCTGTCACTATCTCTCTCTCTGTACCGCACTCTGTCACTCCCCCTCTATACCGCACTCTTTCACTCTCTCTCTCTCTGTACCGCACTCTGTCACTCTCTTCTCTCTGTACCGCACTCTGTCACTCCCCCTCTATACCGCACTCTTTCACTCTCTCTCTGTCTGTACCGCACTCTGTCACTCTCTCTCTCTGTACCGCACTCTGTCATGCTCTCTCTGTGCCGCACTCTGTCACTCTCGCTCTTTACCACACTCTGTCAATCTCTCTCTCTGTACCGCACTCTGTCACTCTCTCTTTCTGTACCGCAGTCTGTCACTCTCTCTCTCTGTAGCGCACTCTGTCACTCTCTCTGTACCGCACTCTGTCACTCTCTGTACCGCACTCTGTCACTCTCTTTCGCTCAGTACCGCACTCTGTCACTCTCTGTACCGCATTCTGTCACTCTCTCTCTCTGTACCGCACTCTGTCACTCTCTTTCTGTACCGCACTCTGTCAATCTCTCTCTGTACCGCACTCTGTCACTCTCGCGCTCTGTACCGCACTCTGTCACTCTCTCTCCCTGTGGCGCACTCTGTCACTCTCTCTCTCTGTAGCGCACTCTGTCACTCTCTCTCTGTACCGTACTCTGTCACTCTCACTCTGTACCGCACTCTGTCACTCTCTGTACCGCACTCTGTCATTCTCTCTCGCTCTGTCCCGCACTCTGTCTCTCTCTGTACCGCATGCTGTCACTCTCCCTCTATACCACACTCTGTCACTCACTCTCTCTCTCTGTACCGCACTCTTTCACTGTCTCTCGCTCCGTACCAAACTCTGTCACCCTCCCTCTGTACTGCACTCTGGCACTCTCTCTCTGTACCGCACTCTGTCACTCTCTCACTCTGTACCGCACTCTGTCACTCTCTCTCGCTCTACCGCACTCTGTCACTCTCCCACTCTGTACCGCACTCTGTCACTCTCTCTTCCTCTGCACCGCAATCTGTCACACTCTGTACCGCACTCTGTCATTCTCTGTCTGTACCGCACTCTGTCACTCTCTCTCAGTACAGCACTCTGTCACTCTCTCTCTCTGGACCGCACTCTGTGACACTTTCTCTGTACCGCACTCTGTCACTCTCTCGCTCTGTAACGCAATCTGTCAATCTCTCCCTCTGTACCGCAGTCTGTCACTCTCTCTCTCTGCACCGCACTCTGTCACTCTCTCCCACTCTGTACCGCACTCTGTCACTCTCTCTCTCTGTACCGCACTCTGTCACTCTCTCACTCTGGGCCGCACTCTGTCACACTCTCGCTCGGTACCGCACTCTGTCTCTCTCTCTCTCTGTACCGCACTCTGTCCCTCTCGCACTCTGTCACTCTCTCTCTATAACGCACTCTGTCACTGACTCTCTCTCTCTGTACGGCAGTCTGTCACTCCCCCTCTGTACCGCACTCTTGCACTCTCTCTCGCTCCGTACCACACTCTGTCACCCTCCCTCTGTTCCGCACTCTGTCACTCCCGATCTGTAGTGCACTCTGTCACTCTCTCTCTCTCTGTACCGCGCTCTGTCACTCTCTTTCTCTGAACCGCACTCTATCACTCTCTCTCTGCACCGCACTCTGTCACTATCTCTCTCTCTCTGTACCGCACTCTGTCACTCCCCCTCTATACCGCACTCTTTCACTCTCTCTCTCTCTGCGCCGCACTCTGTCACTCTCGCTCTTTACCACACTCTCTCAATCTCTCTCTCTGTACCGCACTCTGTCACTCTCTCTTTCTGTACCGCAGTCTGTCACTCTCTCTCTCTGTAGCGCACTCTATCACTCTCTCTGTACCGCACTCTGTCACTCTCTGTACCGCACTCTGTCACTCTCTCTTGCTCAGTACCGCACTCTGTCACTCTCTGTACCGCATTCTGTCACTCTCTCTCTCTGTACCGCACTCTGTCACTCTCTTTCTGTACCGCACTCTGTCACTCTCGCTCTCTGTACCGCACTCTGTCACTCTCTCTCTCTGTGGCACACTCTGTCACTATCTCTCTCTGTAGCGCTCTCTGTCACTCTCTCTCTGTACCGTACTCTGTCAGTCTCACTCTGTACCGCACTCTGTCACTCTCTGTACCGCACTCTGTCACTCTCTCTCTCTGTACCACACTCTGTCATTCTCTCACTCTGTACCGCAATCTGCCACTCGCTCTCTACACCACACTCTGTCACTCTGTCCCTCTGTACCGTACTCTGTCACTCTGTACCGCATTCTGTCACTCTCTCTCTCTGTACCGCACTCTGTCACTCTCGCACTCTGTCACTCTCTCTCTATAATGCACTCTGTCACTCACTCTCTCTCTCTGTACGGCAGTCTGTCACTCCCCCTCTGTACCGCACTCTTTCACTCTCGCTCTGTAGTGCACTCTGTCACTCTCTCTCTCTCTCTGTACCGCACTCTGTCACTCCCCCTCTGTACCGCACTCATTCACTCTCATTTGCTCCGTACCACACACTGTCACCCTCCCTCTGTACCGCACTCTGTCACTCTCGATCTGTAGTGCACTCTGTCACTCTCTCTCTCTCTGTACCGCACTCTGTCACTCTCGCACTCTGTCACACTCTCTCTATACCGCACTCTGTCACTCACTCTCTCTCTCTGTACGGCAGTCTGTCACTCCCCCTCTGTACCGCACTCATTCACTCTCTCTTGCTCCGTACCACACTCTGTCACCCTCCCTCTGTACCGCACTCTGTCACTCTCGATCTGTAGTGCTCTCTGTCACTCTCTCTCTGTACCGCGCTCTGTCACTCTCTTTCTCTGAACCGCACTCTATCACTCTCTCTCTGTACCGCACGCTGTCACTCTCCCTCTATACCGCACTCTGTCTCTCACTCTCTCTGTACCGCACTCTATCACTCTCTCTCTCTGTACCGCACTCTGTCACTATCTCTCTCTCTCTGTACCGCACTCTGTCACTCCCCCTCTATACCGCACTCTTTCACTCTCTCTCTCTCTGTACCGCACTCTGTCACGCTCTCTGTGCCGCACTCTGTCACTCTCGCTCTTTACCACACTCTGTCAAACACTCTCTCTGTCCGCACTCTGTCACTCTCTAGTTCTGTACCGCAGTCTGTCACTCTCTCTCTCTCTGTAGCGCACTCTGTCACTCTCTCTGTACCGCACTCTGTCACTCTCTGTACCGCACTCTGTCACTCTCTCTCGCTCAGTACCGCACTCTGTCACTCTCTGTACCGCATTCTGTCACTCTCTCTCTCTGTACCGCACTCTGTCACTCTCTTTCTGTACCGCACTCTGTCAATCTCGCTCTGTACCGCACTCTGTCACTCTCGCTCTCTGTACCGCACTCTGTCACTCTCGCTCTCTGTACCGCACTCTGTCACTCTCTCTCTCTGTACCACACTCTGCCATTCTCTCACTCTGTACCGCAATCTG
Source organism: Somniosus microcephalus (assembly GCF_052327205.1). Taxonomy (NCBI): domain Eukaryota; kingdom Metazoa; phylum Chordata; class Chondrichthyes; order Squaliformes; family Somniosidae; genus Somniosus; species Somniosus microcephalus. The sequence goes on from NC_140992.1 coordinate 168,102,909, forward strand.
TCACTCGCTCTCTACACCACACTCTGTCACTCTGTCCCTCTGTACTGCATTCTGTCACTCTCTCTCTCTGTACCGTACTCTGTCACTCTCTCTCTCTGTACCGCATTCTGTCACTCTCTCTCTCTGTACCGTACTCTGTCACTCTCGCACTCTGTCACTCTCTCTCTATAACGCACTCTGTCACTCACTCTCTCTCTCTGTACGGCAGTCTGTCACTCCCCCTCTGTACCGCACTCTTTCACTCTCTCTCGCTCCGTACCACACTCTGTCACCCTCCCTCTGTACCGCACTCTGTCACTCTCTCTCTCTGTAGCGCACTCTGTCACTCTCTGTCTGTACCGCACTCTGTCACTCTCTGTACCGCACTCTGTCACTCTCTCTCGCTCTGTAGCGCACTCTGTCACTCTCTCTCTCTGTACCGCACTCTGTCACTCTCTCTCTCTGTACCGCGCTCTGCCACTCTCTCTCTCTGTACCGCACTCTGTCACTCTCTCTCTCTGTACCGCACTCTGTCACTCTCCCTCTATACCGCAATCTGTCACTCACTCTCTCTCTCTGTACCGCACTCTGTCACTTTCTCTCTGTACCACACTCTTTCACTCTCTCTCGCTCCGTACCACACTCTGGCCCCTCCCTCTGTACCGCACTCTGTCACTCTCACTCTGTAGTGCATTCTGTCACTCTCTCTCTCTCTGTACCGCACTCTGTCACTCTCTCTCTCTCTGTACCGCAATCTGGCACTCTCGCTCTGTAGTGCACTCTGTCACTCTCTCTCTCTCTGTACCGCACTCTGCCACTCTCTCTCTGTAACGCACTCTATCACTCTCTCTCTCTGTACCGCACTCTGTCACTCTCGCACTCTGTCACTCTCTCTCTATACCGCCCTCTGTCACTCACTCTCTCTCTCTGTACGGCACTCTGTCACTCCCACTCTGTACCGCACTCTGTCACTCTCTCTCTGTACCGCACTCTGTCACTCTCTCTCTGTACCGCACTCTGTCACTCTCCCTCTATACCGCACTCTGTCACTCACTCTCTCTCTCTGTACCACACTCATTCACTCTCTCTCGCTCCATACCACACTCTGTCACCCTCCTCTGTACCGCTCTCTGTCACTCTCGATCTGTAGTGCACTCTGTCACTCTCTCTCTCTCTGTACCGCGCTCTGTCACTCTCTCTCTCTGAACCGCAATCTGTCACTCTCTCTCTGTACCGCACTCTGTCACTCTCCCTCTATACTGCACTCTGTCACTCACTCTCTCTCTCGGTACCGCACTCTGTCACTTCCTCTCTGTACCGCACTCTTTCACTCTCTCTCGCTCCGTACTACACTCTGTCACCCTCCCTCTGTACCGCACTCTGGCAATCCCGCTCTGTAGTGCACTCTGTCACTCTCTCTCTCTCTCTGTACCGCACTCTGTCACTCTCTCTCTGTACCGCACTCTATCACTCTCTCTCTGTACCGCACTCTGTCACTCTCTCTCTCTCTATAACGCACTCTGTCACTCACTCTCTCTCTCTCTGTACGGCAGTCTGTCACTCCCCCTCTGTACCGCACTCTTTCACTCTCTCTCGCTCCGTACCACACTCTGTCACCCTCCCTCTGTACCGCACTCTGTCACTCTCGATCTGTAGTGCACTCTGTCACTCTCTCTCTCTCTGTACCGCGCTCTGTCACTCTCTTTCTCTGAACCGCACTCTATCACTCTCTCTCTGTACCGCACTCTGTCACTCTCCCTCTAAACCGCACTCTGTCTCTCACTCTCTCTGTACCGCACTCTATCACTCTCTCTCTCTGTACCGCACTCTGTCACTATCTCTCTCTCTGTACCGCACTCTGTCACTCCCCCTCTATACCGCACTCTTTCACTCTCTCTCTCTCTGTACCGCACTCTGTCACTCTCTCTCTCTGTACCGCACTCTGTCACTCCCCCTCTATACCGCACTCTTTCACTCTCTCTCTCTCTGTACCGCACTCTGTCACTCTCTCTCTCTGTACCGCACTCTGTCATGCTCTCTCTGTGCCGCACTCTGTCACTCTCGCTCTTTACCACACTCTGTCAATCTCTCTCTCTGTACCGCACTCTGTCACTCTCTCTTTCTGTACCGCAGTCTGTCACTCTCTCTCTCTGTAGCGCACTCTGTCACTCTCTCTGTACCGCACTCTGTCACTCTCTGTACCGCACTCTGTCACTCTCTTTCGCTCAGTACCGCACTCTGTCACTCTCTGTACCGCATTCTGTCACTCTCTCTCTCTGTACCGCACTCTGTCACTCTCTTTCTGTACCGCACTCTGTCAATCTCTCTCTGTACCGCACTCTGTCACTCTCGCGCTCTGTACCGCACTCTGTCACTCTCTCTCCCTGTGGCGCACTCTGTCACTCTCTCTCTCTGTAGCGCACTCTGTCACTCTCTCTCTGTACCGTACTCTGTCACTCTCACTCTGTACCGCACTCTGTCACTCTCTGTACCGCACTCTGTCATTCTCTCTCGCTCTGTCCCGCACTCTGTCTCTCTCTGTACCGCATGCTGTCACTCTCCCTCTATACCACACTCTGTCACTCACTCTCTCTCTCTGTACCGCACTCTTTCACTGTCTCTCGCTCCGTACCAAACTCTGTCACCCTCCCTCTGTACTGCACTCTGGCACTCTCTCTCTGTACCGCACTCTGTCACTCTCTCACTCTGTACCGCACTCTGTCACTCTCTCTCGCTCTACCGCACTCTGTCACTCTCCCACTCTGTACCGCACTCTGTCACTCTCTCTTCCTCTGCACCGCAATCTGTCACACTCTGTACCGCACTCTGTCATTCTCTGTCTGTACCGCACTCTGTCACTCTTTCTCTGTACCGCACTCTGTCACTCTCTCTCTGTACCGCACTCTGTCACTCTCTCTCAGTACAGCACTCTGTCACTCTCTCTCTCTGGACCGCACTCTGTGACACTTTCTCTGTACCGCACTCTGTCACTCTCTCGCTCTGTAACGCAATCTGTCAATCTCTCCCTCTGTACCGCAGTCTGTCACTCTCTCTCTCTGCACCGCACTCTGTCACTCTCTCCCACTCTGTACCGCACTCTGTCACTCTCTCTCTCTGTACCGCACTCTGTCACTCTCTCACTCTGGGCCGCACTCTGTCACACTCTCGCTCGGTACCGCACTCTGTCTCTCTCTCTCTCTGTACCGCACTCTGTCCCTCTCGCACTCTGTCACTCTCTCTCTATAACGCACTCTGTCACTGACTCTCTCTCTCTGTACGGCAGTCTGTCACTCCCCCTCTGTACCGCACTCTTGCACTCTCTCTCGCTCCGTACCACACTCTGTCACCCTCCCTCTGTTCCGCACTCTGTCACTCTCGATCTGTAGTGCACTCTGTCACTCTCTCTCTCTCTGTACCGCGCTCTGTCACTCTCTTTCTCTGAACCGCACTCTATCACTCTCTCTCTGCACCGCACTCTGTCACTATCTCTCTCTCTCTGTACCGCACTCTGTCACTCCCCCTCTATACCGCACTATTTCACTCTCTCTCTCTCTGCGCCGCACTCTGTCACTCTCGCTCTTTACCACACTCTCTCAATCTCTCTCTCTGTACCGCACTCTGTCACTCTCTCTTTCTGTACCGCAGTCTGTCACTCTCTCTCTCTGTAGCGCACTCTATCACTCTCTCTGTACCGCACTCTGTCACTCTCTGTACCGCACTCTGTCACTCTCTCTTGCTCAGTACCGCACTCTGTCACTCTCTGTACCGCATTCTGTCACTCTCTCTCTCTGTACCGCACTCTGTCACTCTCTTTCTGTACCGCACTCTGTCACTCTCGCTCTCTGTACCGCACTCTGTCACTCTCTCTCTCTGTGGCACACTCTGTCACTATCTCTCTCTGTAGCGCTCTCTGTCACTCTCTCTCTGTACCGTACTCTGTCAGTCTCACTCTGTACCGCACTCTGTCACTCTCTGTACCGCACTCTGTCACTCTCTCTCTCTGTACCACACTCTGTCATTCTCTCACTCTGTACCGCAATCTGCCACTCGCTCTCTACACCACACTCTGTCACTCTGTCCCTCTGTACCGTACTCTGTCACTCTGTACCGCATTCTGTCACTCTCTCTCTCTGTACCGCACTCTGTCACTCTCGCACTCTGTCACTCTCTCTCTATAATGCACTCTGTCACTCACTCTCTCTCTCTGTACGGCAGTCTGTCACTCCCCCTCTGTACCGCACTCTTTCACTCTCGCTCTGTAGTGCACTCTGTCACTCTCTCTCTCTCTCTGTACCGCACTCTGTCACTCCCCCTCTGTACTGCACTCATTCACTCTCATTTGCTCCGTACCACACACTGTCACCCTCCCTCTGTACCGCACTCTGTCACTCTCGATCTGTAGTGCACTCTGTCACTCTCTCTCTCTCTGTACCGCACTCTGTCACTCTCGCACTCTGTCACACTCTCTCTATACCGCACTCTGTCACTCACTCTCTCTCTCTGTACGGCAGTCTGTCACTCCCCCTCTGTACCGCACTCATTCACTCTCTCTTGCTCCGTACCACACTCTGTCACCCTCCCTCTGTACCGCACTCTGTCACTCTCGATCTGTAGTGCTCTCTGTCACTCTCTCTCTGTACCGCGCTCTGTCACTCTCTTTCTCTGAACCGCACTCTATCACTCTCTCTCTGTACCGCACGCTGTCACTCTCCCTCTATACCGCACTCTGTCTCTCACTCTCTCTGTACCGCACTCTATCACTCTCTCTCTCTGTACCGCACTCTGTCACTATCTCTCTCTCTCTGTACCGCACTCTGTCACTCCCCCTCTATACCGCACTCTTTCACTCTCTCTCTCTCTGTACCGCACTCTGTCACGCTCTCTGTGCCGCACTCTGTCACTCTCGCTCTTTACCACACTCTGTCAAACACTCTCTCTGTCCGCACTCTGTCACTCTCTATTTCTGTACCGCAGTCTGTCACTCTCTCTCTCTGTAGCGCACTCTGTCACTCTCTCTGTACCGCACTCTGTCACTCTCTGTACCGCACTCTGTCACTCTCTCTCGCTCAGTACCGCACTCTGTCACTCTCTGTACCGCATTCTGTCACTCTCTCTCTCTGTACCGCACTCTGTCACTCTCTTTCTGTACCGCACTCTGTCAATCTCGCTCTGTACCGCACTCTGTCACTCTCGCTCTCTGTACCGCACTCTGTCACTCTCTCTCTCTGTGGCGCACTCTGTCACTCTCTCTCTCTGTAGCGCACTCTGTCACTCTCTCTCTGTACCGTACTCTGTCAGTCTCACTCTGTACCGCACTCTGTCACTCTCGCTTGCTCTGTACCGCATTATGTCACTTTCTGTACCGCACTCTGTCACTCTCTCTCTCTGTACCACACTCTGCCATTCTCTCACTCTGTACCGCAATCTGTCACTCGCTCTCTACACCACACTCTGTCACTCTGTCCCTCTGTACTGCATTCTGTCACTCTCTCTCTCTGTACCGTACTCTGTCACTCTCTCTCTCTGTACCGCATTCTGTCACTCTCTCTCTCTGTACCGTACTCTGTCACTCTCGCACTCTGTCACTCTCTCTCTATAACGCACTCTGTCACTCACTCTCTCTCTCTGTACGGCAGTCTGTCACTCCCCCTCTGTACCGCACTCTTTCACTCTCTCTCGCTCCGTACCACACTCTGTCACCCTCCCTCTGTACCGCACTCTGTCACTCTCTCTCTCTGTAGCGCACTCTGTCACTCTCTGTCTGTACCGCACTCTGTCACTCTCTGTACCGCACTCTGTCACTCTCTCTCGCTCTGTAGCGCACTCTGTCACTCTCTCTCTCTGTACCGCACTCTGTCACTCTCTCTCTCTGTACCGCGCTCTGCCACTCTCTCTCTCTGTACCGCACTCTGTCACTCTCTCTCTCTGTACCGCACTCTGTCACTCTCCCTCTATACCGCAATCTGTCACTCACTCTCTCTCTCTGTACCGCACTCTGTCACTTTCTCTCTGTACCACACTCTTTCACTCTCTCTCGCTCCGTACCACACTCTGGCCCCTCCCTCTGTACCGCACTCTGTCACTCTCACTCTGTAGTGCATTCTGTCACTCTCTCTCTCTCTGTACCGCACTCTGTCACTCTCTCTCTCTCTGTACCGCAATCTGGCACTCTCGCTCTGTAGTGCACTCTGTCACTCTCTCTCTCTCTGTACCGCACTCTGCCACTCTCTCTCTGTAACGCACTCTATCACTCTCTCTCTCTGTACCGCACTCTGTCACTCTCGCACTCTGTCACTCTCTCTCTATACCGCCCTCTGTCACTCACTCTCTCTCTCTGTACGGCACTCTGTCACTCCCACTCTGCACCGCACTCTGTCACTCTCTCTCTGTACCGCACTCTGTCACTCTCCCTCTATACCGCACTCTGTCACTCACTCTCTCTCTCTGTACCACACTCATTCACTCTCTCTCGCTCCATACCACACTCTGTCACCCTCCTCTGTACCGCTCTCTGTCACTCTCGATCTGTAGTGCACTCTGTCACTCTCTCTCTCTCTGTACCGCGCTCTGTCACTCTCTCTCTCTGAACCGCAATCTGTCACTCTCTCTCTGTACCGCACTCTGTCACTCTCCCTCTATACTGCACTCTGTCACTCACTCTCTCTCTCGGTACCGCACTCTGTCACTTCCTCTCTGTACCGCACTCTTTCACTCTCTCTCGCTCCGTACTACACTCTGTCACCCTCCCTCTGTACCGCACTCTGGCAATCCCGCTCTGTAGTGCACTCTGTCACTCTCTCTCTCTCTCTGTACCGCACTCTGTCACTCTCTCAGTGTACCGCACTCTATCACTCTCTCTCTGTACCGCACTCTGTCACTCTCTCTCTCTCTATAACGCACTCTGTCACTCACTCTCTCTCTCTCTGTACGGCAGTCTGTCACTCCCCCTCTGTACCGCACTCTTTCACTCTCTCTCGCTCCGTACCACACTCTGTCACCCTCCCTCTGTACCGCACTCTGTCACTCTCGATCTGTAGTGCACTCTGTCACTCTCTCTCTCTCTGTACCGCGCTCTGTCACTCTCTTTCTCTGAACCGCACTCTATCACTCTCTCTCTGTACCGCACTCTGTCACTCTCCCTCTAAACCGCACTCTGTCTCTCACTCTCTCTGTACCGCACTCTATCACTCTCTCTCTCTGTACCGCACTCTGTCACTATCTCTCTCTCTGTACCGCACTCTGTCACTCCCCCTCTATACCGCACTCTTTCACTCTCTCTCTCTCTGTACCGCACTCTGTCACTCTCTCTCTCTGTACCGCACTCTGTCACTCCCCCTCTATACCGCACTCTTTCACTCTCTCTCTCTCTGTACCGCACTCTGTCACTCTCTCTCTCTGTACCGCACTCTGTCATGCTCTCTCTGTGCCGCACTCTGTCACTCTCGCTCTTTACCACACTCTGTCAATCTCTCTCTCTGTACCGCACTCTGTCACTCTCTCTTTCTGTACCGCAGTCTGTCACTCTCTCTCTCTGTAGCGCACTCTGTCACTCTCTCTGTACCGCACTCTGTCACTCTCTGTACCGCACTCTGTCACTCTCTTTCGCTCAGTACCGCACTCTGTCACTCTCTGTACCGCATTCTGTCACTCTCTCTCTCTGTACCGCACTCTGTCACTCTCTTTCTGTACCGCACTCTGTCAATCTCTCTCTGTACCGCACTCTGTCACTCTCGCGCTCTGTACCACACTCTGTCACTCTCTCTCCCTGTGGCGCACTCTGTCACTCTCTCTCTCTGTAGCGCACTCTGTCACTCTCTCTCTGTACCGTACTCTGTCACTCTCACTCTGTACCGCACTCTGTCACTCTCTGTACCGCACTCTGTCATTCTCTCTCGCTCTGTCCCGCACTCTGTCTCTCTCTGTACCGCATGCTGTCACTCTCCCTCTATACCACACTCTGTCACTCACTCTCTCTCTCTGTACCGCACTCTTTCACTGTCTCTCGCTCCATACCAAACTCTGTCACCCTCCCTCTGTACTGCACTCTGGCACTCTCTCTCTGTACCGCACTCTGTCACTCTCTCACTCTGTACCGCACTCTGTCACTCTCTCTCGCTCTACCGCACTCTGTCACTCTCCCACTCTGTACCGCACTCTGTCACTCTCTCTTCCTCTGCACCGCAATCTGTCACACTCTGTACCGCACTCTGTCATTCTCTGTCTGTACCGCACTCTGTCACTCTTTCTCTGTACCGCACTCTGTCACTCTCTCTCTGTACCGCACTCTGTCACTCTCTCTCAGTACAGCACTCTGTCACTCTCTCTCTCTGGACCGCACTCTGTGACACTTTCTCTGTACCGCACTCTGTCACTCTCTCGCTCTGTAACGCAATCTGTCAATCTCTCCCTCTGTACCGCAGTCTGTCACTCTCTCTCTCTGCACCGCACTCTGTCACTCTCTCCCACTCTGTACCGCACTCTGTCACTCTCTCTCTCTGTACCGCACTCTGTCACTCTCTCACTCTGGGCCGCACTCTGTCACACTCTCGCTCGGTACCGCACTCTGTCTCTCTCTCACTCTGTACTGCACTCTGTCACTCTCTCCCTCTGTACCACACTCTATCACACTCTCCCACTCTATACCGCACTCTATCACTCTCTCTCTCTGTACCGCACTCTATCAGTCTCTCTATCTCTGTACTGCACTCTGTCACTGTCTCTCTCTGAACCGAACTCTGTCACTCTCCCTCTGTACCGCACTCTGTCACTCTCTCCCTCAGTACCGCACTCTGTCACTCTCTCTCTCTGTTCCGCACTGTCATGCTCTCTCTCTGTACCGCACTCTGTCACTCTCTCTCTCTGTACCGCACTCTGTCACTCTCTCTCTCTGTACTGCACTCTGTCACTCTGTCTCTCTGTACCGGACTCTGTCACTCTCTGTCTGAGCCGCACTCTGTCACTGTCTCTCTCTGAACCGCACTCTGTCACTCTCCCTCTCTATACGCACTCTGTCACTCTCCCTCTCTATACCACACTCTGTCACTCTCTCTTTCTGTTACGCACTCTGTCACTCTCACTCTCTGTAGCGCACTCTGTCACTCTCTCTCTGTAGCGCACTCTGTCACTCTCTCTCTCTGTAGCGCACTCTGTCACTCTCTCACTCTGGGCCGCACTCTGTCACACTCTTGCTCGGTACCGCACTCTGTCACACTCTTGCTCGGTACCGCACTCTGTCTCTCTCTCACTCTGTACTGCACTCTGTCACTCTCTCCCTCTGTACCACACTCTATCACACTCTCCCACTCTATACCGCACTCTATCACTCTCTCTCTCTGTACCGCACTCTATCACTCTCTCTATCTCTGTACTGCACTCTGTCACTGTCTCTCTCTGAACCGAACTCTGTCACTCTCCCTCTGTACCGCACTCTGTCACTCTCTCTCTCTGTACCGCACTCTGTCACTCTCTCTCTCTGTACTGCACTCTGTCACTCTGTCTCTCTGTACCGGACTCTGTCACTCTCTGTCTGAGCCGCACTCTGTCACTGTCTCTCTCTGAACCGCACTCTGTCACTCTCCCTCTCTATACGCACTCTGTCACTCTCCCTCTCTATACCACACTCTGTCACTCTCTCTTTCTGTTACGCACTCTGTCACTCTCACTCTCTGTAGCGCACTCTGTCACTCTCTCTCTCTGTAGCGTACTCTGTCACTGTCTCTCTGTACCATACTCTGTCACTCTCTGTACCGCATTCTGTCAGTCTCTCATTCTGTACCGCACTCTCTCTCTCTGTACCGCACTCTGTCACTCTCTCACTGTACCGCACTCTGTCACTCTCACTCTCTGTACCGCACTCTGTCACTCTCTCCCTCTGTACCACATTCTGTCACTCTCTCTCTGTACCGCACTCTGTCACTCTCTCTCTCTGTACCGCACTGTCACTCTCTCTCTGTAGCGCACTCTGTCACTCTCTCTCTCTGTAGCGCACTCTGTCACTCTCTCTCTGTAGCGCACTCTGTCACTCTCTCTCTGTACCGCACTCTGTCACTCTCGCTCTGTACTGCACTTTGTTACTCTCTCTCGGTACCGCACTCTGTCACTCTCCATCTCTGTACCGCACTCTGTCTCTCTCTCTCTGTACAGCACCCTGTCACTCTCTCTCTCTGGACCGCACTCTTTCACTCTCTCTCTGTACCGCACACTGTCACTCTCGCTCTGTACCGCAATGTGTCACTCTCTCTCTCTGTACCGCAATCTGTCACTCTCTCCCTCTGTACCACTCTCTGTCACTCTCCACTCTGTATCACTCTCTCTCTGTACCGCACTCTGTGACTCTCGCTCTGTACCGCACTCTGTCTCTCTCTCTCTCTGTAGCGCACTCTGTCACTCTCTCTCTGTACCGCACTCTCACTCTCGCTCTGTACTGCACTTTGTTACTCTCTCTCGGTACCGCACTCTGTCACTCTCCATCTCTGTACCGCACTCTGTCTCTCTCTCTCTGTACAGCACCCTGTCACTCTCTCTCTCTGGACCGCACTCTTTCACTCTCTCTCTGTACCGCACACTGTCACTCTCGCTCTGTACCGCAATGTGTCACTCTCTCTCTCTGTACCGCAATCTGTCACTCTCTCCCTCTGTACCACTCTCTGTCACTCTCCACTCTGTATCACTCACTCTCTGTACCACACTCTGTCACTCTCTCTCGGTACCGCACTCTGTCACTCTTTCTCTGTACCGCACTCTGTCACTCTCTCGCTCTGTACCGCAATCTGTCAATCTCTCCCTCTGTACCGCACTCTGTCACTCTCTCTCTCTGCACCACACTCTGTCACTCTCTCCCTTTGTATCGCATTCTGTCACTCTCTCTCTCTGTACCGCACTCTGTCACTCTCTATCGGTACCGCACTCTGTCACTCTCTCTCTCTCTCTGTACTGCACTCTGTCACTCTCTCTCTCTGTACCACACTCTGTCACTCTCTCCCACTCTGTACCACACTCTGTCACTCTCTCCCTCTCTGTACCGCACTCTGTCACTCTCTCTCTCTGTACCCCATTCTGTCACTCTCTCTCTCTCTGTGCCGCACTCTGTCACTCTCCCTCTGTACTGCACTCTGTCACTCTCTCTCTCTGTACCGCACTCTGTCACTCTCCCTCTGTACTGCACTCTGTCACTCTCTATCTCTGTACCGCACTCTGTCACTCTCTCTCTCTGTACCACACTCTGTCACTCTCTCCCACTCTGTACCACACTCTGTCACACTCTCTCTCTCTGTACCGCACTCTGTCACTCTCTCTCTCTGTACCGCATTCTGTCACTCTCTCTCTCTCTGAACCGCACACTGTCACTCTCCCTCTGTACCGCACTCTGTCACTCTCTATCTCTGTACCGCACTCTCACTCTCTTTCTCTGTACTGCACTCTGTCTCTCTCTCTCTCTGTAACGCACTCTGTCACTCTCTCTCTGTACCGCACTCTGTCAAACTCTCCCACTCTATACCGCACTCTATCACTCTCTCTTTCTGTACCGCACCCGATCACTCTCTCTCTGTACCACACTCTGTCACTCTCGCTCTGTACCGCACTCTGTCCCTCTCACTCTGTACCGCACTCTGTCCCTCTCGCTCTGTACCGAACTCTGTCACTCTCTCTCTGTACCGCACTCTGTCACACTCTATCGGTATCGCACTCTGTCACTTTCTCCCTCTGTACCGCACTCTGTCACTCTCTTTCTCTCTGTACCGCACTCTGTCACTCTCTCTCTCTCTGTACCGCACTCTGTCACTCTCTCTCTCTGTACCGCATTCTGTCACTCTCCCTCTGTACTGCACTCTGTCACTCACTCTCTGTACCGCACTCTGTCACTCTCTCTCTCTCTGTACTGCACTCTGTCACGCTCTCTCTCTGTACCGCACTCTGTCACTCTCTCTCTCTGTGCCGCACTCTGTCACCTTCTCTCTGAACCGCACTCTGTCACTCTCCCTCTCTATACCGCACTCTGTCACTCTCACTCTCTGTACCGCATTCTGTCACTATCTCACTCTGTACCGCAATCTGTCACTCTCTCCCACTCTCTACCGCACTCTGTCACTCTCTCTCTCTCTCTGTACCGCACTCTGTTACTCTCTCACTCTGTACCGCACTCTCTTAATCTCTCTCTGTAGCGCACTCTGTCACTCTCTCTCTCTGTAGTGCACCCTGTCACTCTCTCTCTCTGTAGCGCACTCTGTCACTCTCTCTCTGTACCTTACTCTGTCACTGTCTGTAGCGTACTCTGTCACTCTCTCTTGCTCTGTACCGCACTCTGTCACTCTCTGTACTGCATTCTGTCAATCTCTCCCTCTGTACCGCACTCTGTCACTCTCTCTCTGTACCGCACTCTGTTACTCTCTCACTCTGTACCGCACTCTCTTATTCTCTCTCTGTAGCGCACTCTGGCACTCTCTCTCTCTGTAGCGTACTCTGTCTCTCTCTCTCTGTACCGCACTCTGTCACCTTCTCTCTGTACTGCACTCTGTCACTCTCTCCCTCTGTTCTGAACTCTCACTCTCTGTACCGTACTCTGTCACTCTATCTTTGTACCACACTCTGTCACTCTCACTCTCTGTACCACACTCTGTCACTCTCTCACTCTGTACCGCACTCTGTCACTCTCTCCCTCTGTACCGCACTCTGTCACTCTCTCTCTGTTCCGCACTCTGTCACTCTCTCTCTCTGTACCGCACTGTCACTCTCTCTCTCTGTACCGCACTCTGTCACTCTCTCTCCCTCTCTACCACACTCTGTCACTCTCTCTCTCTGTAGCGCACTCTGTCACTCTCTCTGTCTGTAGCGCACTCTGTCACTCTCTCTCTGTACCGCACTCTGTCACTCTCGCTCTGTACCGCACTCTGTCACTCTCTGTACCGCACTCTATCACTCTCTCTTGCTCTGTATCGCATTCTGTCACTCTCTGTAGCGCACTCTGTCACTCTCTCTGTACTGCACTCTGTCTCTCTCTCTCTGTACCGCACTCTGTCACTCTCTCTTGGTACCGCACTCTGTCACCCTCTCTCACTCTGGAGCGCATTCTATCACTCTCTCACTCTGTACCGCACTCTGTCACTCTCTCCCACTCTGTACCGCACTCTGTCACTCTCTCTCCCTCTGTACCGCACTCTGTCACTCTCTCACTCTGTACCAAACTCTGTCACTCTCTCTGTACCGCACTCTGTCACTCTCTCTCTGTAGCTCACTCTGTCACACTCTCCCACTCTATACCGCACTCTGTCACTCTCTCTCACTGTACCGCACTCTATCACTCTCTCTATCTCTGTACTGCACTCTGTCACCCTCTCTCACTCTGTACCGCACTCTGTCTCTCTCTCTCTCTGTACTGCACTCTGTCACTCTCCCTGTACCGCACTCTGTCACTCTCTCTCTGTACCGCACTCTGTCACGCTCTCTCTCTGTACCGCAATCTGTCACTGTCTCTCTCTGAACCGAACTCTGTCTCTCTCCCTCTGTACCGCACTCTGTCACTCTCTCTCTCTGTACCGCACTCTGTCACTCTCTCTCTCTCTGTACCGCACTCTGTCACTCTGTCTCTCTGTACCGGACTCTGTCACTATCTCTCTGTGCCGCACTCTGTCACTGTCTCTCTCTGAACTGCACTCTGTTGCTCTCCCTCTCTATACCGCACTCGGTCACTCTCTCTCTCTGTATCGCACTCTGTCACTCTCCCTCTATACCGCATTCTGTCACTCTCTCTCTCTGTAACGCACTCTGTCACTCTCTCACTCTGTACGGCACTCTGTCACTCTCTCTCTGTATGGCACTCTGTCACTCTCTCTCTGTACCGCACTCTGTCACTCACGCTCAGTACAGCACTCTGTCACTCTCTCTCTCTGTACCGCACTCTGTCACTCTCTCTCCCTCTCTACCACACTCTGTCACTCTCTCTCTCTGTAGCGCACTCTGTCACTCTCTCTGTCTGTAGCGCACTCTGTCACTCTCTCTCTGTACCGCACTCTGTCACTCTCGCTCTGTACCGCACTCTGTCACTCTCTGTACCGCACTCTATCACTCTCTCTTGCTCTGTATCGCATTCTGTCACTCTCTGTAGTGCACTCTGTCACTCTCTCTGTACTGCACTCTGTCTCTCTCTCTCTGTACCACACTCTGTCACTCTCTCTTGGTACCGCACTCTGTCACCCTCTCTCACTCTGGAGCGCATTCTATCACTCTCTCACTCTGTACCGCACTCTGTCACTCTCTCCCACTCTGTACCGCACTCTGTCACTCTCTCTCCCTCTGTACCGCACTCTGTCACTCTCTCACTCTGTACCAAACTCTGTCACTCTCTCTGTACCGCACTCTGTCACTCTCTCTCTGTAGCTCACTCTGTCACACTCTCCCACTCTATACCGCACTCTGTCACTCTCTCTCACTGTACCGCACTCTATCACTCTCTCTATCTCTGTACTGCACTCTGTCACCCTCTCTCACTCTGTACCGCACTCTGTCTCTCTCTCTCTCTGTACTGCACTCTGTCACTCTCCCTGTACCGCACTCTGTCACTCTCTCTCTGTACCGCACTCTGTCACGCTCTCTCTCTGTACCGCAATCTGTCACTGTCTCTCTCTGAACCGAACTCTGTCTCTCTCCCTCTGTACCGCACTCTGTCACTCTCTCTCTCTGTACCGGACTCTGTCACTATCTCTCTGTGCCGCACTCTGTCACTGTCTCTCTCTGAACTGCACTCTGTTGCTCTCCCTCTCTATACCGCACTCGGTCACTCTCTCTCTCTGTATCGCACTCTGTCACTCTCCCTCTATACCGCATTCTGTCACTCTCTCTCTCTGTACCGCACTCTGTCACTCTCTCACTCTGTACGGCTATCTGTCACTCTCTCTCTGTATGGCACTCTGTCACTCTCTCTCTGTACCGCACTCTGTCACTCACGCTCAGTACAGCACTCTGTCACTCTCTCTCTCTGTACCGCACTCTGTCACACTCTCGCTCGGTACCGCACTCTGTCTCTCTCTCACTCTGTACCGCACTCTGTCACTCTCTCCCTCTGTACCACACTCTATCACACTCTCCCACTCTATACCGCACTCTATCACTCTCTCTCTCTGTACCGCACTCTATCACTCTCTCTATCTCTGTACTGCACTCTGTCACTCTCAATCTGTACCGCACTCTGTCACTCTCTCTCTGTACCGCACTCTGTCACTCTCTCTCTGTACCGCAATCTGTCACTGTCTCTCTCTGAACCGAACTCTGTCACTCTCCCTCTGTAGCGCACTCTGTCACTCTCTCCCTCAGTACCGCACTCTGTCACTCTCTCTCTCTGTACCTCACTGTCATGCTCTCTCTCTGTACCGCACTCTGTCACTCTCTCTCTCTGTACCGCACTCTGTCACTCTCTCTCTCTGTACCGCACTCTGTCACTCTCTCTCTGAGCCGCACTCTGTCACTCTCCCTCTCTATACGCACTCTGTCACTCTCACTCTCTGTACCGCACTCTGTCACTCTCTCTCTCTGTACCGCACTCTCTTACTCTCTCTCTGTAGCGCACTCGGTCACTCTATCTCTGTAGCGCACTCTGTCACTCTCTCTCTCTGTAGCGTACTCTGTCACTCTCTCTCTGTACCATACTCTGTCACTCTCTGTACCGCATTCTGTCAGTCTCTCATTCTGTACCGCACTCTCTCTCTCTGTACCGCACTCTGTCACTCTCTCACTGTACCGCACTCTGTCACTCTCTCTCTCTTTACCGCACTGTCACTCTCTCTCTGTACCGCACTCTGTCACTCTCTCACTCTGTACCGCACTCTCTTACACTGTCTCTGTAGCGCACTCTGTCACTCACTCACGGTACCGCACTCTGTCACTCTCCATCTCTGTACCGCACTCTGTCACACTCTCTCTGTACATCACTCTGTCACTCTCTCTCTCTGGACCGCACTCTGTCACTCTCCCTCTGTGCCGCACACTGTCACTCTCGCTCTGTACCGCAATTTGTCACTCTCTCTCTCTGTACCGCAATCTGTCACTCTCTCCCTCTGTACCACTCTCTGTCACTCTCCACTCTGTATCACTCTCTCTCTGTACCGCACTCTGTGACTCTCGCTCCGTGCCGCACTCTGTCTCTCTCTCTCTCTCTGTAGCGTACTCTGTCACTCTTGCTCTGTACCGCACTCTGTCACTCTCTGTACCACACTCTGTCACTCTCTCTCGGTACCGCACTCTGTCACTCTCTCTCTGTACCGCACTCTGTCACTCTCTCACTCTCTGTACCGCACTCTGTCACTCTATCTCTCTGTACCGCACTCTGTCACTCTCTCTCTGTGCCGCACTCTGTCACTGTCTCTCTCTGAACCGCACTCTGTCACTCTCCCTCTCTGTACCGCACTCTGTCACTCTCTCTCTGTGCCGCACTCTGTCACTGTCTCTCTCTGAACCGCACTCTGTCACTCTCCCTCTCTATACCGCGCTCTGTCACTCTCTCTCTCTGTACCGCACTCTTTCACTCTCCCTCTTTACCGCATTCTGTCTCTCTCTCTCTCTGTAGCGTACTCTGTCACTCACTCTCTGTACAGCACTCTGTCACTCTCTCTGAACCGCACTCTGTCACTCTCCCTCTCTATACCGCACTCTGTCACTCTCTCTGAACCGCATTCTGTCACTCTCCCTCTCTGTACCGCACTCTGTCACTCTCTCTGTACCGCACTCCGTCACTCTCTCTCTGTACCGCACTCTGTCACGCTCTCTCTCTGTACCGCAATCTGTCACTCTCTCACTCTGTACGGCACTCTGTCACTCTCTCTCTGTATGGCACTCTGTCACTCTCTCTCTGTACCGCACTCTGTCACTCACTCTCAGTACGGCACTCTGTCACTCTCTCTCTCTATCGCACTCTGTCACTCTCTCTCTGTACCGCACTCTGTCACTCTCTCTTGGTACCGCACTCTGTCACCCTCTCTCACTCTGGAGCGCATTCTATCACTCTCTCACTCTGTACCGCACTCTGTCACTCTCTCCCACTCTGTACCGCACTCTGTCACTCTCTCCCACTCTGTACCGCACTCTGTCACTCTCTCTCTCTGTACCGCACTCTGTCACTCTCTCACTCTGGACCGCACTCTGTCACTCTCTCGCTCGGTACCGTACTCTGTCTCTCTCTCACTCTGTACCGCACTCTGTCACTCTCTCACTCTGTACCACACTCTGTCACTCTCTCTGTACCGCACTCTGTCACTCTCTCTCTGTAGCTCACTCTGTCACACTCTCCCACTCTATACCGCACTCTGTCACTCTCTCTCACTGTACCGCACTCTATCACTCTCTCTATCTCTGTACTGCACTCTGTCACTCTCTCTCACTCTGTACCGCACTCTGTCTCTCTCTCTCTGTACCGCACTCTGTCACTCTCTCTGTACCGCACTCTGTCACTCTCTCTCTGTACCGCACTCTGTCACGCTCTCTCTCTGTACCGCAATCTGTCACTGTCTCTCTCTGAACCGAACTCTGTCTCTCTCCCTCTGTACCGCACTCTGTCACTCTCTCTCTCTCTGTACCGCACTCTGTCACTCTGTCTCTCTGTACCGGACTCTGTCACTCTCTCTCTGTGCCGCACTCTGTCACTGTCTCTCTCTGAACCGCACTCTGTCACTCTCCCTCTCTATACCGCACTCTGTCACTCTCTCTCTGTGCCGCACTCTGTCACTGTCTCTCTCTGAACCGCACTCTGTCACTCTCCCTCTCTATACCGCACTCTGTCACTCTCTCTCTCTGTACCGCACTCTTTCACTCTCCCTCTATACCGCATTCTGTCACTCTCTCTCTCTGTACCGCACTCTGTCACTCTCTCACTCTGTACCGCACTCTGTCACTCTCCCTCTCTATACCGCACTCTGTCACTCTCTCTCTCTGTACCGCACTCTTTCACTCTCCCTCTATACCGCATTCTGTCACTCTCTCTCACTCTGGAGTGCACTCTGTCACTCTCTCTCTCTGTACCGCACTCTGTCACTATCTCTCTGTACCGCACTCTGTCACTGTCTCTCTGTACCGCCCTCTGTCACTCTCCCTCTCTGTACCGCCCTCTGTCACTCTCCCTCTCTGTACCACACTCTGTCACTCTCTCTCTGTACCGCACTCTGTCGTTCTCTCTCATGCTCCTATATAATTATGCAGTTTGCTTTTTGTCTAATTGAAAGCGTTGAGCTGTTGGGAATAAGTTAGTAAGTTGCTCTGTGAGAACAAAGGAACAGAAGAAATAGGAGCAGAAGTTCCCTTCGAACCTGCTCCGCCATTCAATAAGATCATGGCTGATCTTGAACCTCATCTCCACTTTCCTGCACTATATGCCTTGATTCCCTTAATATTCAAAAATCTCTCGCTCTCTATCTTGAATATACTCAACGACTGAGCCTCCACAGCCCTCTGGGGTAGAGAATTCCAAAGATTCACCACCTCTGAGTGAAGACATTTCTCCTCATCTCAGCCCTAATTGGCCGACCCCTTATTCTGAGACTGTGACCCCTGGTTCTAGACTCCCCAGCTAAGGGAAACATCCTCCCTGCATCTACCTTGTCAAGCCCTGTAAACATTTTGTATATTTCAATGAGATCACCTCTCATTCGTCTAAACACTAGGGAATATAGGCCTAGTCTACTCAATCTCTCCTCATAGGACAATCCCCCCATCCCAGGAACCAGTCTGGTGAACCTTTGTTGCACTCCCTCCATGGCAAGAATATCCTTCCTTAGGTAAGGAGACCAAAACTGTACACAATACTTCAGGTGTGGTCTCGCCAGGGCCCTATATAATTACAGTAAGATGTATTTACTTTTATAATCAAATCCTCTTGTAATAAAGACCAACATACCATTTGCTTTCCTAATTGCTTGCTGTACCTGCATGTTAACTTTCAGTGATTCGTGTACAAGGACACCCAGGTCCCTCTGAACACCAACATTTCCCAATCTCTCACTATTTAAAAAATACTCTGCTTTTCTATTTTTCCTACCAAAGTGGATAACTTCATATTTAGCCACATTATATTCCATTTGCCATGTTCTTGCCCAATCACTTAGCCTGTCTATATCCCCTTGAAGGCTCCTTGCAACCTCCTCACAACTTACATTCCCACTCAGCTTTTATCATCAGCAAACTGGGATATATTACATTTGGTCCCCTCATCATTGATGTAGATTGTGAATAGCTGAGGCCAAAGCACTGACCCTTGCGTTACCCCACTAGTTACAGCCTGCCAACACAAAAGTGACCTGTTTATTCCTACACTCTGTTTTCTGTCCGTTAAACAATCCCCAATCCAAGCTAGTATATTACCCCCAATCCCACGAGCCCTAATTTTGTTTAATAACCTCTTGTGTGGCACCTTATCAAATGCCTTCTGAATATCCAAATACACCACATCCACTGGTTCCCCATTATCTATTCTGGTAGTTACAACCTCAAAAGTCTCTAACAGATTTGTCAAACATAATTTCCCTTTCATAAATCAATGTTGACTCTGCCCAATCCTATTATTATTTTCTATGTGCCCTGTTAGCACGTCCTTAATAATAGATTCCAGCATTTTCCCTACTATTGATGTCAGGCTAACTGGTCTGTAGTTCCCCGTTTTACCTCTCCTTCCTTTCTTAAATATTGGGGTTACGTTTTCTACCGTCCAATAGGCGGGAACCATTCTAGAATCTATGGAATTTTGGAAAATGACAACTAATGCATGCCATCTCTTTCAACATCCTAGGATGTAGGCCATCAGGTCCAAGAGATTTATCAACTTTCAGTCCCATTAATTTCACCAGTACTACTTTTTTACTAATATTAATTTCTTTCAGTTCCTCATTCTCGCTAGACCTTTGGTTCTCCACTATTTCCGGGAAGTTTTTTGCATCTTCTTCCGTGAAGACAGACACAAAGTATTTGTTTAATTTCTGTGCCATTTCCTTATGCACCATTATAATTTCTCCTGTCTCAGCCTGGAAGGGACCCCCATTTACTTTTGCTAATCTGACTGGGTTTGCTAACACTTTGTTTCTGGTACCATCCCACAGCAATTCCTAAAAGGCCCTCATCATTATATCTTTACATAAATGCAATACAATCTCCCAGGATAAACTAACAGCTCCATTGTGTGTGTGTGTAACTATTCTAGAGGGATAGAATTGAAAAGCAGGGAAGTTATGTTAAACATTTATAGAAGCTTGATTAGAGCACACTTGGAGTACTGGGAACAGTTCTGGTCGCTATATTATAGAAAGGATATAGAGGCACTTGTGAGGTGTTAAAATGATTTACAAGTGTGAAACCAGAACTGAGAGGTTATACCTGTCAGGGAAGGATGAGCAGGCTGAGTCTCTTTTCTCTAGAAAAGAGAAGGCTGAGGGGTGACCTAATAGAGGTCTTTAAAATTATCAAGGGTTTGATAGGGTAGACGTAGAGATGATATTTCCACTTCTGGGAGAGACTAAAACTAGGGGCCATAAATATAAGGTAGTCACTAATAAATCCAATAGGGAATTCAAGAGAAACTTCTTTACTCAGAGAGTGGTTAGAATGTGGAACTCGCTACCACAAGGAGCGGTTGAGGCGACTAGCATAGATGGGGGAGAAAGGAAGAGAGGGATACGCTGATAAGGTGAGATGAAGTAAGTTGGGAGGAGCTTCATGTGGAGCGGAAACACCGGCATGGACTAGCTGGGCCAAATAGCCTGTTTCTGGGCTGTAAATTTCTATGCCACACAATCCCCAGGATAGATTAACAGCTCGACTCTGTGTGTGATCCCCAGGACAGACTGCTTGTTATCCTGAGACAGTATCTGCAGTAAGTAACAATTCCTCATTATTGTGCTATTTGATGACTGAGTAGGATGTGGGAGAGATGATTTCTCAAATCATTCCACAAAATGAATTTTTTTAAAAGACCTGCAGAAAGCAAAATTTAAATAATGAAACTTCTAAACCTCACTTCTGGGCAGATTCCAATTCTCCAATTAAGCTGTTCCACTTCATAGAAACTTAGAAGATAGGAGCAGGAGTAGGCCATTCGGCCCCTCGAGCCTGCTCCGTCATTCAATGCGATCATGGCTAATCATCCAAGTTCAATACCCGGTCCCTGCTTTCTCTCCATACCCCTTGATACCTTTAGCCTTAAGAAATATATCCAACTCCTTCTTGAATATATTTAATGAATTGGCCTCCACTGCCTTCTGTGGTAGAGAATTCCACAGGTTCACCACTCTCTGGGTGAAGAAATTCCTCCACATTTCTGTCCTAAAAGGCCTACTCCTTATCCTTATACTGTGACCCCTGCTTCTGGATTCCCCCGCCATCGGGAACATCCTTCCTGCATCTAGTCTGTCCAGTCCTGCCAGAATGTTACAAGTTTCAATGAGATCCCCTCTCATTCTTCTAAACTCCAGCGAGTACAAGCCCAATTGACCCAATCTCTCCTCATACGTCATTCCTGCCATCCCAGGTACCAGCCTGGTGAATCTTCGCTGAACTCCTTCCATGGCAAGAATATCCTTCCTCAGATAAGGCGATCAAAACTGCACACAATACTCAAAATGTGGTCTCACCAAGGCCCTGTACAACTGCAGCAAGACATCCTTGTTCTTGTACTCAAACCCTCTCGCTATGAAGGCCAACATACCATTTGCCTTCTTAACCGCCTGCTGCACCTGCATGCTTACCTTCAGCGACTGGTGCACAAGGACACCCAGGTCTCGTTGCATTGCCCCTTCTCCCAATCTATTGCCATTCAGATAATAATCTGCCTTCCTGTTTTTGACACCAAAGTGGATAACCTCACATTTATCCACGTTATATTGCATCTGCCATGCTTCTGCCCAATCACCCAACCTGTCCAAATCATACTGGAGTTTCTCGGCATCCTCCTCACAGCACACATGCCCACCCAGCTTTGTGTCGTCTGCAAACTTGGAGATATTACATCTAGTTCCCTTGTTTAGATCATTAATATATATTGTGAATAGCTGGGGTCCAAGGACCAATCCCTGCGGTACCCCACTAGTCACTGCCTGCCACTCGGAAAATGACCCGTTTGTTCCAACTCTTTGCTTTCTGTCCGCCAACCAGTTCTCTATCCAAGTCAATACCTTGCCCCCAATCCCATGTGCCTTAACTTTACATGCTAATCTCTCATGTGGGACCTTATCGAAAGCCTTCTGAAAGTCCAAATACACCACATCCACTGGTTCTCCCTTATCTATTTTACTAGTTACATCCTCAAAAACTTCCAGTCGATTAGTCGAGCCCGATTTACCTTTTGTAAATCCATGTTGACTTTGTCCGATCCGGTCACTGTTTCCCAAGTGCTTTTCAGGGTTGCAGGACAAGAAATAAGTAGTAGATGAGGGAGTAAGTGGCAAGAGGGAACTTCTACCCTCTCCTAGGCTCAGCTCTGAATACTAAGTCCTCTCTTGTTGCCTCTCCTAAATACTGACTGTTGTTATGTGCAACCACGAGGGGCACTGAGGCCAACCCGATTCGCTAACTCAGCGTGGGCTGGGGATTGAGCCTGGCATCTTATGAGGCTCAGCGTTGAGCTACTGGCTGAGCTGTGTATTAATCGATTACAATTCACCGATGCAGTAAAGGCGGTTCAAAGAACTGGCAGGAGTGGCATTTCGATCAGCAAGATTGGTTCGTGTTGTAAACCCAGTCTCAAAGACCGTGCCCGGCCCTGCCACCAGCTCTCCACCATTGGGCAGGAGCTGCATGCAACCTCCCGCAGGCCAGCATCTCCTCTTCTGACGTTTCACCCGGCTTCCTCTGGCTGGCGCGTGGGAGAAAGCAAGAGACTTTCTATGGTGGTGTGGCTATCCCAGCAGCCTCAGCTGTCATGAATCCCCTCTGTTAGAACCATGTCACCAATGGAGGGAGGAAAAAAACAGGAGGAAGCTCTCGGCTAAAAGGAAAAAGGGAAAAAAATAGATGAGGGACAGAGTTGGCCGTCCCTGTGGCCATGTGGGAGACACAGCTTTACAGTAACGACTTTGGTTCCTGACTACAATTCGCCACCGTAAACACACACCAGGAGCGACACCCAACAAAGTGATGAAAAGCAGAATGTCACACCACCAGAGTGAGGCCCAGCAGGCCTGGTAAGGTCGCTACTGAAGCAATAGAAGAGAAGGCTAGATCCCCAACTTACCGCAGAGCTCCTTGGTGTCCACATGGCTGCAGCAAGCAGAGGGGGAGAGAGAAAGACAGAGACACTCATTACTTCAAGGCACCGACAGACCGACAAGCAAACTTTCAGCTCAATGTTACGGAATATCACAATCTGATTTTCGACTAGACCCAAATGCCTAAAGAGCAGGATCACTCTCAATCACTAACAGGCGATTCTTTTCTTATAAATACTTCCATTTGATATCTGTAGGCAAAAGGCCAAAGTTCAACCATCTTATGACAACAGGCCAAGCTGGCAACTACTCCACAGCCATTCACCTCCCTGTATAAATATGTATAATGTCTTTCAAGTTGTTACCATAGCAACCGTGCTATTTTAAGTAATAGGTTGGTACACTGGAAGCAAACATGATTTTCTCCAGAAAAATAATCCTGGGCTTTAAAGGAGATCTTCAAGGGTCCTTAGATCTGACAGGTAGTGAGCTATTTGCCAGAACTAAGAGGATATGGAGGTGCCTCACTCTGTTTAAACTACGAGGCCTAGGAATTGGATCGAGGCGTGAACCCGGTGCATCCGGTGGCAGGATCGCAGCAAATTGTGTCCGCTGGCCTCAGTTATTTACAACTGGTGAGCTACGGGCACCAATCATGGCCCCAGAGGCAGCACCAGCACAGTCCCAGGTCATTGAGGGCCTGCGGAGAGGGGAAGGCAATTCTAAGAGTGGGGGGTGGGGGATGATTGGCAACTGACAGTGGCCTGCGGATTTAACGTGGAGCCACGAGAGAATTCCTGCTCCTCCTGGCTCCACGAGAAGGTAAGCAACCAAGTAAAAACTTAGCTTTCGGAAGATGGCCTCCTTTAAAGACCCCAGCTTGGCTGTCAAGCACTCTCGCCTCTGAGTCAGAAGGTCGTGTGCTCAAGTTCCATTATAGAGACGTGAGCACAAAATCCAGGCTGACTCTCCAGGGCAGTACTGAGGGAGAACTGTACTGTTGGTCGTGTTGTCTTTTCAGATGAGACGCTAAACCAAGGCCATGTCTGCCCTCTCAAGCAGGTGTAAAAGCTCTCATGGCACTATTTCAAACAGTTCTGGTCAATATTTATCACAACCTACATCACTAAAACAGTTTATCCGGTCATTATCACATCGCTGTTTGTCGGAACTTGCTGTGCACAAATTGGCTGCTGCAATTTCAATATTACAACAGTGACTACACTTCATAAGTACTTCATTGGCCGTAAAGCACTTTGGGATGTTCTGAGGTGGTGAAAGGTACTATATAAATTCAAGTCTTTCTTTCTTGGGGAAGGATCTTTCTAGAAGATACTGAAGATAAAGAAACTAAAATCGGGTGAGGTATAAAAATGGCAGCTGATTCGAGCCCATCAGTTCCTCAGGTTAGGCAGTTTTGGTTCCATTCCCCGATTGCTCAACTATCAACCTGTCAGGTAGTGCTGTATACATAAGCAGCAGAAATCCAAACTTACAAAGAAAACAGAGGATTTCATATCTAATCTGTGAATACTTCAAGCCTATTTCAACTCACAAAGCACCTTTCAGGATGAGAGACCATTTTACACCTAATAGAGGGATTAAATTAAAGATTCGTCAATAGGACAGAGATAGCAAACATTTGCCTAAATTTGGAGAATTATCTGATCATTTGATCAGTAAAAAATTAATCAGCAGGATCAGGATGAACAGTCAGAGAGAGAGAGACTGGGACAGGATCAGGAGGTACAGTCAGAGAGAGAAACTGGGACAGGATCAGGAGATACAGCAGAGAGAGACGGGGGCTGGATCAGGAGGTACAGCCAGAGAGAGAGACAGGGACAGGATCAGGAGATACAGTCAGAGAGAGAGACTGGGGCAGGATCAAGAGATGCAGTCAGAGGGAGACTGGGACAGGATCAGGAGGTACAGTCAGAGAGAGAGAGACTGGGACAGGATCAGGAGGTACAGTCAGAGAGAGATTGGGACAAGATCCGGAGATAAAGTCAGAGAGAGACTGGGACAGCATCAGGAAGTACAGTCAGAGAGTGACTGGGACAGGATCAGGAGGTACATTCAGAGAGAGATTGGGACAGGATCAGGAAGTACAATCAGAGAGAGACTGGGACAGGCTCAGGAGGTACAGTCAGAGAGAGACTGGGACAGGATCAGGTGATACAGTCAGAGAGAGACTGGGACAGGATCAGGAAGTACAGTCAGAGAGAGACTGGGACAGGATCAGGAAGTACAGTCAGTGAGAGACTGGGACAGGATCAGGAAGTACAGTCAGAGAGAGACTGGGACAGCATCAGAAAGTACAGTCAGAGAGAGACTGGGACAGGATCAGGAAGTACAGTCAGAGAGAAACTAGGACAGGATCAGGAAATACAGGCAGAGAGAGACTGGGACAGGATCAGGAAGTACAATCAGAGAGCAACTGGGACAGGATCAGGAAGCACAGTCAGAGAGAGACTGGGAGAGGATCAGGAAGTACAGTCAGAGAGAGACTGGGACAGGGTCAGGGGGTACAGTAAGAGAGAGACTGGGACAGGATCAGGAGGTACAGTCTGAGCGAGAGAGAGACTGGGACAGGATCAGGAGGTACAGTCAGAGAGAAAACCTGGGACAGGATCAGGAGGTACAGTCAGAGAGAGACTGGGACAGGATCAGGAAGTACAGTCAGAGAGAGACTGGGACAGGATCAGGAAGTACAATCAGAGAGCAACTGGGACAGGATCAGGAAGTACAGTCAGAGAGAGACTGGGAGAGGATGAGGAAGTACAGTCAGAGAAAGACTGGGACAGGATCAGGGGGTACAGTAAGAGAGAGACTGGGACAGGATCAGGAGGTACAGTCTGAGAGAGAGAGAGACTGGGACAGGATCAGGAGGTACAGTCAGAGAGAGACTGGGACAGGATCAGGAGATACAGTAAGAGAGAGACTGGGACAGGATCAGGAGATACAGTCAGAGAAAGAGACACAGGGACAGGATCAGGAGGTACAGTCAGAGAGATAACCTGGGACAGGATCAGGAGGTACAGTCAGAGTGAGACTGGGACAGGGTGAGGATGTACAGTCAGAGAGCGAGACACTGGGACAGGATTACGAGTTACAGTCAGAGAGAGAGAGACTCGGACAGGACCAGGCGGTACAGTCAGAGAGAGAGACTGGGACAGGATCAGAAGATACAGTCAGAGAGAGACTGGGACAGGACCAGCAAGTACAGTCAGAGAGAGACTAGGACAGGATCAGGAACTACAGTTAGAGCGAGACTGGGACAGGATCAGGAAGTACAGTCAGAGAGAGACTGGGACAGGATCAGGAAGTACAGTCAGAGAGAGAGAGACTGGGACAGGATCAGGAGGTACACTCAGAGAGATATTGGGACAGGATCAGGATGTACATTCAGAGAGACTGGGGCAGGATCAGGAAGTACATTCAGAGAGAGAGAGAGACTGGGACAGGATCAGGGGGTACAGTCAGAGAGAGACTGGGACAGGATCAGAAGATACAGTCAGAGAGAGACTGGGACAGGATCAGGAGGTACAGTCAGAGAGAGACTGGGACAGGATCAGGAGGTACAGCCAGAGAGAGAGACTGGGAAAGGATCAGGAGGTAAAGTCGGAGAGAGAGACTGGGACAGGATCAGGAGGTAGAGTAAGTTAGAGCCTGGGACAGTATCAGGAGGTACAGTCAGAGAGAGAGTCTCGGACAGGATCAGGAGGTACAGTCAGAGAGAGAGACTGGGACAGGATCAGGAGGTACATTCAGAGAGAGAGAGAGACTGGGACAGGATCAGGAGGTACAGTTACAGAGAGAGAGACTGGGACAGGATCAGGAAGTACAGACATAGAGAGAGAGACTGGGACAGGATAAGAAAATACAGTCAGAGAGAGAGACAGGGACATGATAAGGAGGTACACTCAGAGAGAGACTGGGACATGATCAGGAGGTGCAGTCAGAGAGAGAGACTGGGACACGATCAGGAGGTACATCAGTGAGAGAGACTGGGACAGGATCAGGAAGTACAGTCCAAGAGAGACTGGCACAGGTATCAGGAAGTACAGTCAGAGAGAGACTGGGACAGGATCAGGAGGTACAGTCAGTGAGAGAGACTGGGACAGGATAAGGAAGTACAGTCAGAGAGAGACTGGGACAGGATCAGGAAGTACAGTACAGTGAAAGACTGGGACAGGACCGGGGGTACAGTCAGAGAGAGAGACTGGGACAGGATCAGGAAGTACAGTCACAGGCAGACTGGGACAGGATCAGGAGGTACAGTCAGAGAGAGCGACTGGGGCAGGATCAGCAGGTACAGTCAGAGAGAGAGTCTGGGACAGGATCAGGAGGTACAGTCAGAGAGAGACTGGGACAGGATCAGGATGTACAGTCAGAGAGCGAGAGACTGGGACAGGATCAGGAGGTACAGTCAGAGAGAGAGAGACTTGGACAGGACAAGGCGGTACAGTCAGAGAGAGAGACAGGGACAGGATCAGGAGAAACAGTCAGAGAGAGACTGGGACAGGACCAGCAAGTACAGTCAGAGAGAGACTGGGACAGGATCAGGAAGTACAGTCAGAGAGAGAGAGACTGGGATAGGACCAGGAGGTACACTCAGAGAGGTACTGGGACAGGATCAGAATGTACATTCAGAGAGACTGGGGCAGGATCAGGACGTACACTCAGAGGGACACTGGGACAGGATCAGGAGGTACGGTCAGAGAGAGAGAGACTGGGACAGGATCAGGAAGTAGTCAGAGAGGGACTGGGACAGGATCAGGAGATACAGTCAGAGAGAGACTGAGACAGGATCAGCAAGTACCATCACAGAGAGACTGGGGCAGGATCAGGAAGTACAGTGAGAGAGAGACTGGGACAGGATCAGGAGGTACAGCCAGAGAGAGAGTCTCGGACAGGATCAGGAGGTACAGTCAGAGAGAGAGACTGGGAGAGGATCAGGAGGTACATTCAGAGAGAGAGAGAGACTGGGACAGGATCAGGAAGTACAGACATAGAGAGAGAGACTGGGACAGGATCAGGAAATACAGTCAGAGAGAGAGACAGGGACATGAAAAGGAGGTACACTCAGAGAGAGACTGGGACAGGATCAGGAGGTGCAGTCAGAGAGAGAGACTGGGACAGGATCAGGAAGTACAGTCAGAGAGAGACTGGGACAGGATCAGGAAGTACAGTTAGAGAGAGACTAGGACAGGATCAGGAAATACAGGCAGAGAGAGACTGGGACAGGATCAGGAAGTACTGTCAGAGAGAGACTGGGACAGGATCAGGAAGTACAGTTAGAGAGAGACTAGGACAGGATCAGGAAATACAGGCAGAGAGAGACTGGGACAGGATCAGGAAGTACAATCAGAGAGCAACTGGGACAGGATCAGGAAGTACAGTCAGAGAGAGACTGGGAGAGGATGAGGAAGTACAGTCAGAGAAAGACTGGGACAGGATCAGGGGGTACAGTAAGAAAGAGACTGGGACAGGATCAGGAGGTGCAGTCTGAGAGAGAGACTGGGACAGGATCAGGTGGTACAGTCAGAGAGAGACTGGGACAGGATCAGGAGATACAGTAAGAGAGAGACTGGGACAGGATCAGGAGATACAGTCAGAGAGAGAGACACAGGGACAGGATCAGGAGGTACAGTCAGAGAGATAACCTGGGAGAGGATCAGGAGGTACAGTCAGAGAGAGACTGGGACAGGATGAGGATGTACAGTCAGAGAGCGAGAGACTGGGACAGGATTACGAGGTACAGTCAGAGAGAGAGAGACTCGGACAGGACCAGGCGGTACAGTCAGAGAGAGAGACTGGGACAGGATCAGAAGATACAGTCAGAGAGAGACTGGGACAGGACCAGCAAGTACAGTCAGAGAGAGACTAGGACAGGATCAGGAAGTACAGTTAGAGCGAGACTGGGACAGGATCAGGAAGTACAGTCAGAGAGAGACTGGGACAGGATCAGGAAGTACAGTCAGAGAGAGAGAGACTGGGACAGGATCAGGAGGTACACACAGAGAGAGACTGGGACAGGATCAGGAGGTGCAGTCAGAGAGAGAGACTGGGACAGGATCAGGAGGTACAGTCAGTGAGAGAGACTGGGACAGGATCAGGAAGTACAGTCCAAGAGAGACTGGCACAGGTATCAGGAAGTACAGTCAGAGAGAGACTGGGACAGGATCAGGAGGTACAGTCAGTGAGAGAGACTGGGACAGGATAAGGAAGTACAGTCAGAGAGAGACTGGGACAGGATCAGGAAGTACAGTACAGTGAAAGACTGGGACAGGATCGGGAGTACAGTCAGAGAGAGAGACTGGGACAGGATCAGGAAGTACAGTCAGAGGCAGACTGGGACAGGATCAGGAGGTACAGTCAGAGAGAGCGACTGGGGCAGGATCAGGAGGTACAGTCAGAGAGAGAGACTGGTACAGGATCAGGAGGTACAGTAAGATAGAGACTGGGACAGGATCAGGTGGTACAGTCAGAGAGAGAGTCTCGGACAGGATCAGGAGGTACATTCAGAGAGAGAGACTGGGAGAGGATCAGGAGGTACATTCAGAGAGAGAGAGAGACTGGGACAGGATCAGGAGGTACAGTTACAGAGAGAGAGACTGGGACAGGATCAGGAAGTACAGACATAGAGAGAGAGACTGGGACAGGATAAGAAAATACAGTCAGAGAGAGAGACAGGGACATGATAAGGTGGTACACTCAGAGAGAGACTGGGACAGGATCAGGAGGTGCAGTCAGAGAGAGAGACTGGGACAGGATCAGGAGGTACAGTCAGTGAGAGAGACTGGGACAGGATCAGGAAGTACAGTCCAAGAGAGACTGGCACAGGTATCAGGAAGTACAGTCAGAGAGAGACTGGGACAGGATCAGGAGGTACAGTCAGTGAGAGAGACTGGGACAGGATAAGGAAGTGCAGTCAGAGAGAGACTGGGACAGGATCAGGAAGTACAGTACAGTGAGAGACTGGGACAGGATCGGGGGTACAGTCAGAGAGAGAGACTGGAACAGGATCAGGAAGTACAGTCAGAGGCAGACTGGGACAGGATCAGGAGGTACAGTCAGAGAGAGCGACTGGGGTAGGATCAGGAGGTACAGTCAGAGAGAGAGTCTGGGACAGGATCAGGAGGTACAGTCAGAGAGAGACTGGGACAGGATCAGGATGTACAGTCAGAGAGAGAGAGACTCGGACAGGACAAGGCGGTACAGCCAGAGAGAGAGACTGGGACAGGATCAGGAGATACAGTCAGAGAGAGACTGGGACAGGACCAGCAAGTACAGTCAGAGAGAGACTGGGACAGGATCAGGAAGTACAGTCAGAGAGAGAGAGACTGGGACAGGACCAGGAGGTACACTCAGAGAGGTACTGGGACAGGATCAGAATATACATTCAGAGAGACTGGGGCAGGATCAGGACGTACAGTCAGAGAGACACTGGGACAGCATCAGGAGGTACGGTCAGAGAGAGAGAGACTGGGACAGGATCAGGATGTACATTCAGAGAGACTGGGGCAGGATCAGGAAGTACATTCAGAGAGAGAGAGAGACTGGGACAGGATCAGGGGGTACAGTCAGAGGAAGAGACTGGGACAGGATCAGGATGTGCAGTCAGAGGGAGACTGGGACAGGATCAGGAGGTACAGCCAGAGAGAGAGACTGGGAAAGGATCAGGAGGTAAAGTCGGAGAGAGAGACTGGGACAGGATCAGGAGGTGCAGTAATAGAGAGACTGGGACAGGATCAGGAGGTACACTCAGAGAGAGAGACTGGTACAGGATCAGGAGGTACAGTAAGTTAGAGACTGGGACAGGATCAGGAGGTACAGTCAGAGAGAGAGTCTCGGACAGGATGAGGAGGTACAGTCAGAGAGAGAGTCTGGGACAGGATCAGAAGGTACATTCAGAGAGAGAGAGAGACTGTGACAGGATCAGGAGGTACAGTTACAGAGAGAGAGACTGAGACAGGATCAGGAAGTACAGACATAGAGAGAGAGACTGGGACAGGATAAGAAAATACAGTCAGAGAGAGAGACAGGGACATGATAAGGAGGTACACTCAGAGAGAGACTGGGACAGGATCAGGAGGTGCAGTCAGAGAGAGAGACTGGGACAGGATCAGGAGGTACAGTCAGTGAGAGAGACAGGGACAGCATCAGGAAGTACAGTCCAAGAGAGACTGGCACAGGTATCAGGAGGTACAGTCAGAGAGAGACTGGGACAGGATCAGGATGTACAGTCAGAGAGCGAGAGACTGGGACAGGATCAGGAGGTACAGTCAGAGAGAGAGAGACTCGGACAGGACAAGGCGGTACAGTCAGTGAGAGAGAGACTGGGACAGGATCAGGAGATACAGTCAGAGAGAGACTGGGACAGGACCAGCAAGTACAGTCAGAGAGAGACTGGGACAGGATCAGGAAGTACAGTCAGAGAGAGAGAGACTGGGACAGGACCAGGAGCTACACTCAGAGAGGTACTGGGACAGGATCAGAATGTACATTCAGAGAGACTGGGGCAGGATCAGGACGTACAGTCAGAGAGACACTGGGACAGGATCAGGAGGTACGGTCAGAGAGAGAGAGACTGGGACAGGATCAGGAAGTACAGTCAGAGAGGGACTGGGACAGGATCAGGAGATACAGTCAGAGAGAGACTGGGACAGGATCAGGAAGTACCATCACAGAGAGACTGGGGCAGGATCAGGAGGTACAGTCAGAGAGAGAGAGACTCGGACAGGACAAGGCGGTACAGTCAGAGAGAGAGAGACTGGGACAGGATCAGGAGATACAGTCAGAGAGAGACTGGGACAGGACCAGCAAGTACAGTCAGAGAGAGACTGGGACAGGATCAGGAAGTACAGTCAGAGAGAGAGAGACTGGGACAGGACCAGGAGCTACACTCAGAGAGGTACTGGGACAGGATCAGAATGTACATTCAGAGAGACTGGGGCAGGATCAGGACGTACAGTCAGAGAGACACTGGGACAGGATCAGGAGGTACGGTCAGAGAGAGAGAGACTGGGACAGGATCAGGAAGTACAGTCAGAGAGGGACTGGGACAGGATCAGGAGATACAGTCAGAGAGAGACTGGGACAGGATCAGGAAGTACCATCACAGAGAGACTGGGGCAGGATCAGGAAGTACAGTGAGAGAGAGACTGGGACAGGATCAGGAGGTACAGCCAGAGAGAGAGTCTCGGACAGGATCAGGAGGTACAGTCAGAGAGAGAGACTGGGAGAGGATCAGGAGGTACATTCAGAGAGAGAGAGAGACTGGGACAGGATCAGGAGGTACAGTTACAGAGAGAGAGACTGGGACAGGATCAGGAAGTACAGACATAGAGAGAGAGACTGGGACAGGTTCAGGAAATACAGTCAGAGAGAGAGACAGGGACATGATAAGGAGGTACACTCAGAGAGAGGCTGGGACAGGATCAGGAGGTGCAGTCAGAGAGAGAGACTGGGACAGGATCAGGAAGTACAGTCAGAGAGAGACTGGGACAGGATCAGGAAGTACAGTTAGAGAGAGACTAGGACAGGATCAGGAAATACAGGCAGAGAGAGACTGGGACAGGATCAGGAAATACCGTGAGAGAGAGACTGGGACAGGATCAGGAAGTACAGTTAGAGAGAGACTAGGACAGGATCAGGAAATACAGGCAGAGAGAGACTGGGACAGGATCAGGAAGTACAATCAGAGAGCAACTGGGACAGGATCAGGAAGTACAGTCAGAGAGAGACTGGGAGAGGATGAGGAAGTACAGTCAGAGAAAGACTGGGACAGGATCAGGGGGTACAGTAAGAGAGAGACTGGGACAGGATCACGAGGTACAGTCTGAGAGAGAGAGAGACTGGGACAGGATCAGGTGGTACAGTCAGAGAGAGACTGGGACAGGATCAGGAGATACAGTAAGAGAGAGACTGGGACAGGATCAGGAGATACAGTCAGAGAGAGAGACACAGGGACAGGATCAGGAGGTACAGTCAGAGAGTTAACCTGGGACAGGATCAGGAGGTACAGTCAGAGAGAGACTGGGACAGGATGAGGATGTACAGTCAGAGAGCGAGAGACTGGGACAGGATTACGAGGTACAGTCAGAGAGAGAGAGACTCGGACAGGACCAGGCGGTACAATCAGAGAGAGAGACTCGGACAGGATCAGAAGATACAGTCAGAGAGAGACTGGGACAGGACCAGCAAGTACAGTCAGAGAGAGACTAGGACAGGATCAGGAAGTACAGTTAGAGCGAGACTGGGACGTAATCAGGAAGTACAGTCAGAGAGAGACTGGGACAGGATCAGGAAGTACAGTCAGAGAGAGAGAGACTGGGACAGGATCAGGAGGTACACTCAGAGAGATACTGGGACAGGATCAGGATGTACATTCAGAGAGACTGGGACAGGATCAGGGGGTACAGTCAGAGGAAGAGACTGGGACAGGATCAGGAGGTACAGTCAGAGAGAGACTGGGACAGGATAAGGAGGTACAGCCAGAGAGAGAGACTGGGAAAGGATCAGGAGGTAAAGTCGGAGAGAGAGACTGCGACAGGATCAGGAGGTACAGTCAGCGAGAGAGACTGGTACAGGATCAGGAGGTACAGTAAGTTAGAGACTGGGACAGGATCAGGAGGTACAGTCAGAGAGAGAGTCTCGGACAGGATCAGGAGGTACATTCAGAGAGAGAGACTGCGACAGGATCAGGAGGTACATTCAGAGAGAGAGAGAGACTGGGACAGGATCAGGAGGTACAGTTACAGAGAGAGAGACTGGGACAGGATCAGGAAGTACAGACATAGAGAAAGAGACTGGGACAGGATAAGAAAATACAGTCAGAGAGAGAGACAGGGACATGATAAGGAGGTACACTCAGAGAGAGACTGGGACAGGATCAGCAGGTGCAGTCAGAGAGAGTGACTGGGACAGGATCAGGAGGTACAGTCAGTGAGAGAGACTGGGACAGGATCAGGAAGTACAGTCCAAGAGAGACAGGCACAGGTATCAGGAAGTACAGTCAGAGAGAGACTGGGACAGGATCAGGAGGTACAGTCAGTGAGAGAGACTGGGACAGGAGCAGGAAATACAGTCAGAGAGAGAGACAGGGACATGATAAGGAGGTACACTCAGAGAGAGACTGGGACAGGATCAGGAGGTGCAGTCAGAGAGAGGCTGGGACAGGATCAGGAAGTACAGTCAGAGAGAGACTGGGACAGGATCAGGAAGTACAGTTAGAGAGAGACTAGGACAGGATCAGGAAATACAGGCAGAGAGAGACTGGGACAGGATCAGGAAATACCGTGAGAGAGAGACTGGGACAGGATCAGGAAGTACAGTTAGAGAGAGACTAGGACAGGATCAGGAAATACAGGCAGAGAGAGACTGGGACAGGATCAGGAAGTACAATCAGAGAGCAACTGGGACAGGATCAGGAAGTACAGTCAGAGAGAGACTGGGAGAGGATGAGGAAGTACAGTCAGAGAAAGACTGGGACAGGATCAGGGGGTACAGTAAGAGAGAGACTGGGACAGGATCACGAGGTACAGTCTGAGAGAGAGAGAGACTGGGACAGGATCAGGTGGTACAGTCAGAGAGAGACTGGGACAGGATCAGGAGATACAGTAAGAGAGAGACTGGGACAGGATCAGGAGATACAGTCAGAGAGAGAGACACAGGGACAGGATCAGGAGGTACAGTCAGAGAGTTAACCTGGGACAGGATCAGGAGGTACAGTCAGAGAGAGAC
This sequence comes from Somniosus microcephalus, assembly GCF_052327205.1. NCBI lineage: Eukaryota > Metazoa > Chordata > Chondrichthyes > Squaliformes > Somniosidae > Somniosus > Somniosus microcephalus. The sequence goes on from NC_140992.1 coordinate 168,137,804, forward strand.
TGGGACAGGATGAGGATGTACAGTCAGAGAGCGAGAGACTGGGACAGGATTACGAGGTACAGTCAGAGAGAGAGAGACTCGGACAGGACCAGGCGGTACAATCAGAGAGAGAGACTCGGACAGGATCAGAAGATACAGTCAGAGAGAGACTGGGACAGGACCAGCAAGTACAGTCAGAGAGAGACTAGGACAGGATCAGGAAGTACAGTTAGAGCGAGACTGGGACGTAATCAGGAAGTACAGTCAGAGAGAGACTGGGACAGGATCAGGAAGTACAGTCAGAGAGAGAGAGACTGGGACAGGATCAGGAGGTACACTCAGAGAGATACTGGGACAGGATCAGGATGTACATTCAGAGAGACTGGGACAGGATCAGGGGGTACAGTCAGAGGAAGAGACTGGGACAGGATCAGGAGGTACAGTCAGAGAGAGACTGGGACAGGATAAGGAGGTACAGCCAGAGAGAGAGACTGGGAAAGGATCAGGAGGTAAAGTCGGAGAGAGAGACTGCGACAGGATCAGGAGGTACAGTCAGCGAGAGAGACTGGTACAGGATCAGGAGGTACAGTAAGTTAGAGACTGGGACAGGATCAGGAGGTACAGTCAGAGAGAGAGTCTCGGACAGGATCAGGAGGTACATTCAGAGAGAGAGACTGCGACAGGATCAGGAGGTACATTCAGAGAGAGAGAGAGACTGGGACAGGATCAGGAGGTACAGTTACAGAGAGAGAGACTGGGACAGGATCAGGAAGTACAGACATAGAGAAAGAGACTGGGACAGGATAAGAAAATACAGTCAGAGAGAGAGACAGGGACATGATAAGGAGGTACACTCAGAGAGAGACTGGGACAGGATCAGCAGGTGCAGTCAGAGAGAGTGACTGGGACAGGATCAGGAGGTACAGTCAGTGAGAGAGACTGGGACAGGATCAGGAAGTACAGTCCAAGAGAGACAGGCACAGGTATCAGGAAGTACAGTCAGAGAGAGACTGGGACAGGATCAGGAGGTACAGTCAGTGAGAGAGACTGGGACAGGAGCAGGAAATACAGTCAGAGAGAGAGACAGGGACATGATAAGGAGGTACACTCAGAGAGAGACTGGGACAGGATCAGGAGGTGCAGTCAGAGAGAGGCTGGGACAGGATCAGGAAGTACAGTCAGAGAGAGACTGGGACAGGGTCAGGAAGTACAGTTAGAGAGAGACTAGGACAGGATCAGGAAATACAGGCAGAGAGAGACTGGGACAGGATCAGGAAGTACTGTCAGAGAGAGACTGGGACAGGATCAGGAAGTACAGTTAGAGAGAGACTAGGACAGGATAAGGAAATATAGGCAGAGAGAGACTGGTACAGGATCAGGAAGTACAATCAGAGTGCAACTGGGACAGGATCAGGAAGTACAGTCAGAGAGAGACTGGGAGAGGATGAGGAAGTACAGTCAGAGAAAGACTGGGACAGGATCAGGGGGTACAGTAAGAGAGAGACTGGGACAGGATCAGGTGGTACAGTCTGAGAGAGAGAGAGACTGGGACAGGATCAGGAGATACAGTAAGAGAGAGACTGGGACAGGATCAGGAGATACAGTCAGAGAGAAAGACACAGGGACAGGATCAGGAGGTACAGTCAGAGAGATAACCTGGGACAGGATAAGGAGATACAGTCAGAGAGAGACTGGGACAGGATGAGGATGTACAGTCAGAGAGCGAGAGACTGGGACAGGATTACGAGGTACAGTCAGAGAGAGAGAGACTCGGACAGGACCAGGCGGTACAGTCAGAGAGAGAGACTGGGACAGGATCAGAAGATACAGTCAGAGAGAGACTGGGACAGGACCAGCAAGTACAGTCAGAGAGAGACTAGGACAGGATCAGGAAGTACAGTTAGAGCGAGACTGGGACAGGATCAGGAAGTACAGTCAGAGAGAGACTGGGACAGGATCAGGAAGTACAGTCAGAGAGAGAGAGACTGGGACAGGATCAGAATGTACATTCAGAGAGACTGGGGCAGGATCAGGAAGTACATTCAGAGCGAGAGAGAGACTGGGACAGGATCAGGGGGTACAGTCAGAGCAAGAGACTGGGACAGGATCAGGAGGTACAGTCAGAGAGAGACTGGGACAGGATCAGGAGGTACAGCCAGAGAGAGAGACTGGGAAAGGATCAGGAGGTAAAGTCAGAGAGAGAGACTGGGACAGGATCAGGAGGTGCAGTAAGAGAGAGACTGGGACAGGATCAGGAGGTACAGTCAGAGAGAGAGACTGGTACAGGATCAGGAGGTACAGTAAGTTAGAGACTGGGACAGGATCAGGAGGTACAATCAGAGAGAGAGACTGGGAAAGGATCAGGAGGTACATTCAGAGAGAGAGAGAAACTGGGACAGGATCAGGAGGTACAGATACAGAGAGAGAGACTGGGACAGGATCAGGAAGTACAGACATAGAGAGAGAGACTGGGACAGGATAAGAAAATACAGTCAGAGAGAGAGACAGGGACATGATAAGGAGGTACAGTCAGTGAGAGAGACTGGGACAGGATCAGGAAGTACAGTCCAAGAGAGACTGGCACAGGTATCAGGAAGTACAGTCAGAGAGAGACTGGGACAGGATCAGGAGGTACAGTCAGTGAGAGAGACTGGGACAGGATAAGGAAGTACAGTCAGAGAGAGACTGGGACAGGATCAGGAAGTACAGTACAGTGAAAGACTGGGACAGGATCGGGAGTACAGTCAGAGAGAGAGACTGGGACAGGATCAGGAAGTACAGTCAGAGGCAGACTGGGACAGGATCAGGAGGTACAGTCAGAGAGAGCGACTGGGACAGGATCAGGAGGTACAGTCAGAGAGAGAGTGTGGGACAGGATCAGGAGGTACAGTCAGAGAGAGACTGGGACAGGATCAGGATGTACAGTCAGAGAGCGAGAGACTGGGACAGGATCAGGAGGTATAGTCAGAGAGAGAGAGACTCGTATAGTCAGAGAGAGAGACTGGGACAGGATCAGGAGGTACAGTAAGTTAGAGACTGGGACAGGATCAGGAGGTACAGTCAGAGAGAGAGTCTCGGACAGGATCAGGAGGTACAGTCAGAAAGAGAGACTGGGACAGGATCAGGAGGTACATTCAGAGAGAGAGAGAGACTGGGACAGGATCAGGAGGTACAGTTACAGAGAGAGAGACTGGGACAGGATCAGGAAGCACAGACATAGAGAGACTGGGACAGGATCAGGAGGTACAGTCAGTGAGAGAGACTGGGACAGGATAAGGAGGTACAGTCAATGAGAGAGTCTGGGACAGGATCAGGAAGTACAGTCCAAGAGAGACTGGCACAGGTATCAGGAGGTACAGTCAGAGAGACACTGGGACAGGATCAGGAGGTACAGTCAGTGAGAGAGACTGGGACAGGATAAGGAAGAACAGTCAGAGAGAGACTGGGACAGGATCAGGAAGTACAGTACAGTGAAAGACTGGGACAGGATCGGGGGTGCAGTCAGAGAGAGAGACTGGGACAGGATCAGGAAGTACAGTCAGAGGCAGACTGGGACAGGATCAGGAGGTACAGTCAGAGAGAGACTGGGACAGGATCAGGATGTACAGTCAGAGAGCGAGAGACTGGGACAGGATCAGGAGGTACAGTCAGAGAGAGAGAGACTCGTACAGGACAAGGCGGTACAGTCAGAGAGAGAGACTGGGACAGGATCAGGAGATACAGTCAGAGAGAGACTGGGACAGGACCAGCAAGTACAGTCAGAGAGAGACTGGGACAGGATCAGGAAGTACAGTCAGAGAGAGAGAGACTGGGACAGGACCAGGAGGTACACTCAGAGAGGTACTGGGACAGGATCAGAATGTACATTCAGAGAGACTGGGGCAGGATCAGGACGTACAGTCAGAGAGACACTGGAACAGCATCAGGAGGTACGGTCAGAGAGAGAGAGACTGGGACAGGATCAGGAAGTACAGTCAGAGAGGGACTGGGACAGGATCAGGAGATACAGTCAGAGAGAGACTGGGACAGGATCAGGAAGTACAGTCAGAGAGAGACTGGGACAGGATCAGGAAGTACAGACAGAGAGAGACTGGGACTGGATCAGGAGATACAGTCAGAGAGAGACTGGGACAGGATCAGGAAGTGCAGTCAGAGAGAGACTGGGACAGGAGCAGCAAGTACAGTCAGAGAGAGACTGGGACAGGATCAGGAGGTACAGTCAGGGAGAAATCCTGGGACAGGATCAGGAGGTAGTCAGAGAGAGACTGGGACAGGATCAGGATGTACAGTCAGAGAGCGAGTGACAGGGACAGGATCAGGAGGTACAGTCAGAGAGAGAGAGACTCGGACAGGACCAGGTGGTACAGTCAGAGAGAGAGACTGGGACAGGATCAGGAGATACAGTCAGAGAGAGACTGGGACAGGACCAGCAAGTACAGTCAGAGAGAGACTAGGACAGGATCAGGAAGTACAGCTAGAGCGAGACTGGGACAGGATCAGGAAGTACAGTCAGAGAGAGACTGGGACAGGATCAGGACGTGCAGTCAGAGAGAGAGAGACTGGGACAGGATCAGGAGGTATACTCAGAGAGAGATTGGGACAGGACCAGGATGTACATTCAGAGAGAGAGTCTGGGACAGGAACAGGAAGTACATTCAGAGAGAGAGAGACTGGGACAGGATCAGTGGGGACAGTCAGAGGAAGAGACTGGGACAGGATCAGGAGGTACAGTCAGAGGAAGAGACTGGGACAGGATCAGGAGGTACAGTCAGAGAGAGACTGGGACAGGATCAGGAGCTACAGTCAGAGAGAGAGGCCGGGAGAGGATCAGGAGATACAGACAGAGAGAGAGACTGGGACAGGATCAGGAGGTACAGTAAGAGAGAGACTGGGACAGGATCAGGAGGTACAGCCAGAGAGAGAGTCTGGGACAGGATCAGGAGGTACAGTCAGAGAGAGAGACTGGGACAGGATCAGGAGGTACATTCAGAGAGAGAGAGAGACTGGGACAGGATCAGGAGGTACAGTTACAGAGAGAGAGACTGGGACAGGATCAGGAAGTACAGACATAGAGAGACTGGGACAGGATCAGGAGGTACAGTCAGTGAGAGAGACTGGGACAGGATAAGGAGGTACAGTCAATGAGAGAGTCTGGGACAGGATCAGGAAGTACAGTCCAAGAGAGACTGGCACAGGTATCAGGAGGTACAGTCAGAGAGAGACTGGGACAGGATCAGGAGGTACAGTCAGTGAGAGAGACTGGGACAGGATAAGGAAGAACAGTCAGAGAGAGACTGGGACAGGATCAGGAAGTACAGTACAGTGAAAGACTGGGACAGGATCGGGGGTGCAGTCAGAGAGAGAGACTGGGACAGGATCAGGAAGTACAGTCAGAGGCAGACTGGGACAGGATCAGGAGGTACAGTCAGAGAGAGACTGGGACAGGATCAGGATGTACAGTCAGAGAGCGAGAGACTGGGATAGGATCAGGAGGTACAGTCAGAGAGAGACTGGGACAGGATCAGGATGTACAGTCAGAGAGCGAGAGACTCGTACAGGACAAGGCGGTACAGTCAGAGAGAGAGACTGGGACAGGATCAGGAGATACAGTCAGAGAGAGACTGGGACAGGACCAGCAAGTACAGTCAGAGAGAGACTGGGACAGGATCAGGAAGTACAGTCAGAGAGAGAGAGACAGGGACAGGACCAGGAGGTACATTCAGAGAGGTACTGGGACAGGATCAGAATGTACATTCAGAGAGACTGGGGCAGGATCAGGACGTACAGTCAGAGAGACACTGGAACAGCATCAGGAGGTACGGTCAGAGAGAGAGAGACTGGGACAGGATCAGGAAGTACAGTCAGAGAGGGACTGGGACAGGATCAGGAGATACAGTCAGAGAGAGACTGGGACAGGATCAGGAAGTACAGTCAGAGAGAGACTGGGACAGGATCAGGAAGTACAGACAGAGAGAGACTGGGACTGGATCAGGAGATACAGTCAGAGAGAGACTGGGACAGGATCAGGAAGTGCAGTCAGAGAGAGACTGGGAAAGGAGCAGCAAGTACAGTCAGAGAGAGACTGGGACAGGATCAGGAGGTACAGTCAGAGAGAAATCCTGGGACAGGATCAGGAGGTAGTCAGAGAGAGACTGGGACAGGATCAGGGTGTACAGTCAGAGAGCGAGTGACTGGGACAGGATCAGGAGGTACAGTCAGAGAGAGAGAGACTCGGACAGGACCAGGCGGTACAGTCAGAGAGAGAGACTGGGACAGGATCAGGAGATACAGTCAGAGAGAGACTGGGACAGGACCAGCAAGTACAGCCAGAGAGAGACTAGGACAGGATCAGGAAGTACAGCTAGAGCGAGACTGGGACAGGATCAGGAAGTACAGTCAGAGAGAGACTGGGACAGGATCAGGACGTGCAGTCAGAGAGAGAGAGACTGGGACAGGATCAGGAGGTATACTCAGAGAGAGATTGGGACAGGACCAGGATGTACATTCAGAGAGAGAGTCTGGGACAGGAACAGGAAGTACATTCAGAGAGAGAGAGACTGGGACAGGATCAGTGGGGACAGTCAGAGGAAGAGACTGGGACAGGATCAGGAGGTACAGTCAGAGGAAGAGACTGGGACAGGATCAGGAGGTACAGTCAGAGAGAGACTGGGACAGGATCAGGAGGTACAGTCAGAGAGAGAGGCCGGGAGAGGATCAGGAGATACAGTCAGAGAGAGAGACTGGGACAGGATCAGGAGGTACAGTAAGAGAGAGACTGGGACAGGATCAGGAGGTACAGCCAGAGAGAGAGTCTGGGACAGGATCAGGAGGTACAGTCAGAGGGAGAGACTGGGACAGGATCAGGAGGTACATTCAGAGAGGGAGAGAGAGACTGGGATAGGATCAGGAGGTACAGTTACAGAGAGAGGGACTGGGACAGGATCAGGAAATACAGTCAGAGAGGGAGACAGGGACCTGATAAGGAGGTATACTCAGAGAGAGACTGGGACAGGATCAGGAGGTGCAGTCAGAGAGAGAGACTGGGACAGGATCAGGAGGTACAGTCAGTGAGAGAGACTGGGACAGGTTCAAGAAGTACAGTCCAAGAGAGACTGGCACAGGTATCAGGAAGTACAGTCAGAGAGAGACTGGGACAGGATCAGGAGGTACAGTCAGTGAGAGAGACTGGGACAGGATCAGGAAGTACAGTCAGAGAGAGACTGGGATAGGATCAGGAAGTACAGTACAGAGAAAGACTGGGACAGGATCAGGGGGTACAGTCAGAGAGAGAGACTGGGACAGGATCAGGAAGTACAGTCAGAGGCAGACTCGGACAGGATCAGGAAGTACAGTCAGAGAGAGAGTGGGACAGGATCAGGAGGTACAGTCAGAGAGAGAGACTGGGACAGGATCAAGAGGTACAGTCAGAGAGAGAGTCTGGGACAGGATCAGGAGATACAGTCAGAGAGACTGGGACAGGATCAGGAAGTACAGTCAGAGAGAGACTGGCACAGAATCAGGAGGTACAATCAGTGAGAGAGACTGGGACAGGATCAGGAAGTACAGTACAGAGAAAGACTGGGACAGGTATCATGAAGTACAGTCAGAGAGAGACTGGGACAGGATCAGGAGGTACAGTCAGTGAGAGAGACTGGGACAGGATCAAGAAGTACAGTCAGAGAGCAACTGCGACAGGATCAGGAAGTTCAATCAGAGAGAGACTGGGCCAGGATCAGGAAGTACAGTCAGGCAGAGACTGGGACAGGATCAGGAGATACAGACAGAGAGAGAGACTGGGACAGGATCAGGAAATACAGTCACAGAGAGAGAGACTGGGACAGGATCAGGAGGTACAGTCAGAGAGAGACTGGGACAGGATCAGGAAGTACAGAGAGAGGCTGAGACAGGATCAGGAGGTACAGTCAGGGAGGGAGACTGGGACAGGATCAGGAGGTACAGCCAGAGAGAGAGACTGGGACAGGATCAGGAGGTACATTCACAGAGAGAGACTGGGACAGGATCAGGAGGTACTGCAAGCGAGAGACTGGGACAGGATCAGGGGGTACAGCCAGAGAGAGAGAGACTGGGACAGGATCAGGAGGTACACTCAGAGAGAGAGAGAGACTGGGACAGGATCAGGAGGTACAGTCAGAGAGAGAGTCTGGGACAGGATCAGGGGGTACAGTCAGAGAGACACTGGGACCGGATCAGGAGGTACGGTCAGAGAGAGAGACTGGGACAGCATCAGGAAGTACAGTCAGAGAGAGACTGGGACAGGATCAGGAAGTACACTCAGAGAGAGACTCGGACAGGATCGGGAAGCACAGCCAGAGAGAGACTGGGACAGGGTCAGGAGGTGCAGTCAGTGAGAGAGACTGGGACGGGATCAGGAACTACAGTCAGAGAGAGATTGGGACAGGATCAGGAAATACAGTCAGAGAGAGGCTGGGACCGGATCAGGAAGTACAGTCACAGAGAGACTGGGAAAGCATCAGGAAGTGCAGTCAGAGAGAGAGTGAGACTGGGACACGATCAGGATGTACAGTCAGAGAGAGAGACTGGGACAGGATTAGGGAGTACAGTCAGAGAGAGACTGACACAGAATCAGGAGGTACAGTCAGTGAGAGAGACTGGGACAGGATCAGGAAGTACAGTCAGAGAGAGACTGGGACAGGATCAGGAGGTACAGTCAGCGAGAGAGACTGGGACAGGATCAGGAGATACAGTCAGAGAGACTGGGACAGGATCAGGAAGTACAGTCAGAGAGAGACTGGGACAGGATCAGAAAGTACCGTCAGAGAGAGACTGAGACAGGATCAGGAGGTACATTCAGAGAGAGAGACTGGGACAGGATCAGGAGGTATTGTAAGAGAGAGACTGGGACAGGATCAGGGGGTACAGCCAGAGAGAGACTGGGACAGGATCAGGAGGTACACTCAGAGAGAGAGAGACTGTGACAGGATCAGGATGTACAGTCAGAGAGAGAGAGACTGGGACAGCTTCAGTACATCCAGTCCGAGAGAGACTGGGACAGGATCAGGAAGTACAGTCAGAAAGAGAGTCTGGGACAGGATCAGGAGGTTCAGTCAGAGAGAGAGAGACTGGGACAGGATCAGGAAGTACAGTCAGAGAGAGACTGGGAAAGCATCAGGAAGTGCAGTCAGAGAGAGAGAGAGGCTGGGACACGATCAGGATGTACAGTCAGAGAGAGAGACTGGGACAGGATCATGAAGTTCAGTCAGAGAGAGAGAGACTGGGACAGGATCAGGAGTGTATCGTCAGAGAGAGAGACGGGGACAGGACCAGGAGGTACAGTCAGAGAGAGACTGGGACAGGATCAGGAGGTACACTCAGACAGAGACTGGGACAGGATCAGGATGCACAGTCAGAGAGCGAGAGACTGGGACAGGACCAGGAAGTACTATCAGAGAGCAACTGGGACAGGATCAGGATGTACAGTCAGAGAGAGACTGGGACAGGATCAGGAAGTATTGTCAGAGAGGGATTGGGACAGGATCAGGAGGTACAGTCAGAGAGAGACTGGGACAGGAGCAGCAAGTACAGTCAGAGAGAGACTGGGACAGGATCAGGAGGTACAGTCAGAGAGAGACATTCGACAGGATCAGGATGTACAGTCAGAGAGCGAGAGACTGGGACAGGATCAGGAGGTACAGGCAGTGAGAGAGACTGGGACAGGATAAGGAAGTACAGCCAGAGAGAGACAGGGACAGGATCAGGAAGTACAGTACAGTGAAAGACTGGGACAGGATCACGGGGTACAGTCAGAGAGAGAGACTGGGACAGGATCAGGAAGTACAGTCAGAGGCAGACTGGGACAGGATCAGGAGGTACAGTCAGAGGGAGCAACTGGGACAGGATATGGAGGTACAGTCAGAGAGAGAGTCTGGGACAGGATCAGGAGGTACAGTCAGAGAGAGACTGGGACAGGATCAGGATGTACAGTCAGAGAGAGACTGGGACAGGATCAGGAAGTACAGTCAGAGAGAGAGAGACTGGGACAGGACCAGGAGGTACACTCAGAGAGGTACTGGGACAGGATCAGGATGTACATTCAGAGAGACTGGGGCAGGATCAGGATGTACAGTCAGAGAGACACTGGGACAGGATCAGGAGGTACGGTCAGAGAGAGACTGGGACAGGATCAGGAAGTACAGTCAGAGAGGGACTGGGACAGGATCAGGAGATACAGTCAGAGAGAGACTGGGACAGGATCAGGAAGTACCATCACAGAGAGACTGGGACAGGATCAGGAAGTACAGTGAGATAGAGACTGGGACAGGATCAGGAGGTACAGTCAGTGAGAGAGACTGGGACAGGATCAGGAAGTACAGTCAGAGAGAGACTGGCACAGGTATCAGGAAGTACAGTCAGAGAGAGACTGGGACAGGATCAGGAGGTACAGTCAGTGAGAGGGACTGGGACAGGATCAGGAAGTACAGTCAGAGAGAGACTTGGACAGGATCAGGAAGCACAGCCAGAGAGAGACTGGGGCAGGGTCAGGAGGTGCAGTCAGTGAGAGAGACTGGGACGGGATCAGGAACTACAGTCAGAGAGAGATTGGGACAGGATCAGGAAATACAGTCAGAGAGAGGCTGGGACCGGATCAGGAAGTACAGTCATAGAGAGACTGGGAAAGCATCAGGAAGTGCAGTCAGAGAGAGAGTGAGACTGGGACACGATCAGGATGTCCAGTCAGATAGAGAGACTGGGACAGGATTAGGAAGTACAGTCAGAGAGAGACTGACACAGAATCAGGAGGTACAGTCAGTGAGAGAGACTGGGACAGGATCAGGAAGTACAGTCAGAGAGAGACTGGGACAGGATCAGGAGGTACAGTCAGCGAGAGAGACTGGGACAGGATCAGGAGATACAGTCAGAGAGACTGGGACAGGATCAGGAAGTACAGTCAGAGAGAGACTGAGACAGGATCAGGAGGTACATTCAGAGAGAGAGTCTGGGACAGGATCAGGAGGTATTGTAAGAGAGAGACTGGGACAGGATCAGGGGGTACAGCCAGAGAGAGAGAGACTGGGACAGGATCAGGAGGTACACTCAGAGAGAGAGAGACTGTGACAGGATCAGGATGTACAGTCAGAGAGAGAGAGACTGGGACAGCTTCAGTACATCCAGTCCGAGAGAGACTGGGACAGGATCAGGAGGTACAGTCAGAGAGAGAGTCTGGGACAGGATCAGGAAGTTCAGTCAGAGAGAGAGAGACTGGGACAGGATCAGGAAGTACAGTCAGAGAGAGACTGGGAAAGCATCAGGAAGTGCAGTCAGAGAGAGAGACTGGGACACGATCAGGATGTACAGTCAGAGAGAGAGACTGGGACAGGATCAGGAAGTTCAGTCAGAGAGAGAGAGACTGGGACAGGATCAGGAGGTATCGTCAGAGAGAGAGACGGGGACAGGACCAGGAGGTACAGTCAGAGAGAGACTGGGACACGATCAGGAGGTACACTCAGACAGAGACTGGGACAGGATCAGGATGCACAGTCAGAGAGCGAGAGACTGGGACAGGATCGGAAGTACTATCAGAGAGCAACTGGGACAGGATCAGGAAGTACAGTCAGAGAGAGACTGGGACAGGGTCAGGAACTATTGTCAGAGAGAGATTGGGACAGGATCAGGAGGTACAGTCAGAGAGACACTGGGACAGGATCAGGAAGTACAGTCAGAGAGAGACTGGGACAGGATCAGGAAGTACAGTCAGAGAGAGACTGGGCCAAGATCAGGAAGTATTGTCAGAGAGAGATTGGGACAGGATCAGGAGGTACAGTCAGAGAGACACTGGGACAGGAGCAGCAAGTACAGTCAGAGAGAGACTGGGACAGGATCAGGAGGTACAGTCAGAGAGAGACTGGGACAGGATCAGGATGTACAGTCAGAGAGCGAGAGACTGGGACAGGATCAGGAGGTACTGCCAGAGAGAGACTGGGACAGGGTCAGGAAGTACAGTACAGTGAAAGACTGGGACAGGATCAGGGGGTACAGTCAGAGAGAGAGACTGGGACAGGATCAGTAAGTACAGTCAGAGGCAGACTGGGACAGGATCAGGAGGTACAGTCAGAGGGAGCGACTGGGACAGGATCTGGAGGAACAGTCAGAGAGGGACTGGGACAGGATCAGGAGATACAGTCAGAGAGAGACCGGGACAGGATCAGGAAGTACCATCACAGAGAGACAGGGACAGGATCAGGAAGTACAGTGAGATAGAGACTGGGACAGGATCAGGAGTTACAGTCAGTGAGAGAGACTGAGACAGGATCAGGAGGTACAGTCAGGGAGAGAGACTGGGACAGGATCAGGAGGTACAGTCAGAGAGAGAGACTGGGACAGGATCAGGAGGTACATTCAGAGAGAGAGACTGGGACAGGATCAGGAGGTACTGCAAGCGAGAGACTGGGACAGGATCAGGGGGTACAGCCAGAGAGAGACTGGGACAGGATCAGGAGGTACAGTCAGAGAGAGAGTCTGGGACAGGATCAGGGGGTACAGTCAGAGAGACACTGGGACAGGATCAGGAGGTACGGTCAGAGAGAGAGAAGGGGACAGCATCAGGAAGTACAGTCAGAGAGAGACTGGGACAGGATCAGGAAGTACACTCAGAGAGAGACTCGGACAGGATCAGGAAGCACAGCCAGAGAGAGACTGGGACAGGGTCAGGAGGTGCAGTCAGTGAGAGAGACTGGGACAGGATCAGGAACTACAGTCAGAGAGAGACTGGGACAGGATCAGGAAGTATTGTCAGAGAGGGATTGGGACAGGATCAGGAGGTACAGTCAGAGAGAGACTGGGACAGGAGCAGCAAGTACAGTCAGAGAGAGACTGGGACAGGATCAGGAGGTACAGTCAGAGAGAGACATTCGACAGGATCAGGATGTACAGTCAGAGAGCGAGAGACTGGGACAGGATCAGGAGGTACAGGCAGTGAGAGAGACTGGGACAGGATAAGGAAGTACAGCCAGAGAGAGACAGGGACAGGATCAGGAAGTACAGTACAGTGAAAGACTGGGACAGGATCACGGGGTACAGTCAGAGAGAGAGACTGGGACAGGATCAGGAAGTACAGTCAGAGGCAGACTGGGACAGGATCAGGAGGTACAGTCAGAGGGAGCAACTGGGACAGGATATGGAGGTACAGTCAGAGAGAGAGTCTGGGACAGGATCAGGAGGTACAGTCAGAGAGAGACTGGGACAGGATCAGGATGTACAGTCAGAGAGAGACTGGGACAGGATCAGGAAGTACAGTCAGAGAGAGAGAGACTGGGACAGGACCAGGAGGTACACTCAGAGAGGTACTGGGACAGGATCAGGATGTACATTCAGAGAGACTGGGGCAGGATCAGGATGTACAGTCAGAGAGACACTGGGACAGGATCAGGAGGTACGGTCAGAGAGAGACTGGGACAGGATCAGGAAGTACAGTCAGAGAAGGACTGGGACAGGATCAGGAGATACAGTCAGAGAGAGACTGGGACAGGATCAGGAAGTACCATCACAGAGAGACTGGGACAGGATCAGGAAGTACAGTGAGATAGAGACTGGGACAGGATCAGGAGGTACAGTCAGTGAGAGAGACTGGGACAGGATCAGGAAGTACAGTCAGAGAGAGACTGGCACAGGTATCAGGAAGTACAGTCAGAGAGAGACTGGGACAGGATCAGGAGGTACAGTCAGTGAGAGGGACTGGGACAGGATCAGGAAGTACAGTCAGAGAGAGACTTGGACAGGATCAGGAAGCACAGCCAGAGAGAGACTGGGGCAGGGTCAGGAGGTGCAGTCAGTGAGAGAGACTGGGACGGGATCAGGAACTACAGTCAGGGAGAGATTGGGACAGGATCAGGAAATACAGTCAGAGAGAGGCTGGGACCGGATCAGGAAGTACAGTCATAGAGAGACTGGGAAAGCATCAGGAAGTGCAGTCAGAGAGAGAGTGAGACTGGGACACGATCAGGATGTACAGTCAGATAGAGAGACTGGGACAGGATTAGGAAGTACAGTCAGAGAGAGACTGACACAGAATCAGGAGGTACAGTCAGTGAGAGAGACTGGGACAGGATCAGGAAGTACAGTCAGAGAGAGACTGGGACAGGATCAGGAGGTACAGTCAGCGAGAGAGACTGGGACAGGATCAGGAGATACAGTCAGAGAGACTGGGACAGGATCAGGAAGTACAGTCAGAGAGAGACTGGGACAGGATCAGGAAGTAAAGTCAGAGAGAGACTGAGACAGGATCAGGAGGTACATTCAGAGAGAGAGTCTGGGACATGATCAGGAGGTATTGTAAGAGAGAGACTGGGACAGGATCAGGGGGTACAGCCAGAGAGAGAGAGACTGGGACAGGATCAGGAGGTACACTCAGAGAGAGAGAGACTGTGACAGGATCAGGATGTACAGTCAGAGAGAGAGAGACTGGGACAGCTTCAGTACATCCAGTCCGAGAGAGACTGGGACAGGATCAGGAAGTACAGTCAGAGAGAGAGTCTGGGACAGGATCAGGAAGTTCAGTCAGAGAGAGAGAGACTGGGACAGGATCAGGAAGTACAGTCAGAGAGAGACTGGGAAAGCATCAGGAAGTGCAGTCAGAGAGAGAGACTGGGACAGGATCAGGAAGTTCAGTCAGAGAGAGAGAGACTGGGACAGGATCAGGAGGTATCGTCAGAGAGAGAGACGGGGACAGGACCAGGAGGTACAGTCAGAGAGAGACTGGGACACGATCAGGAGGTACACTCAGACAGAGACTGGGACAGGATCAGGATGCACAGTCAGAGAGCGAGAGACTGGGACAGGACCAGGAAGTACTATCAGAGAGCAACTGGGACAGGATCAGGAAGTACAGTCAGAGAGAGACTGGGACAGGGTCAGGAAGTATTGTCAGAGAGAGATTGGGACAGGATCAGGAGGTACAGTCAGAGAGACACTGGGACAGGATCAGGAAGTACAGTCAGAGAGAGACTGGGACAGGATCAGGAAGTACAGTCAGAGAGAGACTGGGACAAGATCAGGAAGTATTGTCAGAGAGAGATTGGGACAGGATCAGGAGGTACAGTCAGAGAGACACTGGGACAGGAGCAGCAAGTACAGTCAGAGAGAGACTGGGACAGGATCAGGAGGTACAGTCAGAGAGAGACTGGGACAGGATCAGGATGTACAGTCAGAGAGCGAGAGACTGGGACAGGATCAGGAGGTACTGCCAGAGAGAGACTGGGACAGGGTCAGGAAGTACAGTACAGTGAAAGACTGGGACAGGATCAGGGGGTACAGTCAGAGAGAGAGACTGGGACAGGATCAGTAAGTACAGTCAGAGGCAGACTGGGACAGGATCAGGAGGTACAGTCAGAGGGAGCGACTGGGACAGGATCTGGAGGTACAGTCAGAGAGGGACTGGGACAGGATCAGGAGATACAGTCAGAGAGAGACTGGGACAGGATCAGGAAGTACCATCACAGAGAGACAGGGACAGGATCAGGAAGTACAGTGAGATAGAGACTGGGACAGGATCAGGAGTTACAGTCAGTGAGAGAGACTGAGACAGGATCAGGAGGTACAGTCAGGGAGAGAGACTGGGACAGGATCAGGAGGTACAGTCAGAGAGAGAGACTGGGACAGGATCAGGAGGTACATTCAGAGAGAGAGACTGGGACAGGATCAGGAGGTACTGCAAGCGAGAGACTGGGACAGGATCAGGGGGTACAGCCAGAGAGAGACTGGGACAGGATCAGGAGGTACCGTCAGAGAGAGAGTCTGGGACAGGATCAGGGGGTACAGTCAGAGAGAGACTGGGACAGGATCAGGAAGTACACTCAGAGAGAGACTGGGACAGGATTAGGGAGTACAGTCAGAGAGAGACTGACACAGAATCAGGAGGTACAGTCAGTGAGAGAGACTGGGACAGGATCAGGAAGTACAGTCAGAGAGACTGGGACAGGATCAGGAAGTACAGTCAGAGAGAGACTGGGACAGGATCAGAAAGTACCGTCAGAGAGAGACTGAGACAGGATCAGGAGGTACATTCAGAGAGAGAGACTGGGACAGGATCAGGAGGTATTGTAAGAGAGAGACTGGGACAGGATCAGGGGGTACAGCCAGAGAGAGAGAGACTGGGACAGGATCAGGAGGTACACTCAGAGAGAGAGAGGCTGTGACAGGGTCAGGATGTACAGTCAGAGAGAGAGAGACTGGGACAGCTTCAGTACATCCAGTCCGAGAGAGACTGGGACAGGATCAGGAAGTACAGTCAGAAAGAGAGTCTGGGACAGGATCAGGAAGTTCAGTCAGAGAGAGAGAGACTGGGACAGGATCAGGAAGTACAGTCAGAGAGAGACTGGGAAAGCATCAGGAAGTGCAGTCAGAGAGAGAGAGAGGCTGGGACACGATCAGGATGTACAGTCAGAGAATGAGACTGGGACAGGATCATGAAGTTCAGTCAGAGAGAGAGAGACTGGGACAGGATCAGGAGTGTATCGTCAGAGAGAGAGACGGGGACAGGACCAGGAGGTACAGTCAGAGAGAGACTGGGACAGGATCAGGAGGTACAGTCAGAGAGAGACTGGGACAAGATCAGGAAGTATTGTCAGAGAGAGATTGGGACAGGATCAGGAGGTACAGTCAGAGAGACACTGGGACAGGAGCAGCAAGTACAGTCAGAGAGAGACTGGGACAGGATCAGGAGGTACAGTCAGAGAGAGACTGGGACAGGATCAGGATGTACAGTCAGAGAGCGAGAGACTGGGACAGGATCAGGAGGTACTGCCAGAGAGAGACTGGGACAGGGTCAGGAAGTACAGTACAGTGAAAGACTGGGACAGGATCAGGGGGTACAGTCAGAGAGAGAGACTGGGACAGGATCAGTAAGTACAGTCAGAGGCAGACTGGGACAGGATCAGGAGGTACAGTCAGAGGGAGCGACTGGGACAGGATCTGGAGGTACAGTCAGAGAGGGACTGGGACAGGATCAGGAGATACAGTCAGAGAGAGACTGGGACAGGATCAGGAAGTACCATCACAAAGAGACAGGGACAGGATCAGGAAGTACAGTGAGATAGAGACTGGGACAGGATCAGGAGTTACAGTCAGTGAGAGAGACTGAGACAGGATCAGGAGGTACAGTCAGGGAGAGAGACTGGGACAGGATCAGGAGGTACAGTCAGAGAGAGAGACTGGGACAGGATCAGGAGGTACATTCAGAGAGAGAGACTGGGACAGGATCAGGAGGTACTGCAAGCGAGAGACTGGGACAGGATCAGGGGGTACAGCCAGAGAGAGACTGGGACAGGATCAGGAGGTACAGTCAGAGAGAGAGTCTGGGACAGGATCAGGGGGTACAGTCAGAGAGACACTGGGACAGGATCAGGAGGTACGGTCAGAGAGAGAGACTGGGACAGCATCAGGAAGTACAGTCAGAGAGAGACTGGGACAGGATCAGGAAGTACACTCAGAGAGAGACTCGGACAGGATCAGGAAGCACAGCCAGAGAGAGACTGGGACAGGGTCAGGAGGTGCAGTCAGTGAGAGAGACTGGGACAGGATCAGGAACTACAGTCAGAGAGAGATTGGGACAGGATCAGGAAATACAGTCAGAGAGAGGCTGGGACCGGATCAGGAAGTACAGTCACAGAGAGACTGGGAAAGCATCAGGAAGTGCAGTCAGAGAGAGAGTGAGACTGGGACACGATCAGGATGTACAGTCAGAGAGAGAGACTGGGACAGGATTAGGGAGTACAGTCAGAGAGAGACTGACACAGAATCAGGAGGTACAGTCAGTGAGAGAGACTGGGACAGGATCAGGAAGTACAGTCAGAGAGAGACTGGGACAGGATCAGGAGGTACAGTCAGCGAGAGAGACTGGGACAGGATCAGGAGATACAGTCAGAGAGACTGGGACAGGATCAGGAAGTACAGTCAGAGAGAGACTGGGACAGGATCAGAAAGTACCGTCAGAGAGAGACTGAGACAGGATCAGGAGGTACATTCAGAGAGAGAGACTGGGACAGGATCAGGAGGTATTGTAAGAGAGAGACTGGGACAGGATCAGGGGGTACAGCCAGAGAGAGAGAGACTGGGACAGGATCAGGAGGTACACTCAGAGAGAGAGAGGCTGTGACAGGATCAGGATGTACAGTCAGAGAGAGAGAGACTGGGACAGCTTCAGTACATCCAGTCCGAGAGAGACTGGGACAGGATCAGGAAGTACAGTCAGAAAGAGAGTCTGGGACAGGATCAGGAAGTTCAGTCAGAGAGAGAGAGACTGGGACAGGATCAGGAAGTACAGTCAGAGAGAGACTGGGAAAGCATCAGGAAGTGCAGTCAGAGAGAGAGAGAGGCTGGGACACGATCAGGATGTACAGTCAGAGAGAGAGACTGGGACAGGATCATGAAGTTCAGTCAGAGAGAGAGAGACTGGGACAGGATCAGGAGTGTATCTTCAGAGAGAGAGACGGGGACAGGACCAGGAGGTACAGTCAGAGAGAGACTGGGACAGGATCAGGAGGTACACTCAGACAGAGACTGGGACAGGATCAGGATGCACAGTCAGAGAGCGAGAGACTGGGACAGGACCAGGAAGTACTATCAGAGAGCAACTGGGACAGGATCAGGATGTACAGTCAGAGAGAGACTGGGACAGGATCAGGAAGTATTGTCAGAGAGAGATTGGGACAGGATCAGGAGGTACAGTCAGAGAGAGACTGGGACAGGAGCAGCAAGTACAGTCAGAGAGAGACTGGGACAGGATCAGGAGGTACAGTCAGAGGGAGCGACTGGGACAGGATCTGGAGGTACAGTCAGAGAGAGAGTCTGGGACAGGATCAGGAGGTACAGTCAGAGAGAGACTGGGACAGGATCAGGATGTACAGTCAGAGAGCGAGAGACTGGGACAGGATCAGGAGATACAATCAGAGAGAGACTGGGACAGGACCAGCAAGTACAGTCAGAGAGAGACTGGGACAGGATCAGGAAGTACAGTCAGAGAGAGACTGGGACAGGACCAGGAGGTACACTCAGAGAGGTACTGGGACAGGATCAGGATGTACATTCAGAGAGACTGGAGCAGGATCAGGATGTACAGTCAGAGAGACACTGGGACACGATCAGGAGGTACGGTCAGAGAGAGACTGGGACAGGATCAGGAAGTACAGTCAGAGAGGGACTGGGACAGGATCAGGAGATAAAGTCAGAGAGAGACTGGGACAGGATCAGGAAGTACCATCACAGAGAGACTGGGACAGGATCAGGAAGTACAGTGAGATAGAGATTGGGACAGGATCAGGAGGTACAGTCAGTGAGAGAGACTGGGACAGGATCAGGAAGTACAGTCAGAGAGAGACTGGCACAGGTATCAGGAAGTACAGTCAGAGAGAGACTGGGACAGGATCAGGAGGTACAGTCAGTGAGAGGGACTGGGACAGGATCAGGAAGTACAGTCAGAGAGAGACTTGGACAGGATCAGGAAGCACAGCCAGAGAGAGACTGGGGCAGGGTCAGGAGGTGCAGTCAGTGAGAGAGACTGGGACGGGATCAGGAACTACAGTCAGAGAGAGATTGGGACAGGATCAGGAAATACAGTCAGAGAGAGGCTGGGACCGGATCAGGAAGTACAGTCATAGAGAGACTGGGAAAGCATCAGGAAGTGCAGTCAGAGAGAGAGTGAGACTGGGACACGATCAGGATGTACATTCAGATAGAGAGACTGGGACAGGATTAGGAAGTACAGTCAGAGAGAGACTGACACAGAATCAGGAGGTACAGTCAGTGAGAGAGACTGGGACAGGATCAGGAAGTACAGTCAGAGAGAGACTGGGGCAGGATCAGGAGGTACAGTCAGCGAGAGAGACTGGGACAGGATCAGGAGATACAGTCAGAGAGACTGGGACAGGATCAGGAAGTACAGTCAGAGAGAGACTGGGACAGGATCAGGAAGTACAGTCAGAGAGAGACTGAGACAGGATCAGGAGGTACATTCAGAGAGAGAGTCTGGGACAGGATCAGGAGGTATTGTAAGAGAGAGACTGGGACAGGATCAGGGGGTACAGCCAGAGAGAGAGAGACTGTGACAGGATCAGGATGTACAGTCAGAGAGAGAGAGACTGGGACAGCTTCAGTACATCCAGTCCGAGAGAGACTGGGACAGGATCAGGAAGTACAGTCAGAGAGAGAGTCTGGGACAGGATCAGGAAGTTCAGTCAGAGAGAGAGAGACTGGGACAGGATCAGGAAGTACAGTCAGAGAGAGACTGGGAAACCATCAGGAAGTGCAGTCAGAGAGAGAGAGAGACTGGGACACGATCAGGATGTACAGTCGGAGAGAGAGACTGGGACAGGATCAGGAAGTTCAGTCAGAGAGAGAGAGACTGGGACAGGATCAGGAGGTATCGTCAGAGAGAGAGACGGGGACAGGACCAGGAGGTGCAGTCAGAGAGAGACTGGGACACGATCAGGAGGTACACTCAGACAGAGACTGGGACAGGATCAGGATGCACAGTTAGAGAGCGAGAGACTGGGACAGGACCAGGAAGTACTATCAGAGAGCAACTGGGACAGGATCAGGAAGTACAGTCAGAGAGAGACTGGGACAGGAGCAGGAGGTACAGTCAGAGAGATACTGGGACAGGAGCAGCAAGTACAGTCAGAGAGAGACTGGGACAGGATCAGGAGGTACAGTCAGAGAGAGACTGGGACAGGATCAGGAGGTACAGTCAGTGAGAGAGACTGGGACAGGATAAGGAAGTACTGCCAGAGAGAGACTGGGACAGGGTCAGGAAGTACAGTACAGTGAAAGACTGGGACAGGATCAGGGGGTACAGTCAGAGAGAGAGACTGGGACAGGATCAGTAAGTACAGTCAGAGGCAGACTGGGACAGGATCAGGAGGTTAGGTCAGAGGGAGCGACTGGGACAGGATCTGGAGGTACAGTCAGAGAGGGACTGGGACAGGATCAGGAGATACAGTCAGAGAGAGACTGGGACAGTATCAGGAAGTACCATCACAGAGAGACAGGGACAGGATCAGGGACTACAGTGAGATAGAGACTGGGACAGGATCAGGAGTTACAGTCAGTGAGAGAGGCTGGGACAGGATCAGGAAGTACAGTCAGAGAGAGACTGGCACAGGTATCAGGAAATACAGTCAGAGAGAGACTGGGACAGGATCAGGAGGTACAGTCAGAGAGAGCAACTGGGACAGGATCAGGAAGTACAGTCAGAGAGAGACTGGGACAGGACCAGGAAGTACAGTCAGAGAGATTGGGACAGGATCAGGAGGTACAGCCAGAGAGAGAGACTGGGACAGGAACAGGAGATACAGTCAGAGAAAGAGAGACTGGGACAGGATCAGGGGCTACAGTCAGAGAGAGAAACTGGGACATGATCAGGAGGTACGGTCAGAGAGAGAGACTGGGACAGGATCAGGGGTTACAGCCAGAGAGAGAGATTGGGACAGGATCAGAAGGTACACTCAGAGAGAGAGAGACTGGGACAGGATCAGGAGGTACAGTCAGAGAGACACTGGGACAGGATCAGAAGGTATGGTCAGAGAGAGAGAGACTGGGGCAGGATCAGGAGGTACAGTCAGAGAGAGAGCCTGGGACAGGATCAGGAAGTACAGTCAGAGAGAGACTGGGAGAGGATCAGGAAGTACAGTCAGAGAGAGTCTAGGACAGGATCAGGAAATACAGGCAGAGAGGGATTGGGACAGGATCAGGAAGTACAATCAGCGAGCAACTGGGACAGGATCAGCAGGTACAGGAAGAGAGAGACTGGGACAGGATCAGGGGGTACAGTCTGAGAGAGAGAGAGAGACTGGGACAGGATCAGGAGGTACAGTCAGAGAGAGACCGGGACAGGATCAGGATATACAGTAAGAGAGAGACTGGGACAGGATCAGGAGGTACAGTCAGAGAGAGAGATTGGGACAGGATCAGGAGGTACAGTCAGAGAGAGAGACTAAGACAGGATCAGGAGGTACTGCAAGAGAGAGACTGGGACAGGATAAGGAGGTACACTCAGAGAGGGAGAGACTGGGACAGGATCAGGAGGTACAGTCAGAGAGAGACAGGGACAGGATCAGGAAGTACAGTCAGAGAGAGACTGGGACAGGATCAGGAAGTACAGTCAGAGAGAGAGTGACTGGGACAGGATCAGGAGGTACACTCAGAGACTGGGACAGGATCAGGATGTACAGTCAGAGAGAGAAAGACTGGGACAGGATCAGGATGTACATTCAGAGAGAGAGAGAGACTGGGACAGGATCAGGGGGTACAGTCAGAGGAAGAGACCGCGACAGGATCAGGAGTTACAGTCAGAGAGAGAGACTGGGGCAGGATCGGGAGGTTCAGCCAGACAGAGAGCCTGGGACAGCATCAGGAAGTACAGTCAGAGAGAGACTGGGAGAGGATCAGGAAGTACAGTCAGAGAGAGTCTAGGACAGGATCAGGAAATACAGGCAGAGAGAGATTGGGACAGGATCAGGAAGTACAATCAGCGAGCAACTGGGACAGGATCAGGAAGTACAGTCAGAGAGAGTCTGGGACAGGATCAGCAGGTACAGGAAGAGAGAGACTGGGACAGGATCAGGGCGTACAGTCTGAGAGAGAGAGACTGGGACAGGATCAGGAGGTACAGTCAGAGAGAGACTGGGACAGGGTCAGGAAGTACAGACATAGAGAGAGAGACTGGGACAGGATCAGGAGGTACAGTTAGAGAGACAGAGACTGGGACAGGACCAGGAAGTATTATCAGAGAGCAACTGGGAGAGGATCAGGAAGTACAGTCAGAGAGAGACTGGGACAGGATCAGGAAGTGCAGTCAGAGTGAGTGACCGGGACAGGATCAGGAAATACATTCAGAGAGAGAGAGACAGGGTCATGATAAGGAGGTACACTCAGAGAGAGACTGGGACAGGATCAGGAGGTACAGTCAGTGAGAGAGACTGGGACAGGATCAGGAAGTACAGTCAGAGATAGTCTGGCACAGGTATCATGAAGTACAGTCAGAGAGAGACTGGGACAGGATCAGGAGGTGCAGTCAGTGAGAGAGACTGGGACAGGATCAAGAAGTACAGTCAGAGAGCAACTGCGACAGGATCAGGAAGTTCAATCAGAGAGAGACTGGGCCAGGATCAGGAAGTACAGTCAGACAGAGACTGGGACAGGATCAGGAGATACAGACAGAGAGAGAGACTGGGACAGGACCAGGAAATACAGTCAGAGAGAGAGAGACTGGGACAGGATCAGGAGGTACAGTCAGAGAGAGACTGGGACAGGATCAGGAAGTACAGTCAGAGAGAGACTGAGACAGGATCAGGAGGTACGGTCAGAGAGAGAGGCTGGGACAGGATCAGGAGGTACAGTCAGAGAGAGAGACTGGGACAGGATCAGGAGGTACATTCAGACAGAGAGACTGGGACAGGATCAGGAGGTACTGTAAGCGAGAGACTGGGACAGGATCAGGGGGTACAGCCAGAGAGAGAGAGACTGGGACAGGATCAGAAGGTACAGTCAGAGAGAGAGTCTGGGACAGGATCAGGAGGTACAGTCACAGAGACACTGGGACAGGATCAGGAGGTACGGTCAGAGAGAGAGACTGCGACAACATCAGGAAGTACAGTCAGAGAGAGACTGGGACAGGATCAGGAAGCACAGCCAGAGAGAGACTGGGACAGGACCAGGAAGTATTATCAGAGAGCAACTGGGAGAGGATCAGGAAGTACAGTCAGAGAGAGACTGGGACAGGATCAGGAAGTGCAGTCAGAGTGAGTGACCGGGACAGGATCAGGAAATACATTCAGAGAGAGAGAGACAGGGTCATGATAAGGAGGTACACTCAGAGAGAGACTGGCATAGGATCAGGAGGTACAGTAAGTGAGAGAGACTGGGACAGGATTAGGAAGTACAGTCAGAGAGAGACTGAGACAGGATCAGGAGGTACGGTCAGAGAGAGAGGCTGGGACAGGATCAGGAGGTACAGTCAGAGAGAGAGACTGGGACAGGATCAGGAGGTACATTCAGAGAGAGAGACTGGGACAGGATCAGGAGGTACTGTAAGGGAGAGACTGGGACAGGATCAGGGGGTACAGCCAGAGAGAGACTGGGACAGGATCAGGAGGTACACTCAGAGAGGGAGAGACTGTGACAGGATCAGGATGTACAGTCAGAGAGAGAGAGACTGGGACAGCTTCAGTACATCCAGTCCAAGAGATATTGGGACAGGATCAGGAAGTACATTCAGAGAGAGAGACTGGGACAGGATCAGGAAATTCAGTCATAGAGAGAGAGACTGGGACAGGATCAGGAAGTGCAGTCAGAGAGAGACTGGGAAAGCATCAGGAAGTGCAGTCAGAGAGAGAGAGACTGGGACACGATCAGGATGTACAGTCAGAGAGAGAGACTGGGACAGGGCCAGGAAGTTCAGTCAGAGAGAGAGAGACTGGGACAGGATCAGGAGGTATCGTCAGAGAGAGAGACGGGGACAGGACCAGGAGGTACAGTCAGAGAGAGACTGGGACAGGATCAGGAGGTACACTCAGAGAGAGACTGGGACAGGATCAGGATGCACAGTCAGAGAGCGAGAGACTGGGACAGGATCAGGAAGTACTATCAGTGAGCAACTGGGACAGGATCAGGAAGTACAGTCAGAGAGAGACTGGGACAGGATCAGGAAGTATTGTCAGAGAGAGACTGGGACAGGATCAGGAGGTACAGTCAGTGAGAGAGACTGGCACAGTGTCAGGAAGTACAGTCAGAGGGAGACTGGGACAGGATCAGGAAGTACATTCAGAGAGAGAGACTGGGACTGGATCAGGAGGTACAGTCAGTGAGAGAGACTGGGACTGGATCAGGACGTACAGTCAGAGAGACGCTGGGACAGGATCAGGAGGTACGGACAGAGTGAGAGAGACTGGGACAGGATCAGGAAGTACAGTCAAAGAGAGACAGGGACAGGATCAGGAAGAACAGTCAGAGAGAGACTGCGACTGGATCAGGAAGTACAGTCAGAGAGAGACTGGGACAGGATCAGGAAGTACAGACAGAGAGAGACGGGGACTGGATCAGGAGATACAGTCAGAGAGAGACTGGGACAGGAACAGGAAGTGCAGTCAGAGAGAGACAGGGACAGGAGCAGCAAGTACAGTCAGAGAGAGACTGGGACAGGATCAGGAGGTACAGTCAGAGAGAAATCCTGGGACAGGATCAGGAGGTACAGTCAGAGAGAGACTGGGACAGGATCAGGATGTACTGTCAGAGAGCGAGAGACTGGGACAGGATCAGGAGGTACAGTCAGAGAGAGAGAGACTCGGACAGGACCAGGCGGTACAGTCAGAGAGAGAGACTGGGACAGGATCAGGAGATACAGTCAGAGAGAGACTGGGACAGGACCAGCAAGTACAGTCAGAGACTAGGACAGGATCAGGAAGTACAGCAAGAGCGAGACTGGGACAGGATCAGGAAGTACAGTCAGAGAGAGACTGGGACAGGATCAGGAAGTGCAGTCAGAGAGAGAGAGACTGGGACAGGATCAGGAGGTACACTCAGAGAGAGATTGGGACAGGATCAGGATGTACATTCAGAGAGTCTGGGACAGGATCAGGAAGTACATTCAGAGAGAGAGAGACTGGGACAGGATCAGTGGGTACAGTCAGAGGAAGAGACTGGGACAGGATCAGGAGGTACAGTCAGAGGAAGAGACTGGGACAGGATCAGGAGGTACAGTCAGAGAGAGACTGGGACAGGATCAGGAGGTACAGTCAGAGAGAGAGGCCGGGACAGGATCAGGAGATACAGTCAGAGAGACTGGGACAGGATCAGGAGGTACAGTAAGAGAGAGACTGGGACAGGATCAGGAGGTACAGCCAGAGAGAGAGTCTGGGACAGGATCAGGAGGTACAGTCAGAGAGAGAGACTGGGACAGGATCAGGAGGTACATTGAGAGAGAGAGACTGGGACAAGATCAGGAGGTACAGTTACAGAGAGAGGGACTGGGACAGGATCAGGAAATACAGTCAGAGAGGGAGACAGGGACATGATAAGGAGGTACACTCAGAGAGAGACTGGGACAGGATCAGGAGGTGCAGTCAGAGAGAGAGACTGGGACAGGATGAGGAGGTACAGTCAGTGAGAGAGACTGGGACAGGATCAGGAAGTACAGTACAGAGAAAGACTGGGACAGGATCAGGGGGTACAGTCAGAGAGAGATTGGGACAGGATCAGGAAGTACAGTCAGAGGCAGACTCGGACAGGATCAGGAAGTACAGTCAGAGAGAGAGTGGGAAAGGATCAGGAGGTACATTCAGAGAGAGAGACTGGGACAGGATCAGGAGGTACAGTCAGAGAGAGAGTCTGGGACAGGATCAGGAGATACAGTCAGAGAGACTGGGACAGGATCAGGAAGTACAGTCAGAGAGAGACTGGGACAGGATCAGGAAGTACAGTACAGAGAGAGACTGGCACAGAATCAGGAGGTACAGTCAGTGAGAGAGACTGGGACAGGATCAGGAAGAACAGTACAGAGAAAGACTGGGACAGGATCAGGGGGTACAGTCAGAGAGAGAGACTGGGACAGGATCAGGAATTACAGTCAGAGGCAGACTCGGACAGGATCAGGAAGTACAGTCAGAGAGAGAGTGGGACAGGATCAGGAGGTACAGTCAGAGAGAGAGACTGGGACAGGATCAGGAGGTACAGTCAGAGAGATAGTCTGGGACAGGATCAGGAGATACAGTCAGAGAAACTGGGACAGGATCAGGAGGTACAGTCAGAGAGAGACTGGGACAGGATCAGGAAGTACAGTACAGAGAAAGACTGGGACAGGATCGGGGGTACGGTCAGAGAGAGAGACTGGGACAGGATCAGGAAGTACAGTCAGAGGCAGACT
Source organism: Somniosus microcephalus (assembly GCF_052327205.1). Lineage (NCBI taxonomy): Eukaryota > Metazoa > Chordata > Chondrichthyes > Squaliformes > Somniosidae > Somniosus > Somniosus microcephalus. Next base: position 168,164,670 of record NC_140992.1, read on the forward strand.
CGGACAGGGTCAGGAAGTACAGTCAGAGAGAGAGTGGGACAGGATCAGGAGTTACAGTCAGAGAGAGAGACTGGGACAGGATCAGGAGATACAGTCAGAGGGACCGGGACAGGATCAGGAAGTACAGTCAGAGAGAGACTGGCACAGAATCAGGAGGTACAGTCAGTGGGAGAGACTGGGACAGGATCAGGAAGTACAGTACAGAGAAAGACTGGGACAGGATCAGGGGGTACAGTCAGAGAGAGACTGGGACAGGATCAGGAAGTACAGTCAGAGGCAGACTCGGACAGGATCAGGAAGTACAGTCAGAGAGAGTGGGACAGGATCAGGAGGTACAGTTAGTGAGAGAGACTGGGACAGGATCAGGAGGTACAGTCAGAGAGAGAGTCTGGGACAGGATCAGGAGATACAGTCAGAGAGACTGGGACAGGATCAGGAAGTACAGTCAGAGAGAGACTGGCACAGAATCAGGAGGTACAGTCAGTGAGAGCGACTGGGACAGGATAAGGAAGTACAGTCAGAGAGAGCCTGGGACAGGATCAAGAGGTACAGTCAGCGAGAGAGACTGGGACAGGATCAGGAGATACAGTCAGAGAGACTGGGACAGGATCAGGAAGTACAGTCAGAGAGAGACTGGGACAGGATCAGGAAGTACAGTCAGAGAGAGAGTGAGACAGGATCAGGAGGTACATTCAGAGAGAGAGACTGGGACAGGATCAGGAGGTATTGTAAGAGAGAGACTGGGACAGGATCAGTGGGTACAGCCAGAGAGAGAGAGACTTGGACAGGATCAGGAGGTACACTCAGAGAGAGAGAGACTGTGACAGGGTCAGAATGTACAGTCAGAGAGAGAGAGACTGGGACAGCATCAGTACATCTAGTCCGAGAGAGACTGGGACAGGATCAGGAAGTACAGTCAGAGAGAGAGACTGGGACAGGATCAGGAAGTTCAGTCAGAGAGATCGAGACTGGGACAGGATCAGGAAGTACAGTCAGAGAGAGACTGGGAAAGCATCAGGAAGTGCAGTCAGAGAGAGAGAGAGACTGTGACACGATCAGGATGTACAGTCAGAGAGAGAGACTGGGACAGGATCAGGAAGTTCAGTCAGAGAGAGAGAGACTGGGACAGGATCAGGAGGTATCGTCAGAGAGAGAGACTGGGACAGGACCAGGAGGTACAGTCAGAGAGAGACTGGGACAGGATCAGGAGGTACACTCAGAGAGAGACTGGGACATGATCAGGATGCACAGTCAGAGAGCGAGAGACTGGGACAGGATCAGGAAGTACTATCAGAGAGCAACTGGGACAGGATCAGGAAGTACAGTCAGAGAGAGACTGGGACAGGATCAGGAAGTATCGTCAGAGAGAGAGTGGGACAGGATCAGGAGGTACAGTCAGAGAGAGACTGGGACAGGATCAGGAAGTGCAGTCAGGGAGAGACTGGGACAGGATCAGGAAGTACAGTCAGAGAGAGACTGGGACAGCATCAGGAGGTACAGTCAGTGAGAGAGACTGGGACAGTATCAGCAAGTACAGTCAGAGGGAGACTGGGACAGGATCAGGAAGTACAGTCAGAGAGAGAGACTGGGACTGGATCAGGAGGTACAGTCAGTGAGAGAGACTGGGACTGGATCAGGACGTACAGTCAGAGAGACGCTGGGACAGGATCAGGAGGTACAGTCAGAGAGAGAGAGACTGGGACAGGATCAGGAAGTACAGTCAAAGAGAGTCAGGGACAGGATCAGGAAGAACAGTCAGAGAGAGACTGCGACAGGATCAGGAGGTACAGCCAGAGAGAGAGATGCTGGGACAGGATCAGGAGGTACACTCAGAGAGAGAGAGACTGGGACAGGATCAGGAGGTACAGTCAGAGAGAGAGTCTGGGACAGGATCAGGAGGTACAGTCACAGAGACACTGGGACAGGATCAGGAGGTACGGTCAGAGAGAGAGACTGGGACAACATCAGGAAGTACAGTCAGAGAGAGACTGGGACAGGATCAGGAAGCACAGCCAGAGAGAGACTGGGACAGGACCAGGAAGTATTATCAGAGAGCAACTGGGAGAGGATCAGGAAGTACAGTCAGAGAGAGACTGGGACAGGATCAGGAAGTGCAGTCAGAGTGAGTGACCGGGACAGGATCAGGAAATACATTCAGAGAGAGAGAGACAGGGTCATGATAAGGAGGTACACTCAGAGAGAGACTGGCATAGGATCAGGAGGTACAGTAAGTGAGAGAGACTGGGACAGGATCAGGAAGTACAGTCAGAGAGAGACTGAGACAGGATCAGGAGGTATGGTCAGAGAGAGAGGCTGGGACAGGATCAGGAGGTACAGTCAGAGAGAGAGACTGGGACAGGATCAGGAGGTACTGTAAGGGAGAGACTGGGACAGGATCAGGGGGTACAGCCAGAGAGAGAGAGACTGGGACAGGATCAGGAGGTACACTCAGAGAGGGAGAGACTGTGACAGGATCAGGATGTACAGTCAGAGAGAGAGAGACTGGGACAGCTTCAGTACATCCAGTCCAAGAGATATTGGGACAGGATCAGGAAGTACATTCAGAGAGAGAGACTGGGACAGGATCAGGAAATTCAGTCATAGAGAGAGAGACTGGGACAGGATCAGGAAGTACAGTCAGAGAGAGACTGGGAAAGCATCAGGAAGTGCAGTCAGAGAGAGAGAGACTGGGACACGATCAGGATGTACAGTCAGAGAGAGAGACTGGGACAGGGCCAGGAAGTTCAGTCAGAGAGAGAGAGACTGGGACAGGATCAGGAGGTATCGTCAGAGAGAGAGACGGGGACAGGACCAGGAGGTACAGTCAGAGAGAGATGGGACAGGATCAGGAGGTACACTCAGAGAGAGACTGGGACAGGATCAAGATGCACAGTCAGAGAGCGAGAGACTGGGACAGGATCAGGAAGTACTATCAGAGAGTAACTGGGACAGGATCAGGAAGTACAGTCAGAGAGAGACTGGGACAGGATCAGGAAGTATTGTCAGAGAGAGACTGGGACAGGATCAGGAGGTACAGTCGGTGAGAGAGACTGGGACAGTGTCAGGAAGTACAGTCAGAGGGAGACTGGGACAGGATCAGGAAGTACAGTCAGAGAGAGAGACTGGGACTGGATCAGGAGGTACAGTCAGTGAGAGAGACTGGGACTGGATCAGGATGTACAGTCAGAGAGATGCTGGGACAGGATCAGGAGGTACGGACAGAGTGAGAGAGACTGGGACAGGATCAGGAAGTACAGTCAAAGAGAGACAGGGACAGGATCAGGAAGAACAGTCAGAGAGAGACTGCGACTGGATCAGGAAGTACAGTCAGAGAGAGACTGGGACAGGATCAGGAAGTACAGACAGAGAGAGACGGGGACTGGATCAGGAGATACAGTCAGAGAGAGACTGGGACAGGAACAGGAAGTGCAGTCAGAGAGAGACAGGGACAGGAGCAGCAAGTACAGTCAGAGAGAGACTGGGACAGGATCAGGAGGTACAGTCAGAGAGAAATCCTGGGACAGGATCAGGAGGTACAGTCAGAGAGAGACTGGGACAGGATCAGGATGTACTGTCAGAGAGCGAGAGACTGGGACAGGATCAGGAGGTACAGTCAGAGAGAGAGAGACTCGGACAGGACCAGACGGTACAGTCAGAGAGAGAGACTGGGACAGGATCAGCAGATACAGTCAGAGAGAGACTGGGACAGGACCAGCAAGTACAGTCAGAGACTAGGACAGGATCAGGAAGTACAGCAAGAGCGAGACTGGGACAGGATCAGGAAGTACAGTCAGAGAGAGACTGGGACAGGATCAGGAAGTGCAGTCAGAGAGAGAGAGACTGGGACAGGATCAGGAGGTACACTCAGAGAGAGATTGGGACAGGATCAGGATGTACATTCAGAGAGAGAGTCTGGGACAGGATCAGGAAGTACATTCAGAGAGAGAGAGACTGGGACAGGATCAGTGGGTACAGTCAGAGGAAGAGACTGGGACAGGATCAGGAGGTACAGTCAGAGGAAGAGACTGGGACAGGATCAGGAGGTACAGTCAGAGAGAGACTGGGACAGAATCAGGAGGTACAGTCAGAGAGAGAGGCCGGGACAGGATCAGGAGATACAGTCAGAGAGACTGGGATAGGATCAGGAGGTACAGTAAGAGAGAGACTGGGACAGGATCAGGAGGTACAGCCAGAGAGAGAGTCTGGGACAGGATCAGGAGGTACAGTTAGAGAGAGAGACTGGGACAGGATCAGGAGGTACATTCAGAGAGAGAGACTGGGACAAGATCAGGAGGTACAGTTACAGAGAGAGGGACTGGGACAGGATCAGGAAATACAGTCAGAGAGGGAGACAGGGACATGATAAGGAGGTACACTCAGAGAGAGACTGGGACAGGATCAGGAGGTGCAGTCAGAGAGAGAGACTGGGACAGGATAAGGAGGTACAGTCAGTGAGAGAGACTGGGACAGGATCAGGAAGTACAGTACAGAGAAAGACTGGGACAGGATCAGGGGGTACAGTCAGAGAGAGATTGGGACAGGATCAGGAAGTACAGTCAGAGGCAGACTCGGACAGGATCAGGAAGTACAGTCAGAGAGAGAGTAGGAAAGGATCAGGAGGTACATTCAGAGAGAGAGACTGGGACAGGATCAGGAGGTACAGTCAGAGAGAGAGTCTGGGACAGGATCAGGAGATACAGTCAGAGAGACTGGGACAGGATCAGGAAGTACAGTCAGAGAGAGACTGGGACAGGATCAGGAAGTACAGTACAGAGAAAGACTGGGACAGGATCAGGGGGTACAGTCAGAGAGAGAGACTGGGACAGCATCAGGAAGTACAGTCAGAGGCAGACTCGGACAGGATCAGGAAGTACAGTCAGAGAGAAAGTGGGACAGGATCAGGAGGTACAGTCAGAGAGAGAGACTGGGACAGGATCAGGAGGTACAGTCAGAGAGTGAGTCTGGGACAGGATCAGGAGATACAGTCAGAGAGACTGGGACAGGATCAGGAAGTACAGCCAGAGAGAGACTGGCACAGAATCAGGAGGTACAGTCAATGAGAGAGACTGGGACAGGATCAGGAAGTACAGTACAGAGAAAGACTGGGACAGGATCAGGGGGTACAGTCAGAGAGAGAGACTGGGACAGGATCAGGAAGTACAGTCAGAGGCAGACTCGGACAGGATCAGGAAGTACAGTCAGAGAGAGAGTGGGACAGGATCAGGAGGTACAGTCAGAGAGAGAGACTGGGACAGGATCAGGAGGTACAGTCAGAGAGAAAGTCTGGGACAGGATCAGGAGATACAGTCAGAGAAACTGGGACAGGATCAGGAGGTACAGTCAGAGAGAGACTGGGACAGGATCAGGAAGTACAGTCAGAGAGAGAGAGACTGGGACAGGATCAGGAGATACAGTCAGAGAGAGAGTCTGGGAGAGGATCAGGAGGTACAGTCAGAGAGAGAGAGACTGGGAAAGGGTCAGGAAGTACAGACATAGAGAGAGAGACTGGGACAGGTTCAGGAGGTACAGTTAGAGAGACAGAGACTGGGACAGGACCAGGAAGTATTATCAGAGAGCAACTGGGAGAGGATCAGGAAGTACAGTCAGAGAGAGACTGGGACAGGATTAGGAAGTGCAGTCAGAGTGAGTGACCGGGACAGGATCAGGAAATACATTCAGAGAGAGAGAGACAGGGTCATGATAAGGAGGTACACTCAGAGAGAGACTGGCATAGGATCAGGAGGTACAGTAAGTGAGAGAGACTGGGACAGGATCAGGAAGTACAGTCAGAGAGAGACTGAGACAGGATCAGGAGGTATGGTCAGAGAGACAGGCTGGGACAGGATCAGGAGGTACAGTCAGAGAGAGAGACTGGGACAGGATCAGGAAGTACTGTAAGGGAGAGACTGGGACAGGATCAGGGGGTACAGCCAGAGAGAGAGAGACTGGGACAGGATCAGGAGGTACACTCAGAGAGGGAGAGACTGTGACAGGATCAGGATGTACAGTCAGAGAGAGAGAGACTGGGACAGCTTCAGTACATCCAGTCCAAGAGATATTGGGACAGGATCAGGAAGTACATTCAGAGAGAGAGACTGGGACAGGATCAGGAAATTCAGTCATAGAGAGAGAGACTGGGACAGGATCAGGAAGTACAGTCAGAGAGAGACTGGGAAAGCATCAGGAAGTGCAGTCAGAGAGAGAGAGACTGGGACACGATCAGGATGTACAGTCAGAGAGAGAGACTGGGACAAGATCAGGAGGTACAGTTACAGAGAGAGGGACTGGGACAGGATCAGGAAATACAGTCAGAGAGGGAGACAGGGACATGATAAGGAGGTACACTCAGAGAGAGACTGGGACAGGATCAGGAGGTGCAGTCAGAGAGAGAGACTGGGACAGGATCAGGAGGTACAGTCAGTGAGAGAGACTGGGACAGGATCAGGAAGTACAGTACAGAGAAAGACTGGGACAGGATCAGGGGGTACAGTCAGAGAGAGATTGGGACAGGATCAGGAAGTACAGTCAGAGGCAGACTCGGACAGGATCAGGAAGTACAGTCAGAGAGAGAGTGGGAAAGGATCAGGAGGTACATTCAGAGAGAGAGACTGGGACAGGATCAGGAGGTACAGTCAGAGAGAGAGTCTGGGACAGGATCAGGAGATACAGTCAGAGAGACTGGGACAGGATCAGGAAGTACAGTCAGAGAGAGACTGGGACAGGATCAGGAAGTACAGTACAGAGAAAGACTGGGACAGGATCAGGGGGTACAGTCAGAGAGAGAGACTGGGACAGGATCAGGAAGTACAGTCAGAGGCAGACTCGGACAGGATCAGGAAGTACAGTCAGAGAGAAAGTGGGACAGGATCAGGAGGTACAGTCAGAGAGAGAGACTGGGACAGGATCAGGAGGTACAGTCAGAGAGTGAGTCTGGGACAGGATCAGGAGATAGTCAGAGAGACTGGGACAGGATCAGGAAGTACAGCCAGAGAGAGACTGGCACAGAATCAGGAGGTACAGTCAGTGAGAGAGATTGGGACAGGATCAGGAGGTACAGTACAGAGAAAGACTGGGACAGGGTCAGGGGGTACAGTCAGAGAGAGAGACTGGGACAGGATCAGGAAGTACAGTCAGAGGCAGACTGGGACAGGATCAGGAAGTACAGTCAGAGAGAGAGAGACTGGGACAGGATCAGGAGATACAGTCAGAGAGAGAGTCTGGGAGAGGATCAGGAGGTACAGTCAGAGAGAGAGAGACTGGGAAAGGGTCAGGAAGTACAGACATAGAGAGAGAGACTGGGACAGGATCAGGAGGTACAGTTAGAGAGACAGAGACTGGGACAGGACCAGGAAGTATTATCAGAGAGCAACTGGGAGAGGATCAGGAAGTACAGTCAGAGAGAGACTGGGACAGGATCAGGAAGTGCAGTCAGAGTGAGTGACCGGGACAGGATCAGGAAATACATTCAGAGAGAGAGAGACAGGGTCATGATAAGGAGGTACACTCAGAGAGAGACTGGCATAGGATCAGGAGGTACAGTAAGTGAGAGAGACTGGGACAGGATCAGGAAGTCCAGTCAGAGAGAGACTGAGACAGGATCAGGAGGTATGGTCAGAGAGAGAGGCTGGGACAGGATCAGGAGGTACAGTCAGAGAGAGAGACTGGGACAGGATCAGGAAGTACTGTAAGGGAGAGACTGGGACAGGATCAGGGGGTACAGCCAGAGAGAGAGAGACTGGGACAGGATCAGGAGGTACACTCAGAGAGGGAGAGACTGTGACAGGATCAGGATGTACAGTCAGAGAGAGAGAGACTGGGACAGCTTCAGTACATCCAGTCCAAGAGATATTGGGACAGGATCAGGAAGTACATTCAGAGAGAGAGACTGGGACAGGATCAGGAAATTCAGTCATAGAGAGAGAGACTGGGACAGGATCAGGAAGTACAGTCAGAGAGAGACTGGGAAAGCATCAGGAAGTGCAGTCAGAGAGAGAGAGACTGGGACACGATCAGGATGTACAGTCAGAGAGAGAGACTGGGACAAGATCAGGAGGTACAGTTACAGAGAGAGGGACTGGGACAGGATCAGGAAATACAGTCAGAGAGGGAGACAGGGACATGATAAGGAGGTACACTCAGAGAGAGACTGGGACAGGATCAGGAGGTGCAGTCAGAGAGAGAGACTGGGACAGGATCAGGAGGTACAGTCAGTGAGAGAGACTGGGACAGGATCAGGAAGTACAGTACAGAGAAAGACTGGGACAGGATCAGGGGGTACAGTCAGAGAGAGATTGGGACAGGATCAGGAAGTACAGTCAGAGGCAGACTCGGACAGGATCAGGAAGTACAGTCAGAGAGAGAGTGGGAAAGGATCAGGAGGTACATTCAGAGAGAGAGACTGGGACAGGATCAGGAGGTACAGTCAGAGAGAGAGTCTGGGACAGGATCAGGAGATACAGTCAGAGAGACTGGGACAGGATCAGGAAGTACAGTCAGAGAGAGACTGGGACAGGATCAGGAAGTACAGTACAGAGAAAGACTGGGACAGGATCAGGGGGTACAGTCAGAGAGAGAGACTGGGACAGGATCAGGAAGTACAGTCAGAGGCAGACTCGGACAGGATCAGGAAGTACAGTCAGAGAGAAAGTGGGACAGGATCAGGAGGTACAGTCAGAGAGAGAGACTGGGACAGGATCAGGAGGTACAGTCAGAGAGTGAGTCTGGGACAGGATCAGGAGATACAGTCAGAGAGTCTGGGACAGGATCAGGAAGTACAGCCAGAGAGAGACTGGCACAGAATCAGGAGGTACAGTCAGTGAGAGAGACTGGGACAGGATCAGGAAGTACAGTACAGAGAAAGACTGGGACAGGATCAGGGGGTACAGTCAGAGAGAGAGACTGGGACAGGATCAGGAAGTACAGTCAGAGGCAGACTCGGACAGGATCAGGAAGTACAGTCAGAGAGAGAGTGGGACAGGATCAGGAGGTACAGTCAGAGAGAGAGACTGGGACAGGATCAGGAGGTACAGTCAGAGAGATAGTCTGGGACAGGATCAGGAGATACAGTCAGAGAAACTGGGACAGGATCAGGAGGTACAGTCAGAGAGAGACTGGGACAGGATCAGGAAGTACAGTCAGAGAGAGAGAGACTGGGACAGGACCAGGAAGTATTATCAGAGAGCAACTGGGAGAGGATCAGGAAGTACAGTCAGAGAGAGACTGGGACAGGATCAGGAAGTGCAGTCAGAGTGAGTGACTGGGACAGGATCAGGAAATACATTCAGAGAGAGAGAGACAGGGTCATGATAAGGAGGTACACTCAGAGAGAGACTGGCATAGGATCAGGAGGTACAGTAAGTGAGAGAGACTGGGACAGGATCAGGAAGTACAGTCAGAGAGAGACTGAGACAGGATCAGGAGGTATGGTCAGAGAGAGACTGGGACAGGATCAGGAGGTACAGTTAGAGAGACAGAGACTGGGACAGGACCAGGAAGTATTATCAGAGAGCAACTGGGAGAGGATCAGGAAGTACAGTCAGAGAGAGACTGGGACAGGATCAGAAAGTGCAGTCAGAGTGAGTGACTGGGACAGGATCAGGAAATACATTCAGAGAGAGAGAGACAGGGTCATGATAAGGAGGTACACTCAGAGAGAGACTGGCATAGGATCAGGAGGTACAGTAAGTGAGAGAGACTGGGACAGGATCAGGAAGTACAGTCAGAGAGAGACTGAGACAGGATCAGGAGGTATGGTCAGAGAGAGAGGCTGGGACAGGATCAGGAGGTACAGTCAGAGAGAGAGACTGGGACAGGATCAGGAAGTACTGTAAGGGAGAGACTGGGACAGGATCAGGGGGTACAGCCAGAGAGAGAGAGACTGGGACAGGATCAGGAGGTACACTCAGAGAGGGAGAGACTGTGACAGGATCAGGATGTACAGTCAGAGAGAGAGAGACTGGGACAGCTTCAGTACATCCAGTCCAAGAGATATTGGGACAGGATCAGGAAGTACAGTCAGAGAGAGAGACTTGGACAGGATCAGGAAGTTCAGTCAGAGAGAGCGAGACTGGGACAGGATCAGGAAGTACAGTCAGAGAGAGACTGGGAAAGCATCAGGAAGTGCAGTCAGAGAGAGAGAGAGACTGTGACACGATCAGGATGTACAGTCAGAGAGAGAGACTGGGACAGGATCAGGAAGTTCAGTCAGAGAGAGAGAGACTGGGACAGGATCAGGAGGTATCGTCAGAGAGAGAGACTGGGACAGGACCAGGAGGTACAGTCAGAGAGAGACTGGGACAGGATCAGGAGGTACACTCAGAGAGAGACTGGGACATGATCAGGATGCACAGTCAGAGAGCGAGAGACTGGGACAGGATCAGGAAGTACTATCAGAGAGCAACTGGGACAGGATCAGGAAGTACAGTCAGAGAGAGACTGGGACAGGATCAGGAAGTATCGTCAGAGAGAGAGTGGGACAGGATCAGGAGGTACAGTCAGAGAGAGACTGGGACAGGATCAGGAAGTGCAGTCAGGGAGAGACTGGGACAGGATCAGGAAGTACAGTCAGAGAGAGACTGGGACAGGATCAGGAGGTACAGTCAGTGAGAGAGACTGGGACAGTATCAGGAAGTACAGTCAGAGGGAGACTGGGACAGGATCAGGAAGTACAGTCAGAGAGAGAGACTGGGACTGGATCAGGAGGTACAGTCAGTGAGAGAGACTGGGACTGGATCAGGACGTACAGTCAGAGAGACGCTGGGACAGGATCAGGAGGTACGGTCAGAGAGAGAGAGACTGGGACAGGATCAGGAAGTACAGTCAAAGAGAGACAGGGACAGGATCAGGAAGAACAGTCAGAGAGAGACTGCGACAGGATCAGGAGGTACAGCCAGAGAGAGAGATGCTGGGACAGGATCAGGAGGTACACTCAGAGAGAGAGAGACTGGGACAGGATCAGGAGGTACAGTCAGAGAGAGAGTCTGGGACAGGATCAGGAGGTACAGTCACAGAGACACTGGGACAGGATCAGGAGGTACGGTCAGAGAGAGAGACTGGGACAACATCAGGAAGTACAGTCAGAGAGAGACTGGGACAGGATCAGGAAGCACAGCCAGAGAGAGACTGGGATAGGACCAGGAAGTATTATCAGAGAGCAACTGGGAGAGGATCAGGAAGTACAGTCAGAGAGAGACTGGGACAGGATCAGGAAGTGCAGTCAGAGTGAGTGACCGGGACAGGATCAGGAAATACATTCAGAGAGAGAGAGACAGGGTCATGATAAGGAGGTACACTCAGAGAGAGACTGGCATAGGATCAGGAGGTACAGTAAGTGAGAGAGACTGGGACAGGATCAGGAAGTACAGTCAGAGAGAGACTGAGACAGGATCAGGAGGTATGGTCAGAGAGGCTGGGACAGGATCAGGAGGTACAGTCAGAGAGAGATACTGGGACAGGATCAGGAGGTACTGTAAGGGAGAGACTGGGACAGGATCAGGGGGTACAGCCAGAGAGAGAGAGACTGGGATAGGATCAGGAGGTACACTCAGAGAGGGAGAGACTGTGACAGGATCAGGATGTACAGTCAGAGAGAGAGAGACTGGGACAGCTTCAGTACATCCAGTCCAAGAGATATTGGGACAGGATCAGGAAGTACATTCAGAGAGAGAGACTGGGACAGGATCAGGAAATTCAGTCATAGAGAGAGAGACTGGGACAGGATCAGGAAGTACAGTCAGAGAGAGACTGGGAAAGCATCAGGAAGTGCAGTCAGAGAGAGAGAGACTGGGACACGATCAGGATGTACAGTCAGAGAGAGAGACTGGGACAGGGCCAGGAAGTTCAGTCAGAGAGAGAGAGACTGGGACAGGATCAGGAGGTATCGTCAGAGAGAGAGACGGGGACAGGACCAGGAGGTACAGTCAGAGAGAGACTGGGACAGGATCAGGAGGTACACTCAGAGAGAGACTGGGACAGGATCAAGATGCACAGTCAGAGAGCGAGAGACTGGGACAGGATCAGGAAGTACTATCAGAGAGCAACTGGGACAGGATCAGGAAGTACAGTCAGAGAGAGACTGGGACAGGATCAGGAAGTATTGTCAGAGAGAGACTGGGACAGGATCAGGAGGTACAGTCAGTGAGAGAGACTGGGACAGTGTCAGGAAGTACAGACAGAGAGAGACGGGGACTGGATCAGGAGATACAGTCAGAGAGAGACTGGGACAGGAACAGGAAGTGCAGTCAGAGAGAGACAGGGACAGGAGCAGCAAGTACAGTCAGAGAGAGACTGGGACAGGATCAGGAGGTACAGTCAGAGAGAAATCCTGGGACAGGATCAGGAGGTACAGTCAGAGAGAGACTGGGACAGGATCAGGATGTACTGTCAGAGAGCGAGAGACTGGGACAGGATCAGGAGGTACAGTCAGAGAGAGAGAGACTCGGACAGGACCAGACGGTACAGTCAGAGAGAGAGACTGGGACAGGATCAGCAGATACAGTCAGAGAGAGACTGGGACAGGACCAGCAAGTACAGTCAGAGACTAGGACAGGATCAGGAAGTACAGCAAGAGCGAGACTGGGACAGGATCAGGAAGTACAGTCAGAGAGAGACTGGGACAGGATCAGGAAGTGCAGTCAGAGAGAGAGAGACTGGGACAGGATCAGGAGGTACACTCAGAGAGAGATTGGGACAGGATCAGGATGTACATTCAGAGAGAGAGTCTGGGACAGGATCAGGAAGTACATTCAGAGAGAGAGAGACTGGGATAGGATCAGTGGGTACAGTCAGAGGAAGAGACTGGGACAGGATCAGGAGGTACAGTCAGAGGAAGAGACTGGGACAGGATCAGGAGGTACAGTCAGAGAGAGACTGGGACAGGATCAGGAGGTACAGTCAGAGAGAGAGGCCGGGATAGGATCAGGAGATACAGTCAGAGAGACTGGGACAGGATCAGGAGGTACAGCCAGAGAGAGAGTCTGGGACAGGATCAGGAGGTACAGTCAGAGAGAGAGACTGGGACAGGATCAGGAGGTACATTCAGAGAGAGAGACTGGGACAAGATCAGGAGGTACAGTTACAGAGAGAGGGACTGGGACAGGATCAGGAAATACAGTCAGAGAGGGAGACAGGGACATGATAAGGAGGTACACTCAGAGAGAGACTGGGACAGGATCAGGAGGTGCAGTCAGAGAGAGAGACTGGGACAGGATGAGGAGGTACAGTCAGTGAGAGAGACTGGGACAGGATCAGGAAGTACAGTACAGAGAAAGACTGGGACAGGATCAGGAAGTACAGTCAGAGAGAGAGTGGGAAAGGATCAGGAGGTACATTCAGAGAGAGAGACTGGGACAGGATCAGGAGGTACAGTCAGAGAGAGAGTCTGGGACAGGATCAGGAGATACAGTAAGAGAGACTGGGACAGGATCAGGAAGTACAGTCAGAGAGAGACTGGGACAGGATCAGGAAGTACAGTACAGAGAAAGACTGGGACAGGATCAGGGGGTACAGTCAGAGAGAGAGACTGGGACAGGATCAGGAAGTACAGTCAGAGGCAGACTCGGACAGGATCAGGAAGTACAGTCAGAGAGAAAGTGGGACAGGATCAGGAGGTACAGTCAGAGAGAGAGACTGGGACAGGATCAGGAGGTACAGTCAGAGAGTGAGTCTGGGACAGGATCAGGAGATACAGTCAGAGAGACTGGGACAGGATCAGGAAGTACAGCCAGAGAGAGACTGGCACAGAATCAGGAGGTACAGTCAGTGAGAGAGACTGGGACAGGATCAGGAAGTACAGTACAGAGAAAGACTGGGACAGGATCAGGGGGTACAGTCAGAGAGAGAGACTGGGACAGGATCAGGAAGTACAGTCAGAGGCAGACTCGGACAGGATCAGGAAGTACAGTCAGAGAGAGAGTGGGACAGGATCAGGAGGTACAGTCAGAGAGAGAGACTGGGACAGGATCAGGAGGTACAGTCAGAGAGATAGTCTGGGACAGGATCAGGAGATACAGTCAGAGAAACTGGGACAGGATCAGGAGGTACAGTCAGAGAGAGACTGGGACAGGATCAGGAAGTACAGTCAGAGAGAGAGAGACTGGGACAGGATCAGGAGATACAGTCAGAGAGAGAGTCTGGGAGAGGATCAGGAGGTACAGTCAGAGAGAGAGAGACTGGGAAAGGGTCAGGAAGTACAGACATAGAGAGAGAGACTGGTACAGGTTCAGGAGGTACAGTTAGAGAGACAGAGACTGGGACAGGACCAGGAAGTATTATCAGAGAGCAACTGGGAGAGGATCAGGAAGTACAGTCAGAGAGAGACTGGGACAGGATCAGGAAGTGCAATCAGAGTGAGTGACCGGGACAGGATCAGGAAATACATTCAGAGAGAGAGAGACAGGGTCATGATAAGGAGGTACACTCAGAGAGAGACTGGCATAGGATCAGGAGGTACAGTAAGTGAGAGAGACTGGGACAGGATCAGGAAGTACAGTCAGAGAGAGACTGAGACAGGATCAGGAGGTATGGTCAGAGAGAGAGGCTGGGACAGGATCAGGAGGTACAGTCAGAGAGAGAGACTGGGACAGGATCAGGAAGTACTGTAAGGGAGAGACTGGGACAGGATCAGGGGGTACAGCCAGAGAGAGAGTGACTGGGACAGGATCAGGAGGTACACTCAGAGAGGGAGAGACTGTGACAGGATCAGGATGTACAGTCAGAGAGAGAGAGACTGGGACAGCTTCAGTACATCCAGTCCAAGAGATATTGGGACAGGATCAGGAAGTACATTCAGAGAGAGAGACTGGGACAGGATCAGGAAATTCAGTCATAGAGAGAGAGACTGGGACAGGATCAGGAAGTACAGTCAGAGAGAGACTGGGAAAGCATCAGGAAGTGCAGTCAGAGAGAGAGAGACTGGGACACGATCAGGATGTACAGTCAGAGAGAGAGACTGGAACAGGGCCAGGAAGTTCAGTCAGAGAGAGAGAGACTGGGACAGGATCAGGAGGTATCGTCAGAGAGAGAGACGGGGACAGGACCAGGAGGTACAGTCAGAGAGAGACTGGGACAGGATCAGGAGGTACACTCAGAGAGAGACTGGGACAGGATCAGGATGCACAGTCAGAGAGCGAGAGACTGGGACAGGATCAGGAAGTACTATCAGAGAGCAACTGGGACAGGATCAGGAGGTACAGTCAGTGAGAGAGACTGGGACAGTGTCAGGAAGTACAGTCAGAGGGAGACTGGGACAGGATCAGGAAGTACAGTCAGAGAGAGAGACTGGGACTGGATCAGGAGGTACAGTCAGTGAGAGAGACTGGGACTGGAGCAGGACGTACAGTCAGAGAGACGCTGGGACAGGATCAGGAGGTACGGACAGAGTGAGAGAGACTGGGACAGGATCAGGAAGTACAGTCAAAGAGAGACAGGGACAGGATCAGGAAGAACAGTCAGAGAGAGACTGCGACTGGATCAGGAAGTACAGTCAGAGAGAGACTGGGACAGGATCAGGAAGTACAGACAGAGAGAGACGGGGACTGGATCAGGAGATACAGTCAGAGAGAGACTGGGACAGGAACAGGAAGTGCAGTCAGAGAGAGACAGGGACAGGAGCAGCAAGTACAGTCAGAGAGAGA
The DNA here is from genome assembly GCF_052327205.1 of Somniosus microcephalus. Lineage (NCBI taxonomy): Eukaryota > Metazoa > Chordata > Chondrichthyes > Squaliformes > Somniosidae > Somniosus > Somniosus microcephalus. Next base: position 168,180,302 of record NC_140992.1, read on the forward strand.
CTGGGACAGGATCAGGAGGTACAGTCAGAGAGAAATCCTGGGACAGGATCAGGAGGTACAGTCAGAGAGAGACTGGGACAGGATCAGGATGTACTGTCAGAGAGCGAGAGACTGGGACAGGATCAGGAGGTACAGTCAGAGAGAGAGAGACTCGGACAGGACCAGACGGTACAGTCAGAGAGAGAGACTGGGACAGGATCAGCAGATACAGTCAGAGAGAGACTGGGACAGGACCAGCAAGTACAGTCAGAGACTAGGACAGGATCAGGAAGTACAGCAAGAGCGAGACTGGGACAGGATCAGGAAGTACAGTCAGAGAGAGACTGGGACAGGATCAGGAAGTGCAGTCAGAGAGAGAGAGACTGGGACAGGATCAGGAGGTACAATCAGAGAGAGATTGGGACAGGATCAGGATGTACATTCAGAGAGAGAGTCTGGGACAGGATCAGGAAGTACATTCAGAGAGAGAGAGACTGGGACAGGATCAGTGGGTACAGTCAGAGGAAGAGACTGGGACAGGATCAGGAGGTACAGTCAGAGGAAGAGACTGGGACAGGATCAGGAGGTACAGTCAGAGAGAGACTGGGACAGGATCAGGAGGTACAATCAGAGAGAGAGGCCGGGACAGGATCAGGAGATACAGTCAGAGAGACTGGGACAGGATCAGGAGGTACAGTAAGAGAGAGACTGGGACAGGATCAGGAGGTACAGCCAGAGAGAGAGTCTGGGACAGGATCAGGAGGTACAGTCAGAGAGAGAGACTGGGACAGGATCGGGAGGTACATTCAGAGAGAGAGACTGGGACAAGATCAGGAGGTACAGTTACAGAGAGAGGGACTGGGACAGGATCAGGAAATACAGTCAGAGAGGGAGACAGGGACATGATAAGGAGGTACACTCAGAGAGAGACTGGGACAGGATCAGGAGGTGCAGTCAGAGAGAGAGTCGGGGACAGGATGAGGAGGTACAGTCAGTGAGAGAGACTGGGACAGGATCAGGAAGTACAGTACAGAGAAAGACTGGGACAGGATCAGGGGGTACAGTCAGAGAGAGATTGGGACAGGATCAGGAAGTACAGTCAGAGGCAGACTCGGACAGGATCAGGAAGTACAGTCAGAGAGAGAGTGGGAAAGGATCAGGAGGTACATTCAGAGAGAGAGACTGGGACAGGATCAGGAGGTACAGTCAGAGAGAGAGTCTGGGACAGGATCAGGAGATACAGTCAGAGAGACTGGGACAGGATCAGGAAGTACAGCCAGAGAGAGACTGGCACAGAATCAGGAGGTACAGTCAGTGAGAGAGACTGGGACAGGATCAGGAAGTACAGTACAGAGAAAGACTGGGACAGGATCAGGGGGTACAGTCAGAGAGAGAGACTGGGACAGGATCAGGAAGTACAGTCAGAGGCAGACTCGGACAGGATCAGGAAGTACAGTCAGAGAGAGAGTGGGACAGGATCAGGAGGTACAGTCAGAGAGAGAGACTGGGACAGGATCAGGAGGTACAGTCAGAGAGATAGTCTGGGACAGGATCAGGAGATACAGTCAGAGAAACTGGGACAGGATCAGGAGGTACAGTCAGAGAGAGACTGGGACAGGATCAGGAAGTACAGTCAGAGAGAGAGAGACTGGGACAGGATCAGGAGATACAGTAAGAGAGAGAGTCTGGGAGAGGATCAGGAGGTACAGTCAGAGAGAGAGAGACTGGGAAAGGGTCAGGAAGTACAGACATAGAGAGAGAGACTGGGACAGGTTCAGGAGGTACAGTTAGAGAGACAGAGACTGGGACAGGACCAGGAAGTATTATCAGAGAGCAACTGGGAGAGGATCAGGAAGTACAGTCAGAGAGAGACTGGGACAGGATCAGGAAGTGCAGTCAGAGAGAGAGAGACAGGGTCATGATAAGGAGGTACACTCAGAGAGAGACTGGCATAGGATCAGGAGGTACAGTAAGTGAGAGAGACTGGGACAGGATCAGGAAGTACAGTCAGAGAGAGACTGAGACAGGATCAGGAGGTATGGTCAGAGAGAGAGGCTGGGACAGGATCAGGAGGTACAGTCAGAGAGAGAGACTGGGACAGGATCAGGAAGTACTGTAAGGGAGAGACTGGGACAGGATCAGGGGGTACAGCCAGAGAGAGAGAGACTGGGACAGGATCAGGAGGTACACACAGAGAGGGAGAGACTGTGACAGGATCAGGATGTACAGTCAGAGAGAGAGAGACTGGGACAGCTTCAGTACATCCAGTCCAAGAGATATTGGGACAGGATCAGGAAGTACAGTCAGAGAGAGAGACTTGGACAGGATCAGGAAGTTCAGTCAGAGAGAGCGAGACTGGGACAGGATCAGGAAGTACAGTCAGAGAGAGACTGGGAAAGCATCAGGAAGTGCAGTCAGAGAGAGAGAGAGACTGTGACACGATCAGGATGTACAGTCAGAGAGAGAGACTGGGACAGGATCAGGAAGTTCAGTCAGAGAGAGAGAGACTGGGACAGGATCAGGAGGTATCGTCAGAGAGAGAGACTGGGACAGGACCAGGAGGTACAGTCAGAGAGAGACTGGGACAGGATCAGGAGGTACACTCAGAGAGAGACTGGGACATGATCAGGATGCACAGTCAGAGAGCGAGAGACTGGGACAGGATCAGGAAGTACTATCAGAGAGCAACTGGGACAGGATCAGGAAGTACAGTCAGAGAGAGACTGGGACAGGATCAGGAAGTATCGTCAGAGAGAGAGTGGGACAGGATCAGGAGGTACAGTCAGAGAGAGACTGGGACAGGATCAGGAAGTGCAGTCAGGGAGAGACTGGGACAGGATCAGGAAGTACAGTCAGAGAGAGACTGGGACAGGATCAGGAGGTACAGTCAGTGAGAGAGACTGGGACAGTATCAGGAAGTACAGTCAGAGGGAGACTGGGACAGGATCAGGAAGTACAGTCAGAGAGAGAGACTGGGACTGGATCAGGAGGTACAGTCAGTGAGAGAGACTGGGACTGGATCAGGACGTACAGTCAGAGAGACGCTGGGACAGGATCAGGAGGTACGGTCAGAGAGAGAGAGACTGGGACAGGATCAGGAAGTACAGTCAAAGAGAGACAGGGACAGGATCAGGAAGAACAGTCAGAGAGAGACTGCGACAGGATCAGGAGGTACAGCCAGAGAGAGAGATGCTGGGACAGGATCAGGAGGTACACTCAGAGAGAGAGAGACTGGGACAGGATCAGGAGGTACAGTCAGAGAGAGAGTCTGGGACAGGATCAGGAGGTACAGTCACAGAGACACTGGGACAGGATCAGGAGGTACGGTCAGAGAGAGAGACTGGGACAACATCAGGAAGTACAGTCAGAGAGAGACTGGGACAGGATCAGGAAGCACAGCCAGAGAGAGATTGGGACAGGACCAGGAAGTATTATCAGAGAGCAACTGGGAGAGGATCAGGAAGTACAGTCAGAGAGAGACTGGGACAGGATCAGGAAGTGCAGTCAGAGTGAGTGACCGGGACAGGATCAGGAAATACATTCAGAGAGAGAGAGACAGGGTCATGATAAGGAGGTACACTCAGAGAGAGACTGGCATAGGATCAGGAGGTACAGTAAGTGAGAGAGACTGGGACAGGATCAGGAAGTACAGTCAGAGAGAGACTGAGACAGGATCAGGAGGTATGGTCAGAGAGGCTGGGACAGGATCAGGAGGTACAGTCAGAGAGAGATACTGGGACAGGATCAGGAGGTACTGTAAGGGAGAGACTGGGACAGGATCAGGGGGTACAGCCAGAGAGAGAGAGACTGGGATAGGATCAGGAGGTACACTCAGAGAGGGAGAGACTGTGACAGGATCAGGATGTACAGTCAGAGAGAGAGAGACTGGGACAGCTTCAGTACATCCAGTCCAAGAGATATTGGGACAGGATCAGGAAGTACATTCAGAGAGAGAGACTGGGACAGGATCAGGAAATTCAGTCATAGAGAGAGAGACTGGGACAGGATCAGGAAGTACAGTCAGAGAGAGACTGGGAAAGCATCAGGAAGTGCAGTCAGAGAGAGAGAGACTGGGACACGATCAGGATGTACAGTCAGAGAGAGAGACTGGGACAGGGCCAGGAAGTTCAGTCAGAGAGAGAGAGACTGGGACAGGATCAGGAGGTATCGTCAGAGAGAGAGACGGGGACAGGACCAGGAGGTACAGTCAGAGAGAGACTGGGACAGGATCAGGAGGTACACTCAGAGAGAGACTGGGACAGGATCAAGATGCACAGTCAGAGAGCGAGAGACTGGGACAGGATCAGGAAGTACAGTCAGAGAGAGACTGGGACAGGATCAGGAAGTATTGTCAGAGAGAGACTGGGACAGGATCAGGAGGTACAGTCAGTGAGAGAGACTGGGACAGTGTCAGGAAGTACAGACAGAGAGAGACGGGGACTGGATCAGGAGATACAGTCAGAGAGAGACTGGGACAGGAACAGGAAGTGCAGTCAGAGAGAGACAGGGACAGGAGCAGCAAGTACAGTCAGAGAGAGACTGGGACAGGATCAGGAGGTACAGTCAGAGAGAAATCCTGGGACAGGATCAGGAGGTACAGTCAGAGAGAGACTGGGACAGGATCAGGATGTACTGTCAGAGAGCGAGAGACTGGGACAGGATCAGGAGGTACAGTCAGAGAGAGAGAGACTCGGACAGGACCAGACGGTACAGTCAGAGAGAGAGACTGGGACAGGATCAGCAGATACAGTCAGAGAGAGACTGGGACAGGACCAGCAAGTACAGTCAGAGACTAGGACAGGATCAGGAAGTACAGCAAGAGCGAGACTGGGACAGGATCAGGAAGTACAGTCAGAGAGAGACTGGGACAGGATCAGGAAGTGCAGTCAGAGAGAGAGAGACTGGGACAGGATCAGGAGGTACACTCAGAGAGAGATTGGGACAGGATCAGGATGTACATTCAGAGAGAGAGTCTGGGACAGGATCAGGAAGTACATTCAGAGAGAGAGAGACTGGGATAGGATCAGTGGGTACAGTCAGAGGAAGAGACTGGGACAGGATCAGGAGGTACAGTCAGAGGAAGAGACTGGGACAGGATCAGGAGGTACAGTCAGAGAGAGACTGGGACAGGATCAGGAGGTACAGTCAGAGAGAGAGGCCGGGATAGGATCAGGAGATACAGTCAGAGAGACTGGGACAGGATCAGGAGGTACAGCCAGAGAGAGAGTCTGGGACAGGATCAGGAGGTACAGTCAGAGAGAGAGACTGGGACAGGATCAGGAGGTACATTCAGAGAGAGAGACTGGGACAAGATCAGGAGGTACAGTTACAGAGAGAGGGACTGGGACAGGATCAGGAAATACAGTCAGAGAGGGAGACAGGGACATGATAAGGAGGTACACTCAGAGAGAGACTGGGACAGGATCAGGAGGTGCAGTCAGAGAGAGAGACTGGGACAGGATGAGGAGGTACAGTCAGTGAGAGAGACTGGGACAGGATCAGGAAGTACAGTACAGAGAAAGACTGGGACAGGATCAGGGGGTACAGTCAGAGAGAGATTGGGACAGGATCAGGAAGTACAGTCAGAGGCAGACTCGGACAGGATCAGGAAGTACAGTCAGAGAGAGAGTGGGAAAGGATCAGGAGGTACATTCAGAGAGAGAGACTGGGACAGGATCAGGAGGTACAGTCAGAGAGAGAGTCTGGGACAGGATCAGGAGATACAGTCAGAGAGACTGGGACAGGATCAGGAAGTACAGTCAGAGAGAGACTGGGACAGGATCAGGAAGTACAGTACAGAGAAAGACTGGGACAGGATCAGGGGGTACAGTCAGAGAGAGAGACTGGGACAGGATCAGGAAGTACAGTCAGAGGCAGACTCGGACAGGATCAGGAAGTACAGTCAGAGAGAAAGTGGGACAGGATCAGGAGGTACAGTCAGAGAGAGAGACTGGGACAGGATCAGGAGGTACAGTCAGAGAGTGAGTCTGGGACAGGATCAGGAGATACAGTCAGAGAGACTGGGACAGGATCAGGAAGTACAGCCAGAGAGAGACTGGCACAGAATCAGGAGGTACAGTCAGTGAGAGAGACTGGGACAGGATCAGGAAGTACAGTACAGAGAAAGACTGGGACAGGATCAGGGGGTACAGTCAGAGAGAGAGACTGGGACAGGATCAGGAAGTACAGTCAGAGGCAGACTCGGACAGGATCAGGAAGTACAGTCAGAGAGAGAGTGGGACAGGATCAGGAGGTACAGTCAGAGAGAGAGACTGGGACAGGATCAGGAGGTACAGTCAGAGAGATAGTCTGGGACAGGATCAGGAGATACAGTCAGAGAAACTGGGACAGGATCAGGAGGTACAGTCAGAGAGAGACTGGGACAGGATCAGGAAGTACAGTCAGAGAGAGAGAGACTGGGACAGGATCAGGAGATACAGTCAGAGAGAGAGTCTGGGAGAGGATCAGGAGGTACAGTCAGAGAGAGAGAGACTGGGAAAGGGTCAGGAAGTACAGACATAGAGAGAGAGACTGGGACAGGTTCAGGAGGTACAGTTAGAGAGACAGAGACTGGGACAGGACCAGGAAGTATTATCAGAGAGCAACTGGGAGAGGATCAGGAAGTACAGTCAGAGAGAGACTGGGACAGGATCAGGAAGTGCAGTCAGAGTGAGTGACCGGGACAGGATCAGGAAATACATTCAGAGAGAGAGAGACAGGGTCATGATAAGGAGGTACACTCAGAGAGAGACTGGCATAGGATCAGGAGGTACAGTAAGTGAGAGAGACTGGGACAGGATCAGGAAGTACAGTCAAAGAGAGACAGGGACAGGATCAGGAAGAACAGTCAGAGAGAGACTGCGACAGGATCAGGAGGTACAGCCAGAGAGAGAGATGCTGGGACAGGATCAGGAGGTACACTCAGAGAGAGAGAGACTGGGACAGGATCAGGAGGTACAGTCAGAGAGAGAGTCTGGGACAGGATCAGGAGGTACAGTCACAGAGACACTGGGACAGGATCAGGAGGTACGGTCAGAGAGAGAGACTGGGACAACATCAGGAAGTACAGTCAGAGAGAGACTGGGACAGGATCAGGAAGCACAGCCAGAGAGAGATTGGGACAGGACCAGGAAGTATTATCAGAGAGCAACTGGGAGAGGATCAGGAAGTACAGTCAGAGAGAGACTGGGACAGGATCAGGAAGTGCAGTCAGAGTGAGTGACCGGGACAGGATCAGGAAATACATTCAGAGAGAGAGAGACAGGGTCATGATAAGGAGGTACACTCAGAGAGAGACTGGCATAGGATCAGGAGGTACAGTAAGTGAGAGAGACTGGGACAGGATCAGGAAGTACAGTCAGAGAGAGACTGAGACAGGATCAGGAGGTATGGTCAGAGAGGCTGGGACAGGATCAGGAGGTACAGTCAGAGAGAGATACTGGGACAGGATCAGGAGGTACTGTAAGGGAGAGACTGGGACAGGATCAGGGGGTACAGCCAGGGAGAGAGAGACTGGGATAGGATCAGGAGGTACACTCAGAGAGGGAGAGACTGTGACAGGATCAGGATGTACAGTCAGAGAGAGAGAGACTGGGACAGCTTCAGTACATCCAGTCCAAGAGATATTGGGATAGGATCAGGAAGTACATTCAGAGAGAGAGACTGGGACAGGATCAGGAAATTCAGTCATAGAGAGAGAGACTGGGACAGGATCAGGAAGTACAGTCAGAGAGAGACTGGGAAAGCATCAGGAAGTGCAGTCAGAGAGAGAGAGACTGGGACACGATCAGGATGTACAGTCAGAGAGAGAGACTGGGACAGGGCCAGGAAGTTCAGTCAGAGAGAGAGAGACTGGGACAGGATCAGGAGGTATCGTCAGAGAGAGAGACGGGGACAGGACCAGGAGGTACAGTCAGAGAGAGACTGGGACAGGATCAGGAGGTACACTCAGAGAGAGACTGGGACAGGATCAAGATGCACAGTCAGAGAGCGAGAGACTGGGACAGGATCAGGAAGTACTATCAGAGAGCAACTGGGACAGGATCAGGAAGTACAGTCAGAGAGAGACTGGGACAGGATCAGGAAGTATTGTCAGAGATAGACTGGGACAGGATCAGGAGGTACAGTCAGTGAGAGAGACTGGGACAGTGTCAGGAAGTACAGACAGAGAGAGACGGGGACTGGATCAGGAGATACAGTCAGAGAGAGACTGGGACAGGAACAGGAAGTGCAGTCAGAGAGAGACAGGGACAGGAGCAGCAAGTACAGTCAGAGAGAGACTGGGACAGGATCAGGAGGTACAGTCAGAGAGAAATCCTGGGACAGGATCAGGAGGTACAGTCAGAGAGAGACTGGGACAGGATCAGGATGTACTGTCAGAGAGCGAGAGACTGGGACAGGATCAGGAGGTACAGTCAGAGAGAGAGAGACTCGGACAGGACCAGACGGTACAGTCAGAGAGAGAGACTGGGACAGGATCAGCAGATACAGTCAGAGAGAGACTGGGACAGGACCAGCAAGTACAGTCAGAGACTAGGACAGGATCAGGAAGTACAGCAAGAGCGAGACTGGGACAGGATCAGGAAGTACAGTCAGAGAGAGACTGGGACAGGATCAGGAAGTGCAGTCAGAGAGAGAGAGACTGGGACAGGATCAGGAGGTACACTCAGAGAGAGATTGGGACAGGATCAGGATGTACATTCAGAGAGAGAGTCTGGGACAGGATCAGGAAGTACATTCAGAGAGAGAGAGACTGGGATAGGATCAGTGGGTACAGTCAGAGGAAGAGACTGGGACAGGATCAGGAGGTACAGTCAGAGGAAGAGACTGGGACAGGATCAGGAGGTACAGTCAGAGAGAGACTGGGACAGGATCAGGAGGTACAGTCAGAGAGAGAGGCCGGGATAGGATCAGGAGATACAGTCAGAGAGACTGGGACAGGATCAGGAGGTACAGCCAGAGAGAGAGTCTGGGACAGGATCAGGAGGTACAGTCAGAGAGAGAGACTGGGACAGGATCAGGAGGTACATTCAGAGAGAGAGACTGGGACAAGATCAGGAGGTACAGTTACAGAGAGAGGGACTGGGACAGGATCAGGAAATACAGTCAGAGAGGGAGACAGGGACATGATAAGGAGGTACACTCAGAGAGAGACTGGGACAGGATCAGGAGGTGCAGTCAGAGAGAGAGACTGGGACAGGATGAGGAGGTACAGTCAGTGAGAGAGACTGGGACAGGATCAGGAAGTACAGTACAGAGAAAGACTGGGACAGGATCAGGAAGTACAGTCAGAGAGAGAGTGGGAAAGGATCAGGAGGTACATTCAGAGAGAGAGACTGGGACAGGATCAGGAGGTACAGTCAGAGAGAGAGTCTGGGACAGGATCAGGAGATACAGTCAGAGAGACTGGGACAGGATCAGGAAGTACAGTCAGAGAGAGACTGGGACAGGATCAGGAAGTACAGTACAGAGAAAGACTGGGACAGGATCAGGGGGTACAGTCAGAGAGAGAGACTGGGACAGGATCAGGAAGTACAGTCAGAGGCAGACTCGGACAGGATCAGGAAGTACAGTCAGAGAGAAAGTGGGACAGGATCAGGAGGTACAGTCAGAGAGAGAGACTGGGACAGGATCAGGAGGTACAGTCAGAGAGTGAGTCTGGGACAGGATCAGGAGATACAGTCAGAGAGACTGGGACAGGATCAGGAAGTACAGCCAGAGAGAGACTGGCACAGAATCAGGAGGTACAGTCAGTGAGAGAGACTGGGACAGGATCAGGAAGTACAGTACAGAGAAAGACTGGGACAGGATCAGGGGGTACAGTCAGAGAGAGAGACTGGGACAGGATCAGGAAGTACAGTCAGAGGCAGACTCGGACAGGATCAGGAAGTACAGTCAGAGAGAGAGTGGGACAGGATCAGGAGGTACAGTCAGAGAGAGAGACTGGGACAGGATCAGGAGGTACAGTCAGAGAGATAGTCTGGGACAGGATCAGGAGATACAGTCAGAGAAACTGGGACAGGATCAGGAGGTACAGTCAGAGAGAGACTGGGACAGGATCAGGAAGTACAGTCAGAGAGAGAGAGACTGGGACAGGATCAGGAGATACAGTCAGAGAGAGAGTCTGGGAGAGGATCAGGAGGTACAGTCAGAGAGAGAGAGACTGGGAAAGGGTCAGGAAGTACAGACATAGAGAGAGAGACTGGGACAGGTTCAGGAGGTACAGTTAGAGAGACAGAGACTGGGACAGGACCAGGAAGTATTATCAGAGAGCAACTGGGAGAGGATCAGGAAGTACAGTCAGAGAGAGACTGGGACAGGATCAGGAAGTGCAGTCAGAGTGAGTGACCGGGACAGGATCAGGAAATACATTCAGAGAGAGAGAGACAGGGTCATGATAAGGAGGTACACTCAGAGAGAGACTGGCATAGGATCAGGAGGTACAGTAAGTGAGAGAGACTGGGACAGGATCAGGAAGTACAGTCAAAGAGAGACAGGGACAGGATCAGGAAGAACAGTCAGAGAGAGACTGCGACAGGATCAGGAGGTACAGCCAGAGAGAGAGATGCTGGGACAGGATCAGGAGGTACACTCAGAGAGAGAGAGACTGGGACAGGATCAGGAGGTACAGTCAGAGAGAGAGTCTGGGACAGGATCAGGAGGTACAGTCACAGAGACACTGGGACAGGATCAGGAGGTACGGTCAGAGAGAGAGACTGGGACAACATCAGGAAGTACAGTCAGAGAGAGACTGGGACAGGATCAGGAAGCACAGCCAGAGAGAGATTGGGACAGGACCAGGAAGTATTATCAGAGAGCAACTGGGAGAGGATCAGGAAGTACAGTCAGAGAGAGACTGGGACAGGATCAGGAAGTGCAGTCAGAGTGAGTGACCGGGACAGGATCAGGAAATACATTCAGAGAGAGAGAGACAGGGTCATGATAAGGAGGTACACTCAGAGAGAGACTGGCATAGGATCAGGAGGTACAGTAAGTGAGAGAGACTGGGACAGGATCAGGAAGTACAGTCAGAGAGAGACTGAGACAGGATCAGGAGGTATGGTCAGAGAGGCTGGGACAGGATCAGGAGGTACAGTCAGAGAGAGATACTGGGACAGGATCAGGAGGTACTGTAAGGGAGAGACTGGGACAGGATCAGGGGGTACAGCCAGGGAGAGAGAGACTGGGATAGGATCAGGAGGTACACTCAGAGAGGGAGAGACTGTGACAGGATCAGGATGTACAGTCAGAGAGAGAGAGACTGGGACAGCTTCAGTACATCCAGTCCAAGAGATATTGGGATAGGATCAGGAAGTACATTCAGAGAGAGAGACTGGGACAGGATCAGGAAATTCAGTCATAGAGAGAGAGACTGGGACAGGATCAGGAAGTACAGTCAGAGAGAGACTGGGAAAGCATCAGGAAGTGCAGTCAGAGAGAGAGAGACTGGGACACGATCAGGATGTACAGTCAGAGAGAGAGACTGGGACAGGGCCAGGAAGTTCAGTCAGAGAGAGAGAGACTGGGACAGGATCAGGAGGTATCGTCAGAGAGAGAGACGGGGACAGGACCAGGAGGTACAGTCAGAGAGAGACTGGGACAGGATCAGGAGGTACACTCAGAGAGAGACTGGGACAGGATCAAGATGCACAGTCAGAGAGCGAGAGACTGGGACAGGATCAGGAAGTACTATCAGAGAGCAACTGGGACAGGATCAGGAAGTACAGTCAGAGAGAGACTGGGACAGGATCAGGAAGTATTGTCAGAGAGAGACTGGGACAGGATCAGGAGGTACAGTCAGTGAGAGAGACTGGGACAGTGTCAGGAAGTACAGACAGAGAGAGACGGGGACTGGATCAGGAGATACAGTCAGAGAGAGACTGGGACAGGAACAGGAAGTGCAGTCAGAGAGAGACAGGGACAGGAGCAGCAAGTACAGTCAGAGAGAGACTGGGACAGGATCAGGAGGTACAGTCAGAGAGAAATCCTGGGACAGGATCAGGAGGTACAGTCAGAGAGAGACTGGGACAGGATCAGGATGTACTGTCAGAGAGCGAGAGACTGGGACAGGATCAGGAGGTACAGTCAGAGAGAGAGAGACTCGGACAGGACCAGACGGTACAGTCAGAGAGAGAGACTGGGACAGGATCAGCAGATACAGTCAGAGAGAGACTGGGACAGGACCAGCAAGTACAGTCAGAGACTAGGACAGGATCAGGAAGTACAGCAAGAGCGAGACTGGGACAGGATCAGGAAGTACAGTCAGAGAGAGACTGGGACAGGATCAGGAAGTGCAGTCAGAGAGAGAGAGACTGGGACAGGATCAGGAGGTACACTCAGAGAGAGATTGGGACAGGATCAGGATGTACATTCAGAGAGAGAGTCTGGGACAGGATCAGGAAGTACATTCAGAGAGAGAGAGACTGGGATAGGATCAGTGGGTACAGTCAGAGGAAGAGACTGGGACAGGATCAGGAGGTACAGTCAGAGGAAGAGACTGGGACAGGATCAGGAGGTACAGTCAGAGAGAGACTGGGACAGGATCAGGAGGTACAGTCAGAGAGAGAGGCCGGGATAGGATCAGGAGATACAGTCAGAGAGACTGGGACAGGATCAGGAGGTACAGCCAGAGAGAGAGTCTGGGACAGGATCAGGAGGTACAGTCAGAGAGAGAGACTGGGACAGGATCAGGAGGTACATTCAGAGAGAGAGACTGGGACAAGATCAGGAGGTACAGTTACAGAGAGAGGGACTGGGACAGGATCAGGAAATACAGTCAGAGAGGGAGACAGGGACATGATAAGGAGGTACACTCAGAGAGAGACTGGGACAGGATCAGGAGGTGCAGTCAGAGAGAGAGACTGGGACAGGATGAGGAGGTACAGTCAGTGAGAGAGACTGGGACAGGATCAGGAAGTACAGTACAGAGAAAGACTGGGACAGGATCAGGAAGTACAGTCAGAGAGAGAGTGGGAAAGGATCAGGAGGTACATTCAGAGAGAGAGACTGGGACAGGATCAGGAGGTACAGTCAGAGAGAGAGTCTGGGACAGGATCAGGAGATACAGTCAGAGAGACTGGGACAGGATCAGGAAGTACAGTCAGAGAGAGACTGGGACAGGATCAGGAAGTACAGTACAGAGAAAGACTGGGACAGGATCAGGGGGTACAGTCAGAGAGAGAGACTGGGACAGGATCAGGAAGTACAGTCAGAGGCAGACTCGGACAGGATCAGGAAGTACAGTCAGAGAGAAAGTGGGACAGGATCAGGAGGTACAGTCAGAGAGAGAGACTGGGACAGGATCAGGAGGTACAGTCAGAGAGTGAGTCTGGGACAGGATCAGGAGATACAGTCAGAGAGACTGGGACAGGATCAGGAAGTACAGCCAGAGAGAGACTGGCACAGAATCAGGAGGTACAGTCAGTGAGAGAGACTGGGACAGGATCAGGAAGTACAGTACAGAGAAAGACTGGGACAGGATCAGGGGGTACAGTCAGAGAGAGAGACTGGGACAGGATCAGGAAGTACAGTCAGAGGCAGACTCGGACAGGATCAGGAAGTACAGTCAGAGAGAGAGTGGGACAGGATCAGGAGGTACAGTCAGAGAGAGAGACTGGGACAGGATCAGGAGGTACAGTCAGAGAGATAGTCTGGGACAGGATCAGGAGATACAGTCAGAGAAACTGGGACAGGATCAGGAGGTACAGTCAGAGAGAGACTGGGACAGGATCAGGAAGTACAGTCAGAGAGAGAGAGACTGGGACAGGATCAGGAGATACAGTCAGAGAGAGAGTCTGGGAGAGGATCAGGAGGTACAGTCAGAGAGAGAGAGACTGGGAAAGGGTCAGGAAGTACAGACATAGAGAGAGAGACTGGGACAGGTTCAGGAGGTACAGTTAGAGAGACAGAGACTGGGACAGGACCAGGAAGTATTATCAGAGAGCAACTGGGAGAGGATCAGGAAGTACAGTCAGAGAGAGACTGGGACAGGATCAGGAAGTGCAGTCAGAGTGAGTGACCGGGACAGGATCAGGAAATACATTCAGAGAGAGAGAGACAGGGTCATGATAAGGAGGTACACTCAGAGAGAGACTGGCATAGGATCAGGAGGTACAGTAAGTGAGAGAGACTGGGACAGGATCAGGAAGTACAGTCAGAGAGAGACTGAGACAGGATCAGGAGGTATGGTCAGAGAGAGAGGCTGGGACAGGATCAGGAGGTACAGTCAGAGAGAGAGACTGGGACAGGATCAGGAAGTACTGTAAGGGAGAGACTGGGACAGGATCAGGGGGTACAGCCAGAGAGAGAGAGACTGGGACAGGATCAGGAGGTACACTCAGAGAGGGAGAGACTGTGACAGGATCAGGATGTACAGTCAGAGAGAGAGAGACTGGGACAGCTTCAGTACATCCAGTCCAAGAGATATTGGGACAGGATCAGGAAGTACATTCAGAGAGAGAGACTGGGACAGGATCAGGAAATTCAGTCATAGAGAGAGAGACTGGGACAGGATCAGGAAGTACAGTCAGAGAGAGACTGGGAAAGCATCAGGAAGTGCAGTCAGAGAGAGAGAGACTGGGACACGATCAGGATGTACAGTCAGAGAGAGAGACTGGAACAGGGCCAGGAAGTTCAGTCAGAGAGAGAGAGACTGGGACAGGATCAGGAGGTATCGTCAGAGAGAGAGACGGGGACAGGACCAGGAGGTACAGTCAGAGAGAGACTGGGACAGGATCAGGAGGTACACTCAGAGAGAGACTGGGACAGGATCAGGATGCACAGTCAGAGAGCGAGAGACTGGGACAGGATCAGGAAGTACTATCAGAGAGCAACTGGGACAGGATCAGGAGGTACAGTCAGTGAGAGAGACTGGGACAGTGTCAGGAAGTACAGTCAGAGGGAGACTGGGACAGGATCAGGAAGTACAGTCAGAGAGAGAGACTGGGACTGGATCAGGAGGTACAGTCAGTGAGAGAGACTGGGACTGGAGCAGGACGTACAGTCAGAGAGACGCTGGGACAGGATCAGGAGGTACGGACAGAGTGAGAGAGACTGGGACAGGATCAGGAAGTACAGTCAAAGAGAGACAGGGACAGGATCAGGAAGAACAGTCAGAGAGAGACTGCGACTGGATCAGGAAGTACAGTCAGAGAGAGACTGGGACAGGATCAGGAAGTACAGACAGAGAGAGACGGGGACTGGATCAGGAGATACAGTCAGAGAGAGACTGGGACAGGAACAGGAAGTGCAGTCAGAGAGAGACAGGGACAGGAGCAGCAAGTACAGTCAGAGAGAGACTGGGACAGGATCAGGAGGTACAGTCAGAGAGAAATCCTGGGACAGGATCAGGAGGTACAGTCAGAGAGAGACTGGGACAGGATCAGGATGTACTGTCAGAGAGCGAGAGACTGGGACAGGATCAGGAGGTACAGTCAGAGAGAGAGAGACTCGGACAGGACCAGACGGTACAGTCAGAGAGAGAGACTGGGACAGGATCAGCAGATACAGTCAGAGAGAGACTGGGACAGGACCAGCAAGTACAGTCAGAGACTAGGACAGGATCAGGAAGTACAGCAAGAGCGAGACTGGGACAGGATCAGGAAGTACAGTCAGAGAGAGACTGGGACAGGATCAGGAAGTGCAGTCAGAGAGAGAGAGACTGGGACAGGATCAGGAGGTACACTCAGAGAGAGATTGGGACAGGATCAGGATGTACATTCAGAGAGAGAGTCTGGGACAGGATCAGGAAGTACATTCAGAGAGAGAGAGACTGGGACAGGATCAGTGGGTACAGTCAGAGGAAGAGACTGGGACAGGATCAGGAGGTACAGTCAGAGGAAGAGACTGGGACAGGATCAGGAGGTACAGTCAGAGAGAGACTGGGACAGGATCAGGAGGTACAGTCAGAGAGAGAGGCCGGGACAGGATCAGGAGATACAGTCAGAGAGACTGGGACAGGATCAGGAGGTACAGTAAGAGAGAGACTGGGACAGGATCAGGAGGTACAGCCAGAGAGAGAGTCTGGGACAGGATCAGGAGGTACAGTCAGAGAGAGAGACTGGGACAGGATCGGGAGGTACATTCAGAGAGAGAGACTGGGACAAGATCAGGAGGTACAGTTACAGAGAGAGGGACTGGGACAGGATCAGGAAATACAGTCAGAGAGGGAGACAGGGACATGATAAGGAGGTACACTCAGAGAGAGACTGGGACAGGATCAGGAGGTGCAGTCAGAGAGAGAGACGGGGACAGGATGAGGAGGTACAGTCAGTGAGAGAGACTGGGACAGGATCAGGAAGTACAGTACAGAGAAAGACTGGGACAGGATCAGGGGGTACAGTCAGAGAGAGATTGGGACAGGATCAGGAAGTACAGTCAGAGGCAGACTCGGACAGGATCAGGAAGTACAGTCAGAGAGAGAGTGGGAAAGGATCAGGAGGTACATTCAGAGAGAGAGACTGGGACAGGATCAGGAGGTACAGTCAGAGAGAGAGTCTGGGACAGGATCAGGAGATACAGTCAGAGAGACTGGGACAGGATCAGGAAGTACAGTACAGAGAAAGACTGGGACAGGATCAGGGGGTACAGTCAGAGAGAGATTGGGACAGGATCAGGAAGTACAGTCAGAGGCAGACTCGGACAGGATCAGGAAGTACAGTCAGAGAGAGAGTGGGAAAGGATCAGGAGGTACATTCAGAGAGAGAGACTGGGACAGGATCAGGGGGTACAGCCAGAGAGAGAGAGACTGGGACAGGATCAGGAGGTACACACAGAGAGGGAGAGACTGTGACAGGATCAGGATGTACAGTCAGAGAGAGAGAGACTGGGACAGCTTCAGTACATCCAGTCCAAGAGATATTGGGACAGGATCAGGAAGTACAGTCAGAGAGAGAGACTTGGACAGGATCAGGAAGTTCAGTCAGAGAGAGCGAGACTGGGACAGGATCAGGAAGTACAGTCAGAGAGAGACTGGGAAAGCATCAGGAAGTGCAGTCAGAGAGAGAGAGAGACTGTGACACGATCAGGATGTACAGTCAGAGAGAGAGACTGGGACAGGATCAGGAAGTTCAGTCAGAGAGAGAGAGACTGGGACAGGATCAGGAGGTATCGTCAGAGAGAGAGACTGGGACAGGACCAGGAGGTACAGTCAGAGAGAGACTGGGACAGGATCAGGAGGTACACTCAGAGAGAGACTGGGACATGATCAGGATGCACAGTCAGAGAGCGAGAGACTGGGACAGGATCAGGAAGTACTATCAGAGAGCAACTGGGACAGGATCAGGAAGTACAGTCAGAGAGAGACTGGGACAGGATCAGGAAGTATCGTCAGAGAGAGAGTGGGACAGGATCAGGAGGTACAGTCAGAGAGAGACTGGGACAGGATCAGGAAGTGCAGTCAGGGAGAGACTGGGACAGGATCAGGAAGTACAGTCAGAGAGAGACTGGGACAGGATCAGGAGGTACAGTCAGTGAGAGAGACTGGGACAGTATCAGGAAGTACAGTCAGAGGGAGACTGGGACAGGATCAGGAAGTACAGTCAGAGAGAGAGACTGGGACTGGATCAGGAGGTACAGTCAGTGAGAGAGACTGGGACTGGATCAGGACGTACAGTCAGAGAGACGCTGGGACAGGATCAGGAGGTACGGTCAGAGAGAGAGAGACTGGGACAGGATCAGGAAGTACAGTCAAAGAGAGACAGGGACAGGATCAGGAAGAACAGTCAGAGAGAGACTGCGACAGGATCAGGAGGTACAGCCAGAGAGAGAGATGCTGGGACAGGATCAGGAGGTACACTCAGAGAGAGAGAGACTGGGACAGGATCAGGAGGTACAGTCAGAGAGAGAGTCTGGGACAGGATCAGGAGGTACAGTCACAGAGACACTGGGACAGGATCAGGAGGTACGGTCAGAGAGAGAGACTGGGACAACATCAGGAAGTACAGTCAGAGAGAGACTGGGACAGGATCAGGAAGCACAGCCAGAGAGAGATTGGGACAGGACCAGGAAGTATTATCAGAGAGCAACTGGGAGAGGATCAGGAAGTACAGTCAGAGAGAGACTGGGACAGGATCAGGAAGTGCAGTCAGAGTGAGTGACCGGGACAGGATCAGGAAATACATTCAGAGAGAGAGAGACAGGGTCATGATAAGGAGGTACACTCAGAGAGAGACTGGCATAGGATCAGGAGGTACAGTAAGTGAGAGAGACTGGGACAGGATCAGGAAGTACAGTCAGAGAGAGACTGAGACAGGATCAGGAGGTATGGTCAGAGAGGCTGGGACAGGATCAGGAGGTACAGTCAGAGAGAGATACTGGGACAGGATCAGGAGGTACACTCAGAGAGAGACTGGGACAGGATCAAGATGCACAGTCAGAGAGCGAGAGACTGGGACAGGATCAGGAAGTACTATCAGAGAGCAACTGGGACAGGATCAGGAAGTACAGTCAGAGAGAGACTGGGACAGGATCAGGAAGTATTGTCAGAGAGAGACTGGGACAGGATCAGGAGGTACAGTCAGTGAGAGAGACTGGGACAGTGTCAGGAAGTACAGACAGAGAGAGACGGGGACTGGATCAGGAGATACAGTCAGAGAGAGACTGGGACAGGAACAGGAAGTGCAGTCAGAGAGAGACAGGGACAGGAGCAGCAAGTACAGTCAGAGAGAGACTGGGACAGGATCAGGAGGTACAGTCAGAGAGAAATCCTGGGACAGGATCAGGAGGTACAGTCAGAGAGAGACTGGGACAGGATCAGGATGTACTGTCAGAGAGCGAGAGACTGGGACAGGATCAGGAGGTACAGTCAGAGAGAGAGAGACTCGGACAGGACCAGACGGTACAGTCAGAGAGAGAGACTGGGACAGGATCAGCAGATACAGTCAGAGAGAGACTGGGACAGGACCAGCAAGTACAGTCAGAGACTAGGACAGGATCAGGAAGTACAGCAAGAGCGAGACTGGGACAGGATCAGGAAGTACAGTCAGAGAGAGACTGGGACAGGATCAGGAAGTGCAGTCAGAGAGAGAGAGACTGGGACAGGATCAGGAGGTACACTCAGAGAGAGATTGGGACAGGATCAGGATGTACATTCAGAGAGAGAGTCTGGGACAGGATCAGGAAGTACATTCAGAGAGAGAGAGACTGGGATAGGATCAGTGGGTACAGTCAGAGGAAGAGACTGGGACAGGATCAGGAGGTACAGTCAGAGGAAGAGACTGGGACAGGATCAGGAGGTACAGTCAGAGAGAGACTGGGACAGGATCAGGAGGTACAGTCAGAGAGAGAGGCCGGGATAGGATCAGGAGATACAGTCAGAGAGACTGGGACAGGATCAGGAGGTACAGCCAGAGAGAGAGTCTGGGACAGGATCAGGAGGTACAGTCAGAGAGAGAGACTGGGACAGGATCAGGAGGTACATTCAGAGAGAGAGACTGGGACAAGATCAGGAGGTACAGTTACAGAGAGAGGGACTGGGACAGGATCAGGAAATACAGTCAGAGAGGGAGACAGGGACATGATAAGGAGGTACACTCAGAGAGAGACTGGGACAGGATCAGGAGGTGCAGTCAGAGAGAGAGACTGGGACAGGATGAGGAGGTACAGTCAGTGAGAGAGACTGGGACAGGATCAGGAAGTACAGTACAGAGAAAGACTGGGACAGGATCAGGAAGTACAGTCAGAGAGAGAGTGGGAAAGGATCAGGAGGTACATTCAGAGAGAGAGACTGGGACAGGATCAGGAGGTACAGTCAGAGAGAGAGTCTGGGACAGGATCAGGAGATACAGTCAGAGAGACTGGGACAGGATCAGGAAGTACAGTCAGAGAGAGACTGGGACAGGATCAGGAAGTACAGTACAGAGAAAGACTGGGACAGGATCAGGGGGTACAGTCAGAGAGAGAGACTGGGACAGGATCAGGAAGTACAGTCAGAGGCAGACTCGGACAGGATCAGGAAGTACAGTCAGAGAGAAAGTGGGACAGGATCAGGAGGTACAGTCAGAGAGAGAGACTGGGACAGGATCAGGAGGTACAGTCAGAGAGTGAGTCTGGGACAGGATCAGGAGATACAGTCAGAGAGACTGGGACAGGATCAGGAAGTACAGCCAGAGAGAGACTGGCACAGAATCAGGAGGTACAGTCAGTGAGAGAGACTGGGACAGGATCAGGAAGTACAGTACAGAGAAAGACTGGGACAGGATCAGGGGGTACAGTCAGAGAGAGAGACTGGGACAGGATCAGGAAGTACAGTCAGAGGCAGACTCGGACAGGATCAGGAAGTACAGTCAGAGAGAGAGTGGGACAGGATCAGGAGGTACAGTCAGAGAGAGAGACTGGGACAGGATCAGGAGGTACAGTCAGAGAGATAGTCTGGGACAGGATCAGGAGATACAGTCAGAGAAACTGGGACAGGATCAGGAGGTACAGTCAGAGAGAGACTGGGACAGGATCAGGAAGTACAGTCAGAGAGAGAGAGACTGGGACAGGATCAGGAGATACAGTCAGAGAGAGAGTCTGGGAGAGGATCAGGAGGTACAGTCAGAGAGAGAGAGACTGGGAAAGGGTCAGGAAGTACAGACATAGAGAGAGAGACTGGGACAGGTTCAGGAGGTACAGTTAGAGAGACAGAGACTGGGACAGGACCAGGAAGTATTATCAGAGAGCAACTGGGAGAGGATCAGGAAGTACAGTCAGAGAGAGACTGGGACAGGATCAGGAAGTGCAGTCAGAGTGAGTGACCGGGACAGGATCAGGAAATACATTCAGAGAGAGAGAGACAGGGTCATGATAAGGAGGTACACTCAGAGAGAGACTGGCATAGGATCAGGAGGTACAGTAAGTGAGAGAGACTGGGACAGGATCAGGAAGTACAGTCAGAGAGAGACTGAGACAGGATCAGGAGGTATGGTCAGAGAGAGAGGCTGGGACAGGATCAGGAGGTACAGTCAGAGAGAGAGACTGGGACAGGATCAGGAAGTACTGTAAGGGAGAGACTGGGACAGGATCAGGGGGTACAGCCAGAGAGAGAGAGACTGGGACAGGATCAGGAGGTACACTCAGAGAGGGAGAGACTGTGACAGGATCAGGATGTACAGTCAGAGAGAGAGAGACTGGGACAGCTTCAGTACATCCAGTCCAAGAGATATTGGGACAGGATCAGGAAGTACATTCAGAGAGAGAGACTGGGACGGGATCAGGAAATTCAGTCATAGAGAGAGAGACTGGGACAGGATCAGGAAGTACAGTCAGAGAGAGACTGGGAAAGCATCAGGAAGTGCAGTCAGAGAGAGAGAGACTGGGACACGATCAGGATGTACAGTCAGAGAGAGAGACTGGAACAGGGCCAGGAAGTTCAGTCAGAGAGAGAGAGACTGGGACAGGATCAGGAGGTATCGTCAGAGAGAGAGACGGGGACAGGACCAGGAGGTACAGTCAGAGAGAGACTGGGACAGGATCAGGAGGTACACTCAGAGAGAGACTGGGACAGGATCAGGATGCACAGTCAGAGAGCGAGAGACTGGGACAGGATCAGGAAGTACTATCAGAGAGCAACTGGGACAGGATCAGGAGGTACAGTCAGTGAGAGAGACTGGGACAGTGTCAGGAAGTACAGTCAGAGGGAGACTGGGACAGGATCAGGAAGTACAGTCAGAGAGAGAGACTGGGACTGGATCAGGAGGTACAGTCAGTGAGAGAGACTGGGACTGGAGCAGGACGTACAGTCAGAGAGACGCTGGGACAGGATCAGGAGGTACGGACAGAGTGAGAGAGACTGGGACAGGATCAGGAAGTACAGTCAAAGAGAGACAGGGACAGGATCAGGAAGAACAGTCAGAGAGAGACTGCGACTGGATCAGGAAGTACAGTCAGAGAGAGACTGGGACAGGATCAGGAAGTACAGACAGAGAGAGACGGGGACTGGATCAGGAGATACAGTCAGAGAGAGACTGGGACAGGAACAGGAAGTGCAGTCAGAGAGAGACAGGGACAGGAGCAGCAAGTACAGTCAGAGAGAGACTGGGACAGGATCAGGAGGTACAGTCAGAGAGAAATCCTGGGACAGGATCAGGAGGTACAGTCAGAGAGAGACTGGGACAGGATCAGGATGTACTGTCAGAGAGCGAGAGACTGGGACAGGATCAGGAGGTACAGTCAGAGAGAGAGAGACTCGGACAGGACCAGACGGTACAGTCAGAGAGAGAGACTGGGACAGGATCAGCAGATACAGTCAGAGAGAGACTGGGACAGGACCAGCAAGTACAGTCAGAGACTAGGACAGGATCAGGAAGTACAGCAAGAGCGAGACTGGGACAGGATCAGGAAGTACAGTCAGAGAGAGACTGGGACAGGATCAGGAAGTGCAGTCAGAGAGAGAGAGACTGGGACAGGATCAGGAGGTACACTCAGAGAGAGATTGGGACAGGATCAGGATGTACATTCAGAGAGAGAGTCTGGGACAGGATCAGGAAGTACATTCAGAGAGAGAGAGACTGGGACAGGATCAGTGGGTACAGTCAGAGGAAGAGACTGGGACAGGATCAAGAGGTACAGTCAGAGGAAGAGACTGGGACAGGATCAGGAGGTACAGTCAGAGAGAGACTGGGACAGGATCAGGAGGTACAGTCAGAGAGAGAGGCCGGGACAGGATCAGGAGATACAGTCAGAGAGACTGGGACAGGATCAGGAGGTACAGTAAGAGAGAGACTGGGACAGGATCAGGAGGTACAGCCAGAGAGAGAGTCTGGGACAGGATCAGGAGGTACAGTCAGAGAGAGAGACTGGGACAGGATCGGGAGGTACATTCAGAGAGAGAGACTGGGACAAGATCAGGAGGTACAGTTACAGAGAGAGGGACTGGGACAGGATCAGGAAATACAGTCAGAGAGGGAGACAGGGACATGATAAGGAGGTACACTCAGAGAGAGACTGGGACAGGATCAGGAGGTGCAGTCAGAGAGAGAGACGGGGACAGGATGAGGAGGTACAGTCAGTGAGAGAGACTGGGACAGGATCAGGAAGTACAGTACAGAGAAAGACTGGGACAGGATCAGGGGGTACAGTCAGAGAGAGATTGGGACAGGATCAGGAAGTACAGTCAGAGGCAGACTCGGACAGGATCAGGAAGTACAGTCAGAGAGAGAGTGGGAAAGGATCAGGAGGTACATTCAGAGAGAGAGACTGGGACAGGATCAGGAGGTACAGTCAGAGAGAGAGTCTGGGACAGGATCAGGAGATACAGTCAGAGAGACTGGGACAGGATCAGGAAGTACAGTACAGAGAAAGACTGGGACAGGATCAGGGGGTACAGTCAGAGAGAGATTGGGACAGGATCAGGAAGTACAGTCAGAGGCAGACTCGGACAGGATCAGGAAGTACAGTCAGAGAGAGAGTGGGAAAGGATCAGGAGGTACATTCAGAGAGAGAGACTGGGACAGGATCAGGGGGTACAGCCAGAGAGAGAGAGACTGGGACAGGATCAGGAGGTACACACAGAGAGGGAGAGACTGTGACAGGATCAGGATGTACAGTCAGAGAGAGAGAGACTGGGACAGCTTCAGTACATCCAGTCCAAGAGATATTGGGACAGGATCAGGAAGTACAGTCAGAGAGAGAGACTTGGACAGGATCAGGAAGTTCAGTCAGAGAGAGCGAGACTGGGACAGGATCAGGAAGTACAGTCAGAGAGAGACTGGGAAAGCATCAGGAAGTGCAGTCAGAGAGAGAGAGAGACTGTGACACGATCAGGATGTACAGTCAGAGAGAGAGACTGGGACAGGATCAGGAAGTTCAGTCAGAGAGAGAGAGACTGGGACAGGATCAGGAGGTATCGTCAGAGAGAGAGACTGGGACAGGACCAGGAGGTACAGTCAGAGAGAGACTGGGACAGGATCAGGAGGTACACTCAGAGAGAGACTGGGACATGATCAGGATGCACAGTCAGAGAGCGAGAGACTGGGACAGGATCAGGAAGTACTATCAGAGAGCAACTGGGACAGGATCAGGAAGTACAGTCAGAGAGAGACTGGGACAGGATCAGGAAGTATCGTCAGAGAGAGAGTGGGACAGGATCAGGAGGTACAGTCAGAGAGAGACTGGGACAGGATCAGGAAGTGCAGTCAGGGAGAGACTGGGACAGGATCAGGAAGTACAGTCAGAGAGAGACTGGGACAGGATCAGGAGGTACAGTCAGTGAGAGAGACTGGGACAGTATCAGGAAGTACAGTCAGAGGGAGACTGGGACAGGATCAGGAAGTACAGTCAGAGAGAGAGACTGGGACTGGATCAGGAGGTACAGTCAGTGAGAGAGACTGGGACTGGATCAGGACGTACAGTCAGAGAGACGCTGGGACAGGATCAGGAGGTACGGTCAGAGAGAGAGAGACTGGGACAGGATCAGGAAGTACAGTCAAAGAGAGACAGGGACAGGATCAGGAAGAACAGTCAGAGAGAGACTGCGACAGGATCAGGAGGTACAGCCAGAGAGAGAGATGCTGGGACAGGATCAGGAGGTACACTCAGAGAGAGAGAGACTGGGACAGGATCAGGAGGTACAGTCAGAGAGAGAGTCTGGGACAGGATCAGGAGGTACAGTCACAGAGACACTGGGACAGGATCAGGAGGTACGGTCAGAGAGAGAGACTGGGACAACATCAGGAAGTACAGTCAGAGAGAGACTGGGACAGGATCAGGAAGCACAGCCAGAGAGAGATTGGGACAGGACCAGGAAGTATTATCAGAGAGCAACTGGGAGAGGATCAGGAAGTACAGTCAGAGAGAGACTGGGACAGGATCAGGAAGTGCAGTCAGAGTGAGTGACCGGGACAGGATCAGGAAATACATTCAGAGAGAGAGAGACAGGGTCATGATAAGGAGGTACACTCAGAGAGAGACTGGCATAGGATCAGGAGGTACAGTAAGTGAGAGAGACTGGGACAGGATCAGGAAGTACAGTCAGAGAGAGACTGAGACAGGATCAGGAGGTATGGTCAGAGAGGCTGGGACAGGATCAGGAGGTACAGTCAGAGAGAGATACTGGGACAGGATCAGGAGGTACTGTAAGGGAGAGACTGGGACAGGATCAGGGGGTACAGCCAGAGAGAGAGAGACTGGGATAGGATCAGGAGGTACACTCAGAGAGGGAGAGACTGTGACAGGATCAGGATGTACAGTCAGAGAGAGAGAGACTGGGACAGCTTCAGTACATCCAGTCCAAGAGATATTGGGACAGGATCAGGAAGTACATTCAGAGAGAGAGACTGGGACAGGATCAGGAAATTCAGTCATAGAGAGAGAGACTGGGACAGGATCAGGAAGTACAGTCAGAGAGAGACTGGGAAAGCATCAGGAAGTGCAGTCAGAGAGAGAGAGACTGGGACACGATCAGGATGTACAGTCAGAGAGAGAGACTGGGACAGGGCCAGGAAGTTCAGTCAGAGAGAGAGAGACTGGGACAGGATCAGGAGGTATCGTCAGAGAGAGAGACGGGGACAGGACCAGGAGGTACAGTCAGAGAGAGACTGGGACAGGATCAGGAGGTACACTCAGAGAGAGACTGGGACAGGATCAAGATGCACAGTCAGAGAGCGAGAGACTGGGACAGGATCAGGAAGTACAGTCAGAGAGAGACTGGGACAGGATCAGGAAGTATTGTCAGAGAGAGACTGGGACAGGATCAGGAGGTACAGTCAGTGAGAGAGACTGGGACAGTGTCAGGAAGTACAGACAGAGAGAGACGGGGACTGGATCAGGAGATACAGTCAGAGAGAGACTGGGACAGGAACAGGAAGTGCAGTCAGAGAGAGACAGGGACAGGAGCAGCAAGTACAGTCAGAGAGAGACTGGGACAGGATCAGGAGGTACAGTCAGAGAGAAATCCTGGGACAGGATCAGGAGGTACAGTCAGAGAGAGACTGGGACAGGATCAGGATGTACTGTCAGAGAGCGAGAGACTGGGACAGGATCAGGAGGTACAGTCAGAGAGAGAGAGACTCGGACAGGACCAGACGGTACAGTCAGAGAGAGAGACTGGGACAGGATCAGCAGATACAGTCAGAGAGAGACTGGGACAGGACCAGCAAGTACAGTCAGAGACTAGGACAGGATCAGGAAGTACAGCAAGAGCGAGACTGGGACAGGATCAGGAAGTACAGTCAGAGAGAGACTGGGACAGGATCAGGAAGTGCAGTCAGAGAGAGAGAGACTGGGACAGGATCAGGAGGTACACTCAGAGAGAGATTGGGACAGGATCAGGATGTACATTCAGAGAGAGAGTCTGGGACAGGATCAGGAAGTACATTCAGAGAGAGAGAGACTGGGATAGGATCAGTGGGTACAGTCAGAGGAAGAGACTGGGACAGGATCAGGAGGTACAGTCAGAGGAAGAGACTGGGACAGGATCAGGAGGTACAGTCAGAGAGAGACTGGGACAGGATCAGGAGGTACAGTCAGAGAGAGAGGCCGGGATAGGATCAGGAGATACAGTCAGAGAGACTGGGACAGGATCAGGAGGTACAGCCAGAGAGAGAGTCTGGGACAGGATCAGGAGGTACAGTCAGAGAGAGAGACTGGGACAGGATCAGGAGGTACATTCAGAGAGAGAGACTGGGACAAGATCAGGAGGTACAGTTACAGAGAGAGGGACTGGGACAGGATCAGGAAATACAGTCAGAGAGGGAGACAGGGACATGATAAGGAGGTACACTCAGAGAGAGACTGGGACAGGATCAGGAGGTGCAGTCAGAGAGAGAGACTGGGACAGGATGAGGAGGTACAGTCAGTGAGAGAGACTGGGACAGGATCAGGAAGTACAGTACAGAGAAAGACTGGGACAGGATCAGGGGGTACAGTCAGAGAGAGATTGGGACAGGATCAGGAAGTACAGTCAGAGGCAGACTCGGACAGGATCAGGAAGTACAGTCAGAGAGAGAGTGGGAAAGGATCAGGAGGTACATTCAGAGAGAGAGACTGGGACAGGATCAGGAGGTACAGTCAGAGAGAGAGTCTGGGACAGGATCAGGAGATACAGTCAGAGAGACTGGGACAGGATCAGGAAGTACAGTCAGAGAGAGACTGGGACAGGATCAGGAAGTACAGTACAGAGAAAGACTGGGACAGGATCAGGGGGTACAGTCAGAGAGAGAGACTGGGACAGGATCAGGAAGTACAGTCAGAGGCAGACTCGGACAGGATCAGGAAGTACAGTCAGAGAGAAAGTGGGACAGGATCAGGAGGTACAGTCAGAGAGAGAGACTGGGACAGGATCAGGAGGTACAGTCAGAGAGTGAGTCTGGGACAGGATCAGGAGATACAGTCAGAGAGACTGGGACAGGATCAGGAAGTACAGCCAGAGAGAGACTGGCACAGAATCAGGAGGTACAGTCAGTGAGAGAGACTGGGACAGGATCAGGAAGTACAGTACAGAGAAAGACTGGGACAGGATCAGGGGGTACAGTCAGAGAGAGAGACTGGGACAGGATCAGGAAGTACAGTCAGAGGCAGACTCGGACAGGATCAGGAAGTACAGTCAGAGAGAGAGTGGGACAGGATCAGGAGGTACAGTCAGAGAGAGAGACTGGGACAGGATCAGGAGGTACAGTCAGAGAGATAGTCTGGGACAGGATCAGGAGATACAGTCAGAGAAACTGGGACAGGATCAGGAGGTACAGTCAGAGAGAGACTGGGACAGGATCAGGAAGTACAGTCAGAGAGAGAGAGACTGGGACAGGATCAGGAGATACAGTCAGAGAGAGAGTCTGGGAGAGGATCAGGAGGTACAGTCAGAGAGAGAGAGACTGGGAAAGGGTCAGGAAGTACAGACATAGAGAGAGAGACTGGGACAGGTTCAGGAGGTACAGTTAGAGAGACAGAGACTGGGACAGGACCAGGAAGTATTATCAGAGAGCAACTGGGAGAGGATCAGGAAGTACAGTCAGAGAGAGACTGGGACAGGATCAGGAAGTGCAGTCAGAGTGAGTGACCGGGACAGGATCAGGAAATACATTCAGAGAGAGAGAGACAGGGTCATGATAAGGAGGTACACTCAGAGAGAGACTGGCATAGGATCAGGAGGTACAGTAAGTGAGAGAGACTGGGACAGGATCAGGAAGTACAGTCAAAGAGAGACAGGGACAGGATCAGGAAGAACAGTCAGAGAGAGACTGCGACAGGATCAGGAGGTACAGCCAGAGAGAGAGATGCTGGGACAGGATCAGGAGGTACACTCAGAGAGAGAGAGACTGGGACAGGATCAGGAGGTACAGTCAGAGAGAGAGTCTGGGACAGGATCAGGAGGTACAGTCACAGAGACACTGGGACAGGATCAGGAGGTACGGTCAGAGAGAGAGACTGGGACAACATCAGGAAGTACAGTCAGAGAGAGACTGGGACAGGATCAGGAAGCACAGCCAGAGAGAGATTGGGACAGGACCAGGAAGTATTATCAGAGAGCAACTGGGAGAGGATCAGGAAGTACAGTCAGAGAGAGACTGGGACAGGATCAGGAAGTGCAGTCAGAGTGAGTGACCGGGACAGGATCAGGAAATACATTCAGAGAGAGAGAGACAGGGTCATGATAAGGAGGTACACTCAGAGAGAGACTGGCATAGGATCAGGAGGTACAGTAAGTGAGAGAGACTGGGACAGGATCAGGAAGTACAGTCAGAGAGAGACTGAGACAGGATCAGGAGGTATGGTCAGAGAGGCTGGGACAGGATCAGGAGGTACAGTCAGAGAGAGATACTGGGACAGGATCAGGAGGTACTGTAAGGGAGAGACTGGGACAGGATCAGGGGGTACAGCCAGAGAGAGAGAGACTGGGATAGGATCAGGAGGTACACTCAGAGAGGGAGAGACTGTGACAGGATCAGGATGTACAGTCAGAGAGAGAGAGACTGGGACAGCTTCAGTACATCCAGTCCAAGAGATATTGGGACAGGATCAGGAAGTACATTCAGAGAGAGAGACTGGGACAGGATCAGGAAATTCAGTCATAGAGAGAGAGACTGGGACAGGATCAGGAAGTACAGTCAGAGAGAGACTGGGAAAGCATCAGGAAGTGCAGTCAGAGAGAGAGAGACTGGGACACGATCAGGATGTACAGTCAGAGAGAGAGACTGGGACAGGGCCAGGAAGTTCAGTCAGAGAGAGAGAGACTGGGACAGGATCAGGAGGTATCGTCAGAGAGAGAGACGGGGACAGGACCAGGAGGTACAGTCAGAGAGAGACTGGGACAGGATCAGGAGGTACACTCAGAGAGAGACTGGGACAGGATCAAGATGCACAGTCAGAGAGCGAGAGACTGGGACAGGATCAGGAAGTACTATCAGAGAGCAACTGGGACAGGATCAGGAAGTACAGTCAGAGAGAGACTGGGACAGGATCAGGAAGTATTGTCAGAGAGAGACTGGGACAGGATCAGGAGGTACAGTCAGTGAGTGAGACTGGGACAGTGTCAGGAAGTACAGACAGAGAGAGACGGGGACTGGATCAGGAGATACAGTCAGAGAGAGACTGGGACAGGAACAGGAAGTGCAGTCAGAGAGAGACAGGGACAGGAGCAGCAAGTACAGTCAGAGAGAGACTGGGACAGGATCAGGAGGTACAGTCAGAGAGAAATCCTGGGACAGGATCAGGAGGTACAGTCAGAGAGAGACTGGGACAGGATCAGGATGTACTGTCAGAGAGCGAGAGACTGGGACAGGATCAGGAGGTACAGTCAGAGAGAGAGAGACTCGGACAGGACCAGACGGTACAGTCAGAGAGAGAGACTGGGACAGGATCAGCAGATACAGTCAGAGAGAGACTGGGACAGGACCAGCAAGTACAGTCAGAGACTAGGACAGGATCAGGAAGTACAGCAAGAGCGAGACTGGGACAGGATCAGGAAGTACAGTCAGAGAGAGACTGGGACAGGATCAGGAAGTGCAGTCAGAGAGAGAGAGACTGGGACAGGATCAGGAGGTACACTCAGAGAGAGATTGGGACAGGATCAGGATGTACATTCAGAGAGAGAGTCTGGGACAGGATCAGGAAGTACATTCAGAGAGAGAGAGACTGGGATAGGATCAGTGGGTACAGTCAGAGGAAGAGACTGGGACAGGATCAGGAGGTACAGTCAGAGGAAGAGACTGGGACAGGATCAGGAGGTACAGTCAGAGAGAGACTGGGACAGGATCAGGAGGTACAGTCAGAGAGAGAGGCCGGGATAGGATCAGGAGATACAGTCAGAGAGACTGGGACAGGATCAGGAGGTACAGCCAGAGAGAGAGTCTGGGACAGGATCAGGAGGTACAGTCAGAGAGAGAGACTGGGACAGGATCAGGAGGTACATTCAGAGAGAGAGACTGGGACAAGATCAGGAGGTACAGTTACAGAGAGAGGGACTGGGACAGGATCAGGAAATACAGTCAGAGAGGGAGACAGGGACATGATAAGGAGGTACACTCAGAGAGAGACTGGGACAGGATCAGGAGGTGCAGTCAGAGAGAGAGACTGGGACAGGATGAGGAGGTACAGTCAGTGAGAGAGACTGGGACAGGATCAGGAAGTACAGTACAGAGAAAGACTGGGACAGGATCAGGAAGTACAGTCAGAGAGAGAGTGGGAAAGGATCAGGAGGTACATTCAGAGAGAGAGACTGGGACAGGATCAGGAGGTACAGTCAGAGAGAGAGTCTGGGACAGGATCAGGAGATACAGTCAGAGAGACTGGGACAGGATCAGGAAGTACAGTCAGAGAGAGACTGGGACAGGATCAGGAAGTACAGTACAGAGAAAGACTGGGACAGGATCAGGGGGTACAGTCAGAGAGAGAGACTGGGACAGGATCAGGAAGTACAGTCAGAGGCAGACTCGGACAGGATCAGGAAGTACAGTCAGAGAGAAAGTGGGACAGGATCAGGAGGTACAGTCAGAGAGAGAGACTGGGACAGGATCAGGAGGTACAGTCAGAGAGTGAGTCTGGGACAGGATCAGGAGATACAGTCAGAGAGACTGGGACAGGATCAGGAAGTACAGCCAGAGAGAGACTGGCACAGAATCAGGAGGTACAGTCAGTGAGAGAGACTGGGACAGGATCAGGAAGTACAGTACAGAGAAAGACTGGGACAGGATCAGGGGGTACAGTCAGAGAGAGAGACTGGGACAGGATCAGGAAGTACAGTCAGAGGCAGACTCGGACAGGATCAGGAAGTACAGTCAGAGAGAGAGTGGGACAGGATCAGGAGGTACAGTCAGAGAGAGAGACTGGGACAGGATCAGGAGGTACAGTCAGAGAGATAGTCTGGGACAGGATCAGGAGATACAGTCAGAGAAACTGGGACAGGATCAGGAGGTACAGTCAGAGAGAGACTGGGACAGGATCAGGAAGTACAGTCAGAGAGAGAGAGACTGGGACAGGATCAGGAGATACAGTCAGAGAGAGAGTCTGGGAGAGGATCAGGAGGTACAGTCAGAGAGAGAGAGACTGGGAAAGGGTCAGGAAGTACAGACATAGAGAGAGAGACTGGGACAGGTTCAGGAGGTACAGTTAGAGAGACAGAGACTGGGACAGGACCAGGAAGTATTATCAGAGAGCAACTGGGAGAGGATCAGGAAGTACAGTCAGAGAGAGACTGGGACAGGATCAGGAAGTGCAGTCAGAGTGAGTGACCGGGACAGGATCAGGAAATACATTCAGAGAGAGAGAGACAGGGTCATGATAAGGAGGTACACTCAGAGAGAGACTGGCATAGGATCAGGAGGTACAGTAAGTGAGAGAGACTGGGACAGGATCAGGAAGTACAGTCAGAGAGAGACTGAGACAGGATCAGGAGGTATGGTCAGAGAGAGAGGCTGGGACAGGATCAGGAGGTACAGTCAGAGAGAGAGACTGGGACAGGATCAGGAAGTACTGTAAGGGAGAGAC
This sequence comes from Somniosus microcephalus, assembly GCF_052327205.1. NCBI lineage: Eukaryota > Metazoa > Chordata > Chondrichthyes > Squaliformes > Somniosidae > Somniosus > Somniosus microcephalus. Next base: position 168,212,180 of record NC_140992.1, read on the forward strand.
TGGGACAGGATCAGGGGGTACAGCCAGAGAGAGAGAGACTGGGACAGGATCAGGAGGTACACTCAGAGAGGGAGAGACTGTGACAGGATCAGGATGTACAGTCAGAGAGAGAGAGACTGGGACAGCTTCAGTACATCCAGTCCAAGAGATATTGGGACAGGATCAGGAAGTACATTCAGAGAGAGAGACTGGGACAGGATCAGGAAATTCAGTCATAGAGAGAGAGACTGGGACAGGATCAGGAAGTACAGTCAGAGAGAGACTGGGAAAGCATCAGGAAGTGCAGTCAGAGAGAGAGAGACTGGGACACGATCAGGATGTACAGTCAGAGAGAGAGACTGGAACAGGGCCAGGAAGTTCAGTCAGAGAGAGAGAGACTGGGACAGGATCAGGAGGTATCGTCAGAGAGAGAGACGGGGACAGGACCAGGAGGTACAGTCAGAGAGAGACTGGGACAGGATCAGGAGGTACACTCAGAGAGAGACTGGGACAGGATCAGGATGCACAGTCAGAGAGCGAGAGACTGGGACAGGATCAGGAAGTACTATCAGAGAGCAACTGGGACAGGATCAGGAGGTACAGTCAGTGAGAGAGACTGGGACAGTGTCAGGAAGTACAGTCAGAGGGAGACTGGGACAGGATCAGGAAGTACAGTCAGAGAGAGAGACTGGGACTGGATCAGGAGGTACAGTCAGTGAGAGAGACTGGGACTGGAGCAGGACGTACAGTCAGAGAGACGCTGGGACAGGATCAGGAGGTACGGACAGAGTGAGAGAGACTGGGACAGGATCAGGAAGTACAGTCAAAGAGAGACAGGGACAGGATCAGGAAGAACAGTCAGAGAGAGACTGCGACTGGATCAGGAAGTACAGTCAGAGAGAGACTGGGACAGGATCAGGAAGTACAGACAGAGAGAGACGGGGACTGGATCAGGAGATACAGTCAGAGAGAGACTGGGACAGGAACAGGAAGTGCAGTCAGAGAGAGACAGGGACAGGAGCAGCAAGTACAGTCAGAGAGAGACTGGGACAGGATCAGGAGGTACAGTCAGAGAGAAATCCTGGGACAGGATCAGGAGGTACAGTCAGAGAGAGACTGGGACAGGATCAGGATGTACTGTCAGAGAGCGAGAGACTGGGACAGGATCAGGAGGTACAGTCAGAGAGAGAGAGACTCGGACAGGACCAGACGGTACAGTCAGAGAGAGAGACTGGGACAGGATCAGCAGATACAGTCAGAGAGAGACTGGGACAGGACCAGCAAGTACAGTCAGAGACTAGGACAGGATCAGGAAGTACAGCAAGAGCGAGACTGGGACAGGATCAGGAAGTACAGTCAGAGAGAGACTGGGACAGGATCAGGAAGTGCAGTCAGAGAGAGAGAGACTGGGACAGGATCAGGAGGTACACTCAGAGAGAGATTGGGACAGGATCAGGATGTACATTCAGAGAGAGAGTCTGGGACAGGATCAGGAAGTACATTCAGAGAGAGAGAGACTGGGACAGGATCAGTGGGTACAGTCAGAGGAAGAGACTGGGACAGGATCAGGAGGTACAGTCAGAGGAAGAGACTGGGACAGGATCAGGAGGTACAGTCAGAGAGAGACTGGGACAGGATCAGGAGGTACAGTCAGAGAGAGAGGCCGGGACAGGATCAGGAGATACAGTCAGAGAGACTGGGACAGGATCAGGAGGTACAGTAAGAGAGAGACTGGGACAGGATCAGGAGGTACAGCCAGAGAGAGAGTCTGGGACAGGATCAGGAGGTACAGTCAGAGAGAGAGACTGGGACAGGATCGGGAGGTACATTCAGAGAGAGAGACTGGGACAAGATCAGGAGGTACAGTTACAGAGAGAGGGACTGGGACAGGATCAGGAAATACAGTCAGAGAGGGAGACAGGGACATGATAAGGAGGTACACTCAGAGAGAGACTGGGACAGGATCAGGAGGTGCAGTCAGAGAGAGAGACGGGGACAGGATGAGGAGGTACAGTCAGTGAGAGAGACTGGGACAGGATCAGGAAGTACAGTACAGAGAAAGACTGGGACAGGATCAGGGGGTACAGTCAGAGAGAGATTGGGACAGGATCAGGAGGTACAGTCAGTGAGAGAGACTGGGACAGGATCAGGAAGTACAGTACAGAGAAAGACTGGGACAGGATCAGGAGGTACAGTCAGAGAGATAGTCTGGGACAGGATCAGGAGATACAGTCAGAGAAACTGGGACAGGATCAGGAGGTACAGTCAGAGAGAGACTGGGACAGGATCAGGAAGTACAGTCAGAGAGAGAGAGACTGGGACAGGATCAGGAGATACAGTCAGAGAGAGAGTCTGGGAGAGGATCAGGAGGTACAGTCAGAGAGAGAGAGACTGGGAAAGGGTCAGGAAGTACAGACATAGAGAGAGAGACTGGGACAGGTTCAGGAGGTACAGTTAGAGAGACAGAGACTGGGACAGGACCAGGAAGTATTATCAGAGAGCAACTGGGAGAGGATCAGGAAGTACAGTCAGAGAGAGACTGGGACAGGATCAGGAAGTGCAGTCAGAGTGAGTGACCGGGACAGGATCAGGAAATACATTCAGAGAGAGAGAGACAGGGTCATGATAAGGAGGTACACTCAGAGAGAGACTGGCATAGGATCAGGAGGTACAGTAAGTGAGAGAGACTGGGACAGGATCAGGAAGTACAGTCAAAGAGAGACAGGGACAGGATCAGGAAGAACAGTCAGAGAGAGACTGCGACAGGATCAGGAGGTACAGCCAGAGAGAGAGATGCTGGGACAGGATCAGGAGGTACACTCAGAGAGAGAGAGACTGGGACAGGATCAGGAGGTACAGTCAGAGAGAGAGTCTGGGACAGGATCAGGAGGTACAGTCACAGAGACACTGGGACAGGATCAGGAGGTACGGTCAGAGAGAGAGACTGGGACAACATCAGGAAGTACAGTCAGAGAGAGACTGGGACAGGATCAGGAAGCACAGCCAGAGAGAGATTGGGACAGGACCAGGAAGTATTATCAGAGAGCAACTGGGAGAGGATCAGGAAGTACAGTCAGAGAGAGACTGGGACAGGATCAGGAAGTGCAGTCAGAGTGAGTGACCGGGACAGGATCAGGAAATACATTCAGAGAGAGAGAGACAGGGTCATGATAAGGAGGTACACTCAGAGAGAGACTGGCATAGGATCAGGAGGTACAGTAAGTGAGAGAGACTGGGACAGGATCAGGAAGTACAGTCAGAGAGAGACTGAGACAGGATCAGGAGGTATGGTCAGAGAGGCTGGGACAGGATCAGGAGGTACAGTCAGAGAGAGATACTGGGACAGGATCAGGAGGTACTGTAAGGGAGAGACTGGGACAGGATCAGGGGGTACAGCCAGAGAGAGAGAGACTGGGATAGGATCAGGAGGTACACTCAGAGAGGGAGAGACTGTGACAGGATCAGGATGTACAGTCAGAGAGAGAGAGACTGGGACAGCTTCAGTACATCCAGTCCAAGAGATATTGGGACAGGATCAGGAAGTACATTCAGAGAGAGAGACTGGGACAGGATCAGGAAATTCAGTCATAGAGAGAGAGACTGGGACAGGATCAGGAAGTACAGTCAGAGAGAGACTGGGAAAGCATCAGGAAGTGCAGTCAGAGAGAGAGAGACTGGGACACGATCAGGATGTACAGTCAGAGAGAGAGACTGGGACAGGGCCAGGAAGTTCAGTCAGAGAGAGAGAGACTGGGACAGGATCAGGAGGTATCGTCAGAGAGAGAGACGGGGACAGGACCAGGAGGTACAGTCAGAGAGAGACTGGGACAGGATCAGGAGGTACACTCAGAGAGAGACTGGGACAGGATCAAGATGCACAGTCAGAGAGCGAGAGACTGGGACAGGATCAGGAAGTACAGTCAGAGAGAGACTGGGACAGGATCAGGAAGTATTGTCAGAGAGAGACTGGGACAGGATCAGGAGGTACAGTCAGTGAGAGAGACTGGGACAGTGTCAGGAAGTACAGACAGAGAGAGACGGGGACTGGATCAGGAGATACAGTCAGAGAGAGACTGGGACAGGAACAGGAAGTGCAGTCAGAGAGAGACAGGGACAGGAGCAGCAAGTACAGTCAGAGAGAGACTGGGACAGGATCAGGAGGTACAGTCAGAGAGAAATCCTGGGACAGGATCAGGAGGTACAGTCAGAGAGAGACTGGGACAGGATCAGGATGTACTGTCAGAGAGCGAGAGACTGGGACAGGATCAGGAGGTACAGTCAGAGAGAGAGAGACTCGGACAGGACCAGACGGTACAGTCAGAGAGAGAGACTGGGACAGGATCAGCAGATACAGTCAGAGAGAGACTGGGACAGGACCAGCAAGTACAGTCAGAGACTAGGACAGGATCAGGAAGTACAGCAAGAGCGAGACTGGGACAGGATCAGGAAGTACAGTCAGAGAGAGACTGGGACAGGATCAGGAAGTGCAGTCAGAGAGAGAGAGACTGGGACAGGATCAGGAGGTACACTCAGAGAGAGATTGGGACAGGATCAGGATGTACATTCAGAGAGAGAGTCTGGGACAGGATCAGGAAGTACATTCAGAGAGAGAGAGACTGGGATAGGATCAGTGGGTACAGTCAGAGGAAGAGACTGGGACAGGATCAGGAGGTACAGTCAGAGGAAGAGACTGGGACAGGATCAGGAGGTACAGTCAGAGAGAGACTGGGACAGGATCAGGAGGTACAGTCAGAGAGAGAGGCCGGGATAGGATCAGGAGATACAGTCAGAGAGACTGGGACAGGATCAGGAGGTACAGCCAGAGAGAGAGTCTGGGACAGGATCAGGAGGTACAGTCAGAGAGAGAGACTGGGACAGGATCAGGAGGTACATTCAGAGAGAGAGACTGGGACAAGATCAGGAGGTACAGTTACAGAGAGAGGGACTGGGACAGGATCAGGAAATACAGTCAGAGAGGGAGACAGGGACATGATAAGGAGGTACACTCAGAGAGAGACTGGGACAGGATCAGGAGGTGCAGTCAGAGAGAGAGACTGGGACAGGATGAGGAGGTACAGTCAGTGAGAGAGACTGGGACAGGATCAGGAAGTACAGTACAGAGAAAGACTGGGACAGGATCAGGGGGTACAGTCAGAGAGAGATTGGGACAGGATCAGGAAGTACAGTCAGAGGCAGACTCGGACAGGATCAGGAAGTACAGTCAGAGAGAGAGTGGGAAAGGATCAGGAGGTACATTCAGAGAGAGAGACTGGGACAGGATCAGGAGGTACAGTCAGAGAGAGAGTCTGGGACAGGATCAGGAGATACAGTCAGAGAGACTGGGACAGGATCAGGAAGTACAGTCAGAGAGAGACTGGGACAGGATCAGGAAGTACAGTACAGAGAAAGACTGGGACAGGATCAGGGGGTACAGTCAGAGAGAGAGACTGGGACAGGATCAGGAAGTACAGTCAGAGGCAGACTCGGACAGGATCAGGAAGTACAGTCAGAGAGAAAGTGGGACAGGATCAGGAGGTACAGTCAGAGAGAGAGACTGGGACAGGATCAGGAGGTACAGTCAGAGAGTGAGTCTGGGACAGGATCAGGAGATACAGTCAGAGAGACTGGGACAGGATCAGGAAGTACAGCCAGAGAGAGACTGGCACAGAATCAGGAGGTACAGTCAGTGAGAGAGACTGGGACAGGATCAGGAAGTACAGTACAGAGAAAGACTGGGACAGGATCAGGGGGTACAGTCAGAGAGAGAGACTGGGACAGGATCAGGAAGTACAGTCAGAGGCAGACTCGGACAGGATCAGGAAGTACAGTCAGAGAGAGAGTGGGACAGGATCAGGAGGTACAGTCAGAGAGAGAGACTGGGACAGGATCAGGAGGTACAGTCAGAGAGATAGTCTGGGACAGGATCAGGAGATACAGTCAGAGAAACTGGGACAGGATCAGGAGGTACAGTCAGAGAGAGACTGGGACAGGATCAGGAAGTACAGTCAGAGAGAGAGAGACTGGGACAGGATCAGGAGATACAGTCAGAGAGAGAGTCTGGGAGAGGATCAGGAGGTACAGTCAGAGAGAGAGAGACTGGGAAAGGGTCAGGAAGTACAGACATAGAGAGAGAGACTGGGACAGGTTCAGGAGGTACAGTTAGAGAGACAGAGACTGGGACAGGACCAGGAAGTATTATCAGAGAGCAACTGGGAGAGGATCAGGAAGTACAGTCAGAGAGAGACTGGGACAGGATCAGGAAGTGCAGTCAGAGTGAGTGACCGGGACAGGATCAGGAAATACATTCAGAGAGAGAGAGACAGGGTCATGATAAGGAGGTACACTCAGAGAGAGACTGGCATAGGATCAGGAGGTACAGTAAGTGAGAGAGACTGGGACAGGATCAGGAAGTACAGTCAGAGAGAGACTGAGACAGGATCAGGAGGTATGGTCAGAGAGAGAGGCTGGGACAGGATCAGGAGGTACAGTCAGAGAGAGAGACTGGGACAGGATCAGGAAGTACTGTAAGGGAGAGACTGGGACAGGATCAGGGGGTACAGCCAGAGAGAGAGAGACTGGGACAGGATCAGGAGGTACACTCAGAGAGGGAGAGACTGTGACAGGATCAGGATGTACAGTCAGAGAGAGAGAGACTGGGACAGCTTCAGTACATCCAGTCCAAGAGATATTGGGACAGGATCAGGAAGTACATTCAGAGAGAGAGACTGGGACAGGATCAGGAAATTCAGTCATAGAGAGAGAGACTGGGACAGGATCAGGAAGTACAGTCAGAGAGAGACTGGGAAAGCATCAGGAAGTGCAGTCAGAGAGAGAGAGACTGGGACACGATCAGGATGTACAGTCAGAGAGAGAGACTGGAACAGGGCCAGGAAGTTCAGTCAGAGAGAGAGAGACTGGGACAGGATCAGGAGGTATCGTCAGAGAGAGAGACGGGGACAGGACCAGGAGGTACAGTCAGAGAGAGACTGGGACAGGATCAGGAGGTACACTCAGAGAGAGACTGGGACAGGATCAGGATGCACAGTCAGAGAGCGAGAGACTGGGACAGGATCAGGAAGTACTATCAGAGAGCAACTGGGACAGGATCAGGAGGTACAGTCAGTGAGAGAGACTGGGACAGTGTCAGGAAGTACAGTCAGAGGGAGACTGGGACAGGATCAGGAAGTACAGTCAGAGAGAGAGACTGGGACTGGATCAGGAGGTACAGTCAGTGAGAGAGACTGGGACTGGAGCAGGACGTACAGTCAGAGAGACGCTGGGACAGGATCAGGAGGTACGGACAGAGTGAGAGAGACTGGGACAGGATCAGGAAGTACAGTCAAAGAGAGACAGGGACAGGATCAGGAAGAACAGTCAGAGAGAGACTGCGACTGGATCAGGAAGTACAGTCAGAGAGAGACTGGGACAGGATCAGGAAGTACAGACAGAGAGAGACGGGGACTGGATCAGGAGATACAGTCAGAGAGAGACTGGGACAGGAACAGGAAGTGCAGTCAGAGAGAGACAGGGACAGGAGCAGCAAGTACAGTCAGAGAGAGACTGGGACAGGATCAGGAGGTACAGTCAGAGAGAAATCCTGGGACAGGATCAGGAGGTACAGTCAGAGAGAGACTGGGACAGGATCAGGATGTACTGTCAGAGAGCGAGAGACTGGGACAGGATCAGGAGGTACAGTCAGAGAGAGAGAGACTCGGACAGGACCAGACGGTACAGTCAGAGAGAGAGACTGGGACAGGATCAGCAGATACAGTCAGAGAGAGACTGGGACAGGACCAGCAAGTACAGTCAGAGACTAGGACAGGATCAGGAAGTACAGCAAGAGCGAGACTGGGACAGGATCAGGAAGTACAGTCAGAGAGAGACTGGGACAGGATCAGGAAGTGCAGTCAGAGAGAGAGAGACTGGGACAGGATCAGGAGGTACACTCAGAGAGAGATTGGGACAGGATCAGGATGTACATTCAGAGAGAGAGTCTGGGACAGGATCAGGAAGTACATTCAGAGAGAGAGAGACTGGGACAGGATCAGTGGGTACAGTCAGAGGAAGAGACTGGGACAGGATCAGGAGGTACAGTCAGAGGAAGAGACTGGGACAGGATCAGGAGGTACAGTCAGAGAGAGACTGGGACAGGATCAGGAGGTACAGTCAGAGAGAGAGGCCGGGACAGGATCAGGAGATACAGTCAGAGAGACTGGGACAGGATCAGGAGGTACAGTAAGAGAGAGACTGGGACAGGATCAGGAGGTACAGCCAGAGAGAGAGTCTGGGACAGGATCAGGAGGTACAGTCAGAGAGAGAGACTGGGACAGGATCGGGAGGTACATTCAGAGAGAGAGACTGGGACAAGATCAGGAGGTACAGTTACAGAGAGAGGGACTGGGACAGGATCAGGAAATACAGTCAGAGAGGGAGACAGGGACATGATAAGGAGGTACACTCAGAGAGAGACTGGGACAGGATCAGGAGGTGCAGTCAGAGAGAGAGACGGGGACAGGATGAGGAGGTACAGTCAGTGAGAGAGACTGGGACAGGATCAGGAAGTACAGTACAGAGAAAGACTGGGACAGGATCAGGGGGTACAGTCAGAGAGAGATTGGGACAGGATCAGGAGGTACAGTCAGTGAGAGAGACTGGGACAGGATCAGGAAGTACAGTACAGAGAAAGACTGGGACAGGATCAGGAGGTACAGTCAGAGAGATAGTCTGGGACAGGATCAGGAGATACAGTCAGAGAAACTGGGACAGGATCAGGAGGTACAGTCAGAGAGAGACTGGGACAGGATCAGGAAGTACAGTCAGAGAGAGAGAGACTGGGACAGGATCAGGAGATACAGTCAGAGAGAGAGTCTGGGAGAGGATCAGGAGGTACAGTCAGAGAGAGAGAGACTGGGAAAGGGTCAGGAAGTACAGACATAGAGAGAGAGACTGGGACAGGTTCAGGAGGTACAGTTAGAGAGACAGAGACTGGGACAGGACCAGGAAGTATTATCAGAGAGCAACTGGGAGAGGATCAGGAAGTACAGTCAGAGAGAGACTGGGACAGGATCAGGAAGTGCAGTCAGAGTGAGTGACCGGGACAGGATCAGGAAATACATTCAGAGAGAGAGAGACAGGGTCATGATAAGGAGGTACACTCAGAGAGAGACTGGCATAGGATCAGGAGGTACAGTAAGTGAGAGAGACTGGGACAGGATCAGGAAGTACAGTCAAAGAGAGACAGGGACAGGATCAGGAAGAACAGTCAGAGAGAGACTGCGACAGGATCAGGAGGTACAGCCAGAGAGAGAGATGCTGGGACAGGATCAGGAGGTACACTCAGAGAGAGAGAGACTGGGACAGGATCAGGAGGTACAGTCAGAGAGAGAGTCTGGGACAGGATCAGGAGGTACAGTCACAGAGACACTGGGACAGGATCAGGAGGTACGGTCAGAGAGAGAGACTGGGACAACATCAGGAAGTACAGTCAGAGAGAGACTGGGACAGGATCAGGAAGCACAGCCAGAGAGAGATTGGGACAGGACCAGGAAGTATTATCAGAGAGCAACTGGGAGAGGATCAGGAAGTACAGTCAGAGAGAGACTGGGACAGGATCAGGAAGTGCAGTCAGAGTGAGTGACCGGGACAGGATCAGGAAATACATTCAGAGAGAGAGAGACAGGGTCATGATAAGGAGGTACACTCAGAGAGAGACTGGCATAGGATCAGGAGGTACAGTAAGTGAGAGAGACTGGGACAGGATCAGGAAGTACAGTCAGAGAGAGACTGAGACAGGATCAGGAGGTATGGTCAGAGAGGCTGGGACAGGATCAGGAGGTACAGTCAGAGAGAGATACTGGGACAGGATCAGGAGGTACTGTAAGGGAGAGACTGGGACAGGATCAGGGGGTACAGCCAGAGAGAGAGAGACTGGGATAGGATCAGGAGGTACACTCAGAGAGGGAGAGACTGTGACAGGATCAGGATGTACAGTCAGAGAGAGAGAGACTGGGACAGCTTCAGTACATCCAGTCCAAGAGATATTGGGACAGGATCAGGAAGTACATTCAGAGAGAGAGACTGGGACAGGATCAGGAAATTCAGTCATAGAGAGAGAGACTGGGACAGGATCAGGAAGTACAGTCAGAGAGAGACTGGGAAAGCATCAGGAAGTGCAGTCAGAGAGAGAGAGACTGGGACACGATCAGGATGTACAGTCAGAGAGAGAGACTGGGACAGGGCCAGGAAGTTCAGTCAGAGAGAGAGAGACTGGGACAGGATCAGGAGGTATCGTCAGAGAGAGAGACGGGGACAGGACCAGGAGGTACAGTCAGAGAGAGACTGGGACAGGATCAGGAGGTACACTCAGAGAGAGACTGGGACAGGATCAAGATGCACAGTCAGAGAGCGAGAGACTGGGACAGGATCAGGAAGTACAGTCAGAGAGAGACTGGGACAGGATCAGGAAGTATTGTCAGAGAGAGACTGGGACAGGATCAGGAGGTACAGTCAGTGAGAGAGACTGGGACAGTGTCAGGAAGTACAGACAGAGAGAGACGGGGACTGGATCAGGAGATACAGTCAGAGAGAGACTGGGACAGGAACAGGAAGTGCAGTCAGAGAGAGACAGGGACAGGAGCAGCAAGTACAGTCAGAGAGAGACTGGGACAGGATCAGGAGGTACAGTCAGAGAGAAATCCTGGGACAGGATCAGGAGGTACAGTCAGAGAGAGACTGGGACAGGATCAGGATGTACTGTCAGAGAGCGAGAGACTGGGACAGGATCAGGAGGTACAGTCAGAGAGAGAGAGACTCGGACAGGACCAGACGGTACAGTCAGAGAGAGAGACTGGGACAGGATCAGCAGATACAGTCAGAGAGAGACTGGGACAGGACCAGCAAGTACAGTCAGAGACTAGGACAGGATCAGGAAGTACAGCAAGAGCGAGACTGGGACAGGATCAGGAAGTACAGTCAGAGAGAGACTGGGACAGGATCAGGAAGTGCAGTCAGAGAGAGAGAGACTGGGACAGGATCAGGAGGTACACTCAGAGAGAGATTGGGACAGGATCAGGATGTACATTCAGAGAGAGAGTCTGGGACAGGATCAGGAAGTACATTCAGAGAGAGAGAGACTGGGATAGGATCAGTGGGTACAGTCAGAGGAAGAGACTGGGACAGGATCAGGAGGTACAGTCAGAGGAAGAGACTGGGACAGGATCAGGAGGTACAGTCAGAGAGAGACTGGGACAGGATCAGGAGGTACAGTCAGAGAGAGAGGCCGGGATAGGATCAGGAGATACAGTCAGAGAGACTGGGACAGGATCAGGAGGTACAGCCAGAGAGAGAGTCTGGGACAGGATCAGGAGGTACAGTCAGAGAGAGAGACTGGGACAGGATCAGGAGGTACATTCAGAGAGAGAGACTGGGACAAGATCAGGAGGTACAGTTACAGAGAGAGGGACTGGGACAGGATCAGGAAATACAGTCAGAGAGGGAGACAGGGACATGATAAGGAGGTACACTCAGAGAGAGACTGGGACAGGATCAGGAGGTGCAGTCAGAGAGAGAGACTGGGACAGGATGAGGAGGTACAGTCAGTGAGAGAGACTGGGACAGGATCAGGAAGTACAGTACAGAGAAAGACTGGGACAGGATCAGGGGGTACAGTCAGAGAGAGATTGGGACAGGATCAGGAAGTACAGTCAGAGGCAGACTCGGACAGGATCAGGAAGTACAGTCAGAGAGAGAGTGGGAAAGGATCAGGAGGTACATTCAGAGAGAGAGACTGGGACAGGATCAGGAGGTACAGTCAGAGAGAGAGTCTGGGACAGGATCAGGAGATACAGTCAGAGAGACTGGGACAGGATCAGGAAGTACAGTCAGAGAGAGACTGGGACAGGATCAGGAAGTACAGTACAGAGAAAGACTGGGACAGGATCAGGGGGTACAGTCAGAGAGAGAGACTGGGACAGGATCAGGAAGTACAGTCAGAGGCAGACTCGGACAGGATCAGGAAGTACAGTCAGAGAGAAAGTGGGACAGGATCAGGAGGTACAGTCAGAGAGAGAGACTGGGACAGGATCAGGAGGTACAGTCAGAGAGTGAGTCTGGGACAGGATCAGGAGATACAGTCAGAGAGACTGGGACAGGATCAGGAAGTACAGCCAGAGAGAGACTGGCACAGAATCAGGAGGTACAGTCAGTGAGAGAGACTGGGACAGGATCAGGAAGTACAGTACAGAGAAAGACTGGGACAGGATCAGGGGGTACAGTCAGAGAGAGAGACTGGGACAGGATCAGGAAGTACAGTCAGAGGCAGACTCGGACAGGATCAGGAAGTACAGTCAGAGAGAGAGTGGGACAGGATCAGGAGGTACAGTCAGAGAGAGAGACTGGGACAGGATCAGGAGGTACAGTCAGAGAGATAGTCTGGGACAGGATCAGGAGATACAGTCAGAGAAACTGGGACAGGATCAGGAGGTACAGTCAGAGAGAGACTGGGACAGGATCAGGAAGTACAGTCAGAGAGAGAGAGACTGGGACAGGATCAGGAGATACAGTCAGAGAGAGAGTCTGGGAGAGGATCAGGAGGTACAGTCAGAGAGAGAGAGACTGGGAAAGGGTCAGGAAGTACAGACATAGAGAGAGAGACTGGGACAGGTTCAGGAGGTACAGTTAGAGAGACAGAGACTGGGACAGGACCAGGAAGTATTATCAGAGAGCAACTGGGAGAGGATCAGGAAGTACAGTCAGAGAGAGACTGGGACAGGATCAGGAAGTGCAGTCAGAGTGAGTGACCGGGACAGGATCAGGAAATACATTCAGAGAGAGAGAGACAGGGTCATGATAAGGAGGTACACTCAGAGAGAGACTGGCATAGGATCAGGAGGTACAGTAAGTGAGAGAGACTGGGACAGGATCAGGAAGTACAGTCAAAGAGAGACAGGGACAGGATCAGGAAGAACAGTCAGAGAGAGACTGCGACAGGATCAGGAGGTACAGCCAGAGAGAGAGATGCTGGGACAGGATCAGGAGGTACACTCAGAGAGAGAGAGACTGGGACAGGATCAGGAGGTACAGTCAGAGAGAGAGTCTGGGACAGGATCAGGAGGTACAGTCACAGAGACACTGGGACAGGATCAGGAGGTACGGTCAGAGAGAGAGACTGGGACAACATCAGGAAGTACAGTCAGAGAGAGACTGGGACAGGATCAGGAAGCACAGCCAGAGAGAGATTGGGACAGGACCAGGAAGTATTATCAGAGAGCAACTGGGAGAGGATCAGGAAGTACAGTCAGAGAGAGACTGGGACAGGATCAGGAAGTGCAGTCAGAGTGAGTGACCGGGACAGGATCAGGAAATACATTCAGAGAGAGAGAGACAGGGTCATGATAAGGAGGTACACTCAGAGAGAGACTGGCATAGGATCAGGAGGTACAGTAAGTGAGAGAGACTGGGACAGGATCAGGAAGTACAGTCAGAGAGAGACTGAGACAGGATCAGGAGGTATGGTCAGAGAGGCTGGGACAGGATCAGGAGGTACAGTCAGAGAGAGATACTGGGACAGGATCAGGAGGTACTGTAAGGGAGAGACTGGGACAGGATCAGGGGGTACAGCCAGAGAGAGAGAGACTGGGATAGGATCAGGAGGTACACTCAGAGAGGGAGAGACTGTGACAGGATCAGGATGTACAGTCAGAGAGAGAGAGACTGGGACAGCTTCAGTACATCCAGTCCAAGAGATATTGGGACAGGATCAGGAAGTACATTCAGAGAGAGAGACTGGGACAGGATCAGGAAATTCAGTCATAGAGAGAGAGACTGGGACAGGATCAGGAAGTACAGTCAGAGAGAGACTGGGAAAGCATCAGGAAGTGCAGTCAGAGAGAGAGAGACTGGGACACGATCAGGATGTACAGTCAGAGAGAGAGACTGGGACAGGGCCAGGAAGTTCAGTCAGAGAGAGAGAGACTGGGACAGGATCAGGAGGTATCGTCAGAGAGAGAGACGGGGACAGGACCAGGAGGTACAGTCAGAGAGAGACTGGGACAGGATCAGGAGGTACACTCAGAGAGAGACTGGGACAGGATCAAGATGCACAGTCAGAGAGCGAGAGACTGGGACAGGATCAGGAAGTACTATCAGAGAGCAACTGGGACAGGATCAGGAAGTACAGTCAGAGAGAGACTGGGACAGGATCAGGAAGTATTGTCAGAGAGAGACTGGGACAGGATCAGGAGGTACAGTCAGTGAGTGAGACTGGGACAGTGTCAGGAAGTACAGACAGAGAGAGACGGGGACTGGATCAGGAGATACAGTCAGAGAGAGACTGGGACAGGAACAGGAAGTGCAGTCAGAGAGAGACAGGGACAGGAGCAGCAAGTACAGTCAGAGAGAGACTGGGACAGGATCAGGAGGTACAGTCAGAGAGAAATCCTGGGACAGGATCAGGAGGTACAGTCAGAGAGAGACTGGGACAGGATCAGGATGTACTGTCAGAGAGCGAGAGACTGGGACAGGATCAGGAGGTACAGTCAGAGAGAGAGAGACTCGGACAGGACCAGACGGTACAGTCAGAGAGAGAGACTGGGACAGGATCAGCAGATACAGTCAGAGAGAGACTGGGACAGGACCAGCAAGTACAGTCAGAGACTAGGACAGGATCAGGAAGTACAGCAAGAGCGAGACTGGGACAGGATCAGGAAGTACAGTCAGAGAGAGACTGGGACAGGATCAGGAAGTGCAGTCAGAGAGAGAGAGACTGGGACAGGATCAGGAGGTACACTCAGAGAGAGATTGGGACAGGATCAGGATGTACATTCAGAGAGAGAGTCTGGGACAGGATCAGGAAGTACATTCAGAGAGAGAGAGACTGGGATAGGATCAGTGGGTACAGTCAGAGGAAGAGACTGGGACAGGATCAGGAGGTACAGTCAGAGGAAGAGACTGGGACAGGATCAGGAGGTACAGTCAGAGAGAGACTGGGACAGGATCAGGAGGTACAGTCAGAGAGAGAGGCCGGGATAGGATCAGGAGATACAGTCAGAGAGACTGGGACAGGATCAGGAGGTACAGCCAGAGAGAGAGTCTGGGACAGGATCAGGAGGTACAGTCAGAGAGAGAGACTGGGACAGGATCAGGAGGTACATTCAGAGAGAGAGACTGGGACAAGATCAGGAGGTACAGTTACAGAGAGAGGGACTGGGACAGGATCAGGAAATACAGTCAGAGAGGGAGACAGGGACATGATAAGGAGGTACACTCAGAGAGAGACTGGGACAGGATCAGGAGGTGCAGTCAGAGAGAGAGACTGGGACAGGATGAGGAGGTACAGTCAGTGAGAGAGACTGGGACAGGATCAGGAAGTACAGTACAGAGAAAGACTGGGACAGGATCAGGAAGTACAGTCAGAGAGAGAGTGGGAAAGGATCAGGAGGTACATTCAGAGAGAGAGACTGGGACAGGATCAGGAGGTACAGTCAGAGAGAGAGTCTGGGACAGGATCAGGAGATACAGTCAGAGAGACTGGGACAGGATCAGGAAGTACAGTCAGAGAGAGACTGGGACAGGATCAGGAAGTACAGTACAGAGAAAGACTGGGACAGGATCAGGGGGTACAGTCAGAGAGAGAGACTGGGACAGGATCAGGAAGTACAGTCAGAGGCAGACTCGGACAGGATCAGGAAGTACAGTCAGAGAGAAAGTGGGACAGGATCAGGAGGTACAGTCAGAGAGAGAGACTGGGACAGGATCAGGAGGTACAGTCAGAGAGTGAGTCTGGGACAGGATCAGGAGATACAGTCAGAGAGACTGGGACAGGATCAGGAAGTACAGCCAGAGAGAGACTGGCACAGAATCAGGAGGTACAGTCAGTGAGAGAGACTGGGACAGGATCAGGAAGTACAGTACAGAGAAAGACTGGGACAGGATCAGGGGGTACAGTCAGAGAGAGAGACTGGGACAGGATCAGGAAGTACAGTCAGAGGCAGACTCGGACAGGATCAGGAAGTACAGTCAGAGAGAGAGTGGGACAGGATCAGGAGGTACAGTCAGAGAGAGAGACTGGGACAGGATCAGGAGGTACAGTCAGAGAGATAGTCTGGGACAGGATCAGGAGATACAGTCAGAGAAACTGGGACAGGATCAGGAGGTACAGTCAGAGAGAGACTGGGACAGGATCAGGAAGTACAGTCAGAGAGAGAGAGACTGGGACAGGATCAGGAGATACAGTCAGAGAGAGAGTCTGGGAGAGGATCAGGAGGTACAGTCAGAGAGAGAGAGACTGGGAAAGGGTCAGGAAGTACAGACATAGAGAGAGAGACTGGGACAGGTTCAGGAGGTACAGTTAGAGAGACAGAGACTGGGACAGGACCAGGAAGTATTATCAGAGAGCAACTGGGAGAGGATCAGGAAGTACAGTCAGAGAGAGACTGGGACAGGATCAGGAAGTGCAGTCAGAGTGAGTGACCGGGACAGGATCAGGAAATACATTCAGAGAGAGAGAGACAGGGTCATGATAAGGAGGTACACTCAGAGAGAGACTGGCATAGGATCAGGAGGTACAGTAAGTGAGAGAGACTGGGACAGGATCAGGAAGTACAGTCAGAGAGAGACTGAGACAGGATCAGGAGGTATGGTCAGAGAGAGAGGCTGGGACAGGATCAGGAGGTACAGTCAGAGAGAGAGACTGGGACAGGATCAGGAAGTACTGTAAGGGAGAGACTGGGACAGGATCAGGGGGTACAGCCAGAGAGAGAGAGACTGGGACAGGATCAGGAGGTACACTCAGAGAGGGAGAGACTGTGACAGGATCAGGATGTACAGTCAGAGAGAGAGAGACTGGGACAGCTTCAGTACATCCAGTCCAAGAGATATTGGGACAGGATCAGGAAGTACATTCAGAGAGAGAGACTGGGACAGGATCAGGAAATTCAGTCATAGAGAGAGAGACTGGGACAGGATCAGGAAGTACAGTCAGAGAGAGACTGGGAAAGCATCAGGAAGTGCAGTCAGAGAGAGAGAGACTGGGACACGATCAGGATGTACAGTCAGAGAGAGAGACTGGAACAGGGCCAGGAAGTTCAGTCAGAGAGAGAGAGACTGGGACAGGATCAGGAGGTATCGTCAGAGAGAGAGACGGGGACAGGACCAGGAGGTACAGTCAGAGAGAGACTGGGACAGGATCAGGAGGTACACTCAGAGAGAGACTGGGACAGGATCAGGATGCACAGTCAGAGAGCGAGAGACTGGGACAGGATCAGGAAGTACTATCAGAGAGCAACTGGGACAGGATCAGGAGGTACAGTCAGTGAGAGAGACTGGGACAGTGTCAGGAAGTACAGTCAGAGGGAGACTGGGACAGGATCAGGAAGTACAGTCAGAGAGAGAGACTGGGACTGGATCAGGAGGTACAGTCAGTGAGAGAGACTGGGACTGGAGCAGGACGTACAGTCAGAGAGACGCTGGGACAGGATCAGGAGGTACGGACAGAGTGAGAGAGACTGGGACAGGATCAGGAAGTACAGTCAAAGAGAGACAGGGACAGGATCAGGAAGAACAGTCAGAGAGAGACTGCGACTGGATCAGGAAGTACAGTCAGAGAGAGACTGGGACAGGATCAGGAAGTACAGACAGAGAGAGACGGGGACTGGATCAGGAGATACAGTCAGAGAGAGACTGGGACAGGAACAGGAAGTGCAGTCAGAGAGAGACAGGGACAGGAGCAGCAAGTACAGTCAGAGAGAGACTGGGACAGGATCAGGAGGTACAGTCAGAGAGAAATCCTGGGACAGGATCAGGAGGTACAGTCAGAGAGAGACTGGGACAGGATCAGGATGTACTGTCAGAGAGCGAGAGACTGGGACAGGATCAGGAGGTACAGTCAGAGAGAGAGAGACTCGGACAGGACCAGACGGTACAGTCAGAGAGAGAGACTGGGACAGGATCAGCAGATACAGTCAGAGAGAGACTGGGACAGGACCAGCAAGTACAGTCAGAGACTAGGACAGGATCAGGAAGTACAGCAAGAGCGAGACTGGGACAGGATCAGGAAGTACAGTCAGAGAGAGACTGGGACAGGATCAGGAAGTGCAGTCAGAGAGAGAGAGACTGGGACAGGATCAGGAGGTACACTCAGAGAGAGATTGGGACAGGATCAGGATGTACATTCAGAGAGAGAGTCTGGGACAGGATCAGGAAGTACATTCAGAGAGAGAGAGACTGGGACAGGATCAGTGGGTACAGTCAGAGGAAGAGACTGGGACAGGATCAGGAGGTACAGTCAGAGGAAGAGACTGGGACAGGATCAGGAGGTACAGTCAGAGAGAGACTGGGACAGGATCAGGAGGTACAGTCAGAGAGAGAGGCCGGGACAGGATCAGGAGATACAGTCAGAGAGACTGGGACAGGATCAGGAGGTACAGTAAGAGAGAGACTGGGACAGGATCAGGAGGTACAGCCAGAGAGAGAGTCTGGGACAGGATCAGGAGGTACAGTCAGAGAGAGAGACTGGGACAGGATCGGGAGGTACATTCAGAGAGAGAGACTGGGACAAGATCAGGAGGTACAGTTACAGAGAGAGGGACTGGGACAGGATCAGGAAATACAGTCAGAGAGGGAGACAGGGACATGATAAGGAGGTACACTCAGAGAGAGACTGGGACAGGATCAGGAGGTGCAGTCAGAGAGAGAGACGGGGACAGGATGAGGAGGTACAGTCAGTGAGAGAGACTGGGACAGGATCAGGAAGTACAGTACAGAGAAAGACTGGGACAGGATCAGGGGGTACAGTCAGAGAGAGATTGGGACAGGATCAGGAAGTACAGTCAGAGGCAGACTCGGACAGGATCAGGAAGTACAGTCAGAGAGAAAGTGGGACAGGATCAGGAGGTGCAGTCAGAGAGAGAGACTGGGACAGGATCAGGAGGTACAGTCAGAGAGTGAGTCTGGGACAGGATCAGGAGATACAGTCAGAGAGACTGGGACAGGATCAGGAAGTACAGCCAGAGAGAGACTGGCACAGAATCAGGAGGTACAGTCAGTGAGAGAGACTGGGACAGGATCAGGAAGTACAGTACAGAGAAAGACTGGGACAGGATCAGGGGGTACAGTCAGAGAGAGAGACTGGGACAGGATCAGGAAGTACAGTCAGAGGCAGACTCGGACAGGATCAGGAAGTACAGTCAGAGAGAGAGTGGGACAGGATCAGGAGGTACAGTCAGAGAGAGAGACTGGGACAGGATCAGGAGGTACAGTCAGAGAGATAGTCTGGGACAGGATCAGGAGATACAGTCAGAGAAACTGGGACAGGATCAGGAGGTACAGTCAGAGAGAGACTGGGACAGGATCAGGAAGTACAGTCAGAGAGAGAGAGACTGGGACAGGATCAGGAGATACAGTAAGAGAGAGAGTCTGGGAGAGGATCAGGAGGTACAGTCAGAGAGAGAGAGACTGGGAAAGGGTCAGGAAGTACAGACATAGAGAGAGAGACTGGGACAGGTTCAGGAGGTACAGTTAGAGAGACAGAGACTGGGACAGGACCAGGAAGTATTATCAGAGAGCAACTGGGAGAGGATCAGGAAGTACAGTCAGAGAGAGACTGGGACAGGATCAGGAAGTGCAGTCAGAGTGAGTGACCGGGACAGGATCAGGAAATACATTCAGAGAGAGAGAGACAGGGTCATGATAAGGAGGTACACTCAGAGAGAGACTGGCATAGGATCAGGAGGTACAGTAAGTGAGAGGGACTGGGACAGGATCAGGAAGTACAGTCAGAGAGAGACTGAGACAGGATCAGGAGGTATGGTCAGAGAGAGAGGCTGGGACAGGATCAGGAGGTACAGTCAGAGAGAGAGACTGGGACAGGATCAGGAAGTACTGTAAGGGAGAGACTGGGACAGGATCAGGGGGTACAGCCAGAGAGAGAGAGACTGGGACAGGATCAGGAGGTACACTCAGAGAGGGAGAGACTGTGACAGGATCAGGATGTACAGTCAGAGAGAGAGAGACTGGGACAGCTTCAGTACATCCAGTCCAAGAGATATTGGGACAGGATCAGGAAGTACAGTCAGAGAGAGAGACTTGGACAGGATCAGGAAGTTCAGTCAGAGAGAGCGAGACTGGGACAGGATCAGGAAGTACAGTCAGAGAGAGACTGGGAAAGCATCAGGAAGTGCAGTCAGAGAGAGAGAGAGACTGTGACACGATCAGGATGTACAGTCAGAGAGAGAGACTGGGACAGGATCAGGAAGTTCAGTCAGAGAGAGAGAGACTGGGACAGGATCAGGAGGTATCGTCAGAGAGAGAGACTGGGACAGGACCAGGAGGTACAGTCAGAGAGAGACTGGGACAGGATCAGGAGGTACACTCAGAGAGAGACTGGGACATGATCAGGATGCACAGTCAGAGAGCGAGAGACTGGGACAGGATCAGGAAGTACTATCAGAGAGCAACTGGGACAGGATCAGGAAGTACAGTCAGAGAGAGACTGGGACAGGATCAGGAAGTATCGTCAGAGAGAGAGTGGGACAGGATCAGGAGGTACAGTCAGAGAGAGACTGGGACAGGATCAGGAAGTGCAGTCAGGGAGAGACTGGGACAGGATCAGGAAGTACAGTCAGAGAGAGACTGGGACAGGATCAGGAGGTACAGTCAGTGAGAGAGACTGGGACAGTATCAGGAAGTACAGTCAGAGGGAGACTGGGACAGGATCAGGAAGTACAGTCAGAGAGAGAGACTGGGACTGGATCAGGAGGTACAGTCAGTGAGAGAGACTGGGACTGGATCAGGACGTACAGTCAGAGAGACGCTGGGACAGGATCAGGAGGTACGGTCAGAGAGAGAGAGACTGGGACAGGATCAGGAAGTACAGTCAAAGAGAGACAGGGACAGGATCAGGAAGAACAGTCAGAGAGAGACTGCGACAGGATCAGGAGGTACAGCCAGAGAGAGAGATGCTGGGACAGGATCAGGAGGTACACTCAGAGAGAGAGAGACTGGGACAGGATCAGGAGGTACAGTCAGAGAGAGAGTCTGGGACAGGATCAGGAGGTACAGTCACAGAGACACTGGGACAGGATCAGGAGGTACGGTCAGAGAGAGAGACTGGGACAACATCAGGAAGTACAGTCAGAGAGAGACTGGGACAGGATCAGGAAGCACAGCCAGAGAGAGATTGGGACAGGACCAGGAAGTATTATCAGAGAGCAACTGGGAGAGGATCAGGAAGTACAGTCAGAGAGAGACTGGGACAGGATCAGGAAGTGCAGTCAGAGTGAGTGACCGGGACAGGATCAGGAAATACATTCAGAGAGAGAGAGACAGGGTCATGATAAGGAGGTACACTCAGAGAGAGACTGGCATAGGATCAGGAGGTACAGTAAGTGAGAGAGACTGGGACAGGATCAGGAAGTACAGTCAGAGAGAGACTGAGACAGGATCAGGAGGTATGGTCAGAGAGGCTGGGACAGGATCAGGAGGTACAGTCAGAGAGAGATACTGGGACAGGATCAGGAGGTACTGTAAGGGAGAGACTGGGACAGGATCAGGGGGTACAGCCAGAGAGAGAGAGACTGGGATAGGATCAGGAGGTACACTCAGAGAGGGAGAGACTGTGACAGGATCAGGATGTACAGTCAGAGAGAGAGAGACTGGGACAGCTTCAGTACATCCAGTCCAAGAGATATTGGGACAGGATCAGGAAGTACATTCAGAGAGAGAGACTGGGACAGGATCAGGAAGTACAGTCAGAGAGAGACTGGGAAAGCATCAGGAAGTGCAGTCAGAGAGAGAGAGACTGGGACACGATCAGGATGTACAGTCAGAGAGAGAGACTGGGACAGGGCCAGGAAGTTCAGTCAGAGAGAGAGAGACTGGGACAGGATCAGGAGGTATCGTCAGAGAGAGAGACGGGTAAAGGACCAGGAGGTACAGTCAGAGAGAGAGGCCGGGATAGGATCAGGAGATACAGTCAGAGAGACTGGGACAGGATCAGGAGGTACAGCCAGAGAGAGAGTCTGGGACAGGATCAGGAGGTACAGTCAGAGAGAGAGACTGGGACAGGATCAGGAGGTACATTCAGAGAGAGAGACAGGGACAAGATCAGGAGGTACAGTTACAGAGAGAGGGACTGGGACAGGATCAGGAAATACAGTCAGAGAGGGAGACAGGGACATGATAAGGAGGTACACTCAGAGAGAGACTGGGACAGGATCAGGAGGTGCAGTCAGAGAGAGAGACTGGGACAGGATGAGGAGGTACAGTCAGTGAGAGAGACTGGGACAGGATCAGGAAGTACAGTACAGAGAAAGACTGGGACAGGATCAGGGGGTACAGTCAGAGAGAGATTGGGACAGGATCAGGAAGTACAGTCAGAGGCAGACTCGGACAGGATCAGGAAGTACAGTCAGAGAGAGAGTGGGAAAGGATCAGGAGGTACATTCAGAGAGAGAGACTGGGACAGGATCAGGAGGTACAGTCAGAGAGAGAGTCTGGGACAGGATCAGGAGATACAGTCAGAGAGACTGGGACAGGATCAGGAAGTACAGTCAGAGAGAGACTGGGACAGGATCAGGAAGTACAGTACAGAGAAAGACTGGGACAGGATCAGGGGGTACAGTCAGAGAGAGAGACTGGGACAGGATCAGGAAGTACAGTCAGAGGCAGACTCGGACAGGATCAGGAAGTACAGTCAGAGAGAAAGTGGGACAGGATCAGGAGGTGCAGTCAGAGAGAGAGACTGGGACAGGATCAGGAGGTACAGTCAGAGAGTGAGTCTGGGACAGGATCAGGAGATACAGTCAGAGAGACTGGGACAGGATCAGGAAGTACAGCCAGAGAGAGACTGGCACAGAATCAGGAGGTACAGTCAGTGAGAGAGACTGGGACAGGATCAGGAAGTACAGTACAGAGAAAGACTGGGACAGGATCAGGGGGTACAGTCAGAGAGAGAGACTGGGACAGGATCAGGAAGTACAGTCAGAGGCAGACTCGGACAGGATCAGGAAGTACAGTCAGAGAGAGAGTGGGACAGGATCAGGAGGTACAGTCAGAGAGAGAGACTGGGACAGGATCAGGAGGTACAGTCAGAGAGATAGTCTGGGACAGGATCAGGAGATACAGTCAGAGAAACTGGGACAGGATCAGGAGGTACAGTCAGAGAGAGACTGGGACAGGATCAGGAAGTACAGTCAGAGAGAGAGAGACTGGGACAGGATCAGGAGATACAGTAAGAGAGAGAGTCTGGGAGAGGATCAGGAGGTACAGTCAGAGAGAGAGAGACTGGGAAAGGGTCAGGAAGTACAGACATAGAGAGAGAGACTGGGACAGGTTCAGGAGGTACAGTTAGAGAGACAGAGACTGGGACAGGACCAGGAAGTATTATCAGAGAGCAACTGGGAGAGGATCAGGAAGTACAGTCAGAGAGAGACTGGGACAGGATCAGGAAGTGCAGTCAGAGTGAGTGACCGGGACAGGATCAGGAAATACATTCAGAGAGAGAGAGACAGGGTCATGATAAGGAGGTACACTCAGAGAGAGACTGGCATAGGATCAGGAGGTACAGTAAGTGAGAGGGACTGGGACAGGATCAGGAAGTACAGTCAGAGAGAGACTGAGACAGGATCAGGAGGTATGGTCAGAGAGAGAGGCTGGGACAGGATCAGGAGGTACAGTCAGAGAGAGAGACTGGGACAGGATCAGGAAGTACTGTAAGGGAGAGACTGGGACAGGATCAGGGGGTACAGCCAGAGAGAGAGAGACTGGGACAGGATCAGGAGGTACACTCAGAGAG
Organism: Somniosus microcephalus; assembly: GCF_052327205.1. NCBI lineage: Eukaryota > Metazoa > Chordata > Chondrichthyes > Squaliformes > Somniosidae > Somniosus > Somniosus microcephalus. Next base: position 168,235,947 of record NC_140992.1, read on the forward strand.
GGAGAGACTGTGACAGGATCAGGATGTACAGTCAGAGAGAGAGAGACTGGGACAGCTTCAGTACATCCAGTCCAAGAGATATTGGGACAGGATCAGGAAGTACAGTCAGAGAGAGAGACTTGGACAGGATCAGGAAGTTCAGTCAGAGAGAGCGAGACTGGGACAGGATCAGGAAGTACAGTCAGAGAGAGACTGGGAAAGCATCAGGAAGTGCAGTCAGAGAGAGAGAGAGACTGTGACACGATCAGGATGTACAGTCAGAGAGAGAGACTGGGACAGGATCAGGAAGTTCAGTCAGAGAGAGAGAGACTGGGACAGGATCAGGAGGTATCGTCAGAGAGAGAGACTGGGACAGGACCAGGAGGTACAGTCAGAGAGAGACTGGGACAGGATCAGGAGGTACACTCAGAGAGAGACTGGGACATGATCAGGATGCACAGTCAGAGAGCGAGAGACTGGGACAGGATCAGGAAGTACTATCAGAGAGCAACTGGGACAGGATCAGGAAGTACAGTCAGAGAGAGACTGGGACAGGATCAGGAAGTATCGTCAGAGAGAGAGTGGGACAGGATCAGGAGGTACAGTCAGAGAGAGACTGGGACAGGATCAGGAAGTGCAGTCAGGGAGAGACTGGGACAGGATCAGGAAGTACAGTCAGAGAGAGACTGGGACAGGATCAGGAGGTACAGTCAGTGAGAGAGACTGGGACAGTATCAGGAAGTACAGTCAGAGGGAGACTGGGACAGGATCAGGAAGTACAGTCAGAGAGAGAGACTGGGACTGGATCAGGAGGTACAGTCAGTGAGAGAGACTGGGACTGGATCAGGACGTACAGTCAGAGAGACGCTGGGACAGGATCAGGAGGTACGGTCAGAGAGAGAGAGACTGGGACAGGATCAGGAAGTACAGTCAAAGAGAGACAGGGACAGGATCAGGAAGAACAGTCAGAGAGAGACTGCGACAGGATCAGGAGGTACAGCCAGAGAGAGAGATGCTGGGACAGGATCAGGAGGTACACTCAGAGAGAGAGAGACTGGGACAGGATCAGGAGGTACAGTCAGAGAGAGAGTCTGGGACAGGATCAGGAGGTACAGTCACAGAGACACTGGGACAGGATCAGGAGGTACGGTCAGAGAGAGAGACTGGGACAACATCAGGAAGTACAGTCAGAGAGAGACTGGGACAGGATCAGGAAGCACAGCCAGAGAGAGATTGGGACAGGACCAGGAAGTATTATCAGAGAGCAACTGGGAGAGGATCAGGAAGTACAGTCAGAGAGAGACTGGGACAGGATCAGGAAGTGCAGTCAGAGTGAGTGACCGGGACAGGATCAGGAAATACATTCAGAGAGAGAGAGACAGGGTCATGATAAGGAGGTACACTCAGAGAGAGACTGGCATAGGATCAGGAGGTACAGTAAGTGAGAGAGACTGGGACAGGATCAGGAAGTACAGTCAGAGAGAGACTGAGACAGGATCAGGAGGTATGGTCAGAGAGGCTGGGACAGGATCAGGAGGTACAGTCAGAGAGAGATACTGGGACAGGATCAGGAGGTACTGTAAGGGAGAGACTGGGACAGGATCAGGGGGTACAGCCAGAGAGAGAGAGACTGGGATAGGATCAGGAGGTACACTCAGAGAGGGAGAGACTGTGACAGGATCAGGATGTACAGTCAGAGAGAGAGAGACTGGGACAGCTTCAGTACATCCAGTCCAAGAGATATTGGGACAGGATCAGGAAGTACATTCAGAGAGAGAGACTGGGACAGGATCAGGAAGTACAGTCAGAGAGAGACTGGGAAAGCATCAGGAAGTGCAGTCAGAGAGAGAGAGACTGGGACACGATCAGGATGTACAGTCAGAGAGAGAGACTGGGACAGGGCCAGGAAGTTCAGTCAGAGAGAGAGAGACTGGGACAGGATCAGGAGGTATCGTCAGAGAGAGAGACGGGTAAAGGACCAGGAGGTACAGTCAGAGAGAGACTGGGACAGGATCAGGAGGTACACTCAGAGAGAGACTGGGACAGGATCAAGATGCACAGTCAGAGAGCGAGAGACTGGGACAGGATCAGGAAGTACTATCAGAGAGCAACTGGGACAGGATCAGGAAGTACAGTCAGAGAGAGACTGGGACAGGATCAGGAAGTATTGTCAGAGAGAGACTGGGACAGGATCAGGAGATACAGTCAGTGAGAGAGACTGGGACAGTGTCAGGAAGTACAGACAGAGAGAGACGGGGACTGGATCAGGAGATACAGTCAGAGAGAGACTGGGACAGGAACAGGAAGTGCAGTCAGAGAGAGACAGGGACAGGAGCAGCAAGTACAGTCAGAGAGAGACTGGGACAGGATCAGGAGGTACAGTCAGAGAGAAATCCTGGGACAGGATCAGGAGGTACAGTCAGAGAGAGACTGGGACAGGATCAGGATGTACTGTCAGAGAGCGAGAGACTGGGACAGGATCAGGAGGTACAGTCAGAGAGAGAGAGACTCGGACAGGACCAGACGGTACAGTCAGAGAGAGAGACTGGGACAGGATCAGCAGATACAGTCAGAGAGAGACTGGGACAGGACCAGCAAGTACAGTCAGAGACTAGGACAGGATCAGGAAGTACAGCAAGAGCGAGACTGGGACAGGATCAGGAAGTACAGTCAGAGAGAGACTGGGACAGGATCAGGAAGTGCAGTCAGAGAGAGAGAGACAGGGACAGGATCAGGAGGTACACTCAGAGAGAGATTGGGACAGGATCAGGATGTACATTCAGAGAGAGAGTCTGGGACAGGATCAGGAAGTACATTCAGAGAGAGAGAGACTGGGATAGGATCAGTGGGTACAGTCAGAGGAAGAGACTGGGACAGGATCAGGAGGTACAGTCAGAGGAAGAGACTGGGACAGGATCAGGAGGTACAGTCAGAGAGAGACTGGGACAGGGTCAGGAGGTACAGTCAGAGAGAGAGGCCGGGATAGGATCAGGAGATACAGTCAGAGAGACTGGGACAGGATCAGGAGGTACAGCCAGAGAGAGAGTCTGGGACAGGATCAGGAGGTACAGTCAGAGAGAGAGACTGGGACAGGATCAGGAGGTACATTCAGAGAGAGAGACAGGGACAAGATCAGGAGGTACAGTTACAGAGAGAGGGACTGGGACAGGATCAGGAAATACAGTCAGAGAGGGAGACAGGGACATGATAAGGAGGTACACTCAGAGAGAGACTGGGACAGGATCAGGAGGTGCAGTCAGAGAGAGAGACTGGGACAGGATGAGGAGGTACAGTCAGTGAGAGAGACTGGGACAGGATCAGGAAGTACAGTACAGAGAAAGACTGGGACAGGATCAGGGGGTACAGTCAGAGAGAGATTGGGACAGGATCAGGAAGTACAGTCAGAGGCAGACTCGGACAGGATCAGGAAGTACAGTCAGAGAGAGAGTGGGAAAGGATCAGGAGGTACATTCAGAGAGAGAGACTGGGACAGGATCAGGAGGTACAGTCAGAGAGAGAGTCTGGGACAGGATCAGGAGATACAGTCAGAGAGACTGGGACAGGATCAGGAAGTACAGTCAGAGAGAGACTGGGACAGGATCAGGAAGTACAGTACAGAGAAAGACTGGGACAGGATCAGGGGGTACAGTCAGAGAGAGAGACTGGGACAGGATCAGGAAGTACAGTCAGAGGCAGACTCGGACAGGATCAGGAAGTACAGTCAGAGAGAAAGTGGGACAGGATCAGGAGGTGCAGTCAGAGAGAGAGACTGGGACAGGATCAGGAGGTACAGTCAGAGAGTGAGTCTGGGACAGGATCAGGAGATACAGTCAGAGAGACTGGGACAGGATCAGGAAGTACAGCCAGAGAGAGACTGGCACAGAATCAGGAGGTACAGTCAGTGAGAGAGACTGGGACAGGATCAGGAAGTACAGTACAGAGAAAGACTGGGACAGGATCAGGGGGTACAGTCAGAGAGAGAGACTGGGACAGGATCAGGAAGTACAGTCAGAGGCAGACTCGGACAGGATCAGGAAGTACAGTCAGAGAGAGAGTGGGACAGGATCAGGAGGTACAGTCAGAGAGAGAGACTGGGACAGGATCAGGAGGTACAGTCAGAGAGATAGTCTGGGACAGGATCAGGAGATACAGTCAGAGAAACTGGGACAGGATCAGGAGGTACAGTCAGAGAGAGACTGGGACAGGATCAGGAAGTACAGTCAGAGAGAGAGAGACTGGGACAGGATCAGGAGATACAGTCAGAGAGAGAGTCTGGGAGAGGATCAGGAGGTACAGTCAGAGAGAGAGAGACTGGGAAAGGGTCAGGAAGTACAGACATAGAGAGAGAGACTGGGACAGGTTCAGGAGGTACAGTTAGAGAGACAGAGACTGGGACAGGACCAGGAAGTATTATCAGAGAGCAACTGGGAGAGGATCAGGAAGTACAGTCAGAGAGAGACTGGGACAGGATCAGGAAGTGCAGTCAGAGTGAGTGACCGGGACAGGATCAGGAAATACATTCAGAGAGAGAGAGACAGGGTCATGATAAGGAGGTACACTCAGAGAGAGACTGGCATAGGATCAGGAGGTACAGTAAGTGAGAGAGACTGGGACAGGATCAGGAAGTACAGTCAGAGAGAGACTGAGACAGGATCAGGAGGTATGGTCAGAGAGAGAGGCTGGGACAGGATCAGGAGGTACAGTCAGAGAGAGAGACTGGGACAGGATCAGGAAGTACTGTAAGGGACAGACTGGGACAGGATCAGGGGGTACAGCCAGAGAGAGAGAGACTGGGACAGGATCAGGAGGTACACTCAGAGAGGGAGAGACTGTGACAGGATCAGGATGTACAGTCAGAGAGAGAGAGACTGGGACAGCTTCAGTACATCCAGTCCAAGAGATATTGGGACAGGATCAGGAAGTACATTCAGAGAGAGAGACTGGGACAGGATCAGGAAATTCAGTCATAGAGAGAGAGACTGGGACAGGATCAGGAAGTACAGTCAGAGAGAGACTGGGAAAGCATCAGGAAGTGCAGTCAGAGAGAGAGAGACTGGGACACGATCAGGATGTACAGTCAGAGAGAGAGACTGGAACAGGGCCAGGAAGTTCAGTCAGAGAGAGAGAGACTGGGACAGGATCAGGAGGTATCGTCAGAGAGAGAGACGGGGACAGGACCAGGAGGTACAGTCAGAGAGAGACTGGGACAGGATCAGGAGGTACACTCAGAGAGAGACTGGGACAGGATCAGGATGCACAGTCAGAGAGCGAGAGACTGGGACAGGATCAGGAAGTACTATCAGAGAGCAACTGGGACAGGATCAGGAGGTACAGTCAGTGAGAGAGACTGGGACAGTGTCAGGAAGTACAGTCAGAGGGAGACTGGGACAGGATCAGGAAGTACAGTCAGAGAGAGAGACTGGGACTGGTTCAGGAGGTACAGTCAGTGAGAGTGACTGGGACTGGATCAGGACGTACAGTCAGAGAGACGCTGGGACAGGATCAGGAGGTACGGACAGAGTGAGAGAGACTGGGACAGGATCAGGAAGTACAGTCAAAGAGAGACAGGGACAGGATCAGGAAGAACAGTCAGAGAGAGACTGCGACTGGATCAGGAAGTACAGTCAGAGAGAGACTGGGACAGGATCAGGAAGTACAGACAGAGAGAGACGGGGACTGGATCAGGAGATACAGTCAGAGAGAGACTGGGACAGGAACAGGAAGTGCAGTCAGAGAGAGACAGGGACAGGAGCAGCAAGTACAGTCAGAGAGAGACTGGGACAGGATCAGGAGGTACAGTCAGAGAGAAATCCTGGGACAGGATCAGGAGGTACAGTCAGAGAGAGACTGGGACAGGATCAGGATGTACTGTCAGAGAGCGAGAGACTGGGACAGGATCAGGAGGTACAGTCAGAGAGAGAGAGACTCGGACAGGACCAGACGGTACAGTCAGAGAGAGAGACTGGGACAGGATCAGCAGATACAGTCAGAGAGAGACTGGGACAGGACCAGCAAGTACAGTCAGAGACTAGGACAGGATCAGGAAGTACAGCAAGAGCGAGACTGGGACAGGATCAGGAAGTACAGTCAGAGAGAGACTGGGACAGGATCAGGAAGTGCAGTCAGAGAGAGAGAGATTGGGACAGGATCAGGATGTACATTCAGAGAGAGAGTCTGGGACAGGATCAGGAAGTACATTCAGAGAGAGAGAGACTGGGACAGGATCAGTGGGTACAGTCAGAGGAAGAGACTGGGACAGGATCAGGAGGTACAGTCAGAGGAAGAGACTGGGACAGGATCAGGAGGTACAGTCAGAGAGAGACTGGGACAGGATCAGGAGGTACAGTCAGAGAGAGAGGCCGGGACAGGATCAGGAGATACAGTCAGAGAGACTGGGACAGGATCAGGAGGTACAGTAAGAGAGAGACTGGGACAGGATCAGGAGGTACGGCCAGAGAGAGAGTCTGGGACAGGATCAGGAGGTACAGTCAGAGAGAGAGACTGGGACAGGATCAGGAGGTACATTCAGAGAGAGAGACTGGGACAAGATCAGGAGGTACAGTTACAGAGAGAGGGACTGGGACAGGATCAGGAAATACAGTCAGAGAGGGAGACAGGGACATGATAAGGAGGTACACTCAGAGAGAGACTGGGACAGGATCAGGAGGTGCAGTCAGAGAGAGAGACGGGGACAGGATGAGGAGGTACAGTCAGTGAGAGAGACTGGGACAGGATCAGGAAGTACAGTACAGAGAAAGACTGGGACAGGATCAGGGGGTACAGTCAGAGAGAGATTGGGACAGGATCAGGAAGTACAGTCAGAGGCAGACTCGGACAGGATCAGGAAGTACAGTCAGAGAGAGAGTGGGAAAGGATCAGGAGGTACATTCAGAGAGAGAGACTGGGACAGGATCAGGAGGTACAGTCAGAGAGAGAGTCTGGGACAGGATCAGGAGATACAGTCAGAGAGACTGGGACAGGATCAGGAAGTACAGCCAGAGAGAGACTGGCACAGAATCAGGAGGTACAGTCAGTGAGAGAGACTGGGACAGGATCAGGAAGTACAGTACAGAGAAAGACTGGGACAGGATCAGGGGGTACAGTCAGAGAGAGAGACTGGGACAGGATCAGGAAGTACAGTCAGAGGCAGACTCGGACAGGATCAGGAAGTACAGTCAGAGAGAGAGTGGGACAGGATCAGGAGGTACAGTCAGAGAGAGAGACTGGGACAGGATCAGGAGGTACAGTCAGAGAGATAGTCTGGGACAGGATCAGGAGATACAGTCAGAGAAACTGGGACAGGATCAGGAGGTACAGTCAGAGAGAGACTGGGACAGGATCAGGAAGTACAGTACAGAGAAAGACTGGGACAGGATCGGGGGTACGGTCAGAGAGAGAGACTGGGACAGGATCAGGAAGTACAGTCAGAGGCAGACTCGGACAGGGTCAGGAAGTACAGTCAGAGAGAGAGTGGGACAGGATCAGGAGTTACAGTCAGAGAGAGTGACTGGGACAGGATCAGGAGATACAGTCAGAGAGACCGGGACAGGATCAGGAAGTACAGTCAGAGAGAGACTGGCACAGAATCAGGAGGTACAGTACAGAGGAAGACTGGGACAGGATCAGGGGGTACAGTCAGAGAGAGACTGGGACAGGATCAGGAAGTACAGTCAGAGGCAGACTCGGACAGGATCAGGAAGTACAGTCAGAGAGAGTGGGACAGGATCAGGAGGTACAGTTAGTGAGAGAGACTGGGACAGGATCAGGAGGTACAGTCAGAGAGAGTGTCTGGGACAGGATCAGGAGATACAGTCAGAGAGACTGGGACAGGATCAGGAAGTACAGTCAGAGAGAGACTGGCACAGAATCAGGAGGTACAGTCAGTGGGAGCGACTGGGACAGGATCAGGAGATACAGTCAGAGAGACTGGGACAGGATCAGGAAGTATAGTCAGAGAGAGACTGGGACAGGATCAGGACGTACAGTCAGAGAGAGACTGAGACAGGATCAGGAGGTACATTCAGAGAGAGAGACTGGGACAGGATCAGGAGGTATTGTAAGAGAGAGACTGGGACAGGATCAGGAAATTCAGTCAGAGAGAGAGAGACTGGGACAGGATCAGGAGGTATCGTCAGAGAGAGAGACTGGGACAGGACCAGGAGGTACAGTCAGAGAGAGACTGGGACAGGATCAGGAGGTACACTCAGAGAGAGACTGGGACATGATCAGGATGCACAGTCAGAGAGCGAGAGACTGGGACAGGATCAGGAAGTACTATCAGAGAGCAACTGCGACAGGATCAGGAAGTACAGTCAGAGAGAGACTGGGACAGGATCAGGAAGTATCGTCAGAGAGAGAGTGGGACAGGATCAGGAGGTACAGTCAGAGAGAGACTGGGACAGGATCAGGAAGTGCAGTCAGGGAGAGACTGGGACAGGATCAGGAAGTACAGTCAGAGAGAGACTGGGACAGGATCAGGAGGTACAGTCAGTGAGAGAGACTGGGACAGTATCAGGAAGTACAGTCAGAGGGAGACTGGGACAGGATCAGGAAGTACAGTCAGAGAGAGAGACTGGGACTGGATCAGGAGGTACAGTCAGTGAGAGAGACTGGGACTGGATCAGGACGTACAGTCAGAGAGACGCTGGGACAGGATCAGGAGGTACGGTCAGAGAGAGAGAGACTGGGACAGGATCAGGAAGTACAGTCAAAGAGAGACAGGGACAGGATCAGGAAGAACAGTCAGAGAGAGACTGCGACAGGATCAGGAAGTACAGTCAGAGAGAGACTGGGACAGGATCAGGAAGTACAGACAGAGAGTGACTGGGACTGGATTAGGAGATACAGTCAGAGAGAGACTGGGACAGGATCAGGAAGTGCAGTCAGAGAGAGACTGGGACAGGATCAGGAAGTACAGTCAGAGAGAGCGACTGGGACAGGATCAGGAGGTACAGTCTGAGAGAAAGCCTATGACAGGATCAGGAAGTACAGTCAGAGAGAGAATGGGACAGGATCAGGATGTACAGTCAGAGAGCGAGAGACTCGGACAGGACCAGGCGGTACAGTCAGAGAGAGAGACTGGGACAGGATCAGCATATACAGTCAGAGAGAGACTGGGACAGGATCAGGAAGAATCGTCATAGAGAGAGTGTGGGACAGGATCAGGAGGTACGGTCAGAGAGAGCGACTGGGACAGGATCAGGAGGTACAGTCAGAGAAAGAGTTTCGGACAGGATCAGGACGTACAGCAAGAGAGACACTGGGACAGGATCAGGAGGTACGGTCAGAGAGAGAGAGACTGGGATAGGATCAGGAAGTACAGTCAGAGAGAGACTGCGACAGGATCAGGAAGTACAGTCAGAGAGAGACTGGGACAGGATCAGGACGTACAGTCAGAGAGAGACTGGGACTGGATCAGGAGATACTCTCAGAGGGAGACTGGGACAGGATCAGGAAGTGCAGTCAGAGAGAGACTGGGACAGGATCAGGAAGTACAGCCAGAGAGAGACTGGGACAGGATCAGGAGGTACAGTCAGAGAGAAAGCCTGGGACAGGATCAGGAGGTACAATCAGAGAGAGAATGGGACAGGATCAGGATGTGCAGCCAGAGAGCGAGAGACTGGGACAGGATCAGGAGGTACAGTCATAGAGAGAGAGACTCGGACAGGACCAGGCGGTACAGTCAGAGAGAGAGACTGGGACAGGATCAGGATATACAGTCAGAGAGAGACTGGGACAGGATCAGGAGGTGCAGTTAGAGAGAGACTTGGACAGGATCAGGAGGTACAGTCAGAGAAAGAGACCGGGACAGGATCAGGAAGTACAGTGAGAGTGAGAATGTGACAGGATCAGAAAGTACAGTCAGAGAGAGACTGCGACAGGATCAGGAAGTACAGTCAGAGAGAGACTGGGACAGGATCAGGAAGTACAGTCGGAGAGAGACTGGGACAGGATAAGGAATTACAGTCAGAAAGAGACTGGGACAGGATCAGGAGATACAATCAGTGAGAGAGACTGGAACAGGATCAGGAAGCACAGTCACAGAGAGACTGGGACAGGATCAGGACGTACAGTCAGAGAGAGACTGGGACAGGATCAGGAAGTACAGTCAGAGAGAGACTGGGACAGGATCAGGAGATACAGTCACAGAGACACTGGGACAGGTTCAGGAGGTACAGTTAGAGAGAGAGTGGGACACGATCAGGAAGTACAGACATAGAGAGAGAGACTGGGACATGATTAGGAGGTACACTCAGGGAGAGACTGGGACAGGATCAGGAGGTACAGTCAGTGAGAGCGACTGGGACAGGATCAGGATGTACACTCAGAGAGAGACTGGGACAGGATCAGGGCATACAGTAAGAGAGAGACTGGGACAGGATCAGGAGGTACAGTCAGAGAGCGACTGGGACAGGATCAGGAAGTACAGTTGGAGAGAGACTGGGACAGGATAAGGAATTACAGTCAGAAAGAGACTGGGACAGGATCAGGAGATACAATCAGTGAGAGAGACTGGAACAGGATCAGGAAGCACAGTCACAGAGAGACTGGGACAGGATCAGGACGTACAGTCAGAGAGAGACTGGGACAGGATCAGGAAGTACAGTCAGAGAGAGACTGGGACAGGATCAGGAGATACAGTCACAGAGACACTGGGACAGGTTCAGGAGGTACAGTTAGAGAGAGAGTGGGACACGATCAGGAAGTACAGACATAGAGAGAGAGACTGGGACATGATTAGGAGGTACACTCAGGGAGAGACTGGGACAGGATCAGGAGGTACAGTCAGTGAGAGCGACTGGGACAGGATCAGGATGTACACTCAGAGAGAGACTGGGACAGGATCAGGGCATACAGTAAGAGAGAGACTGGGACAGGATCAGGAGGTACAGTCAGAGAGAGACTGGGACAGGATCAGGAGGTACAGTCAGATAGAGACTGGGACAGGATCAGGAGATACAGTAATAGAGAGACTGGGACAGAATCAGGAGGTACAGTCAGCGAGAGAGAGATTGGGACAGGATCAGGAGGTACAGTCAGAGAGAAAACCTGGGACAAGATCTGGAGGTACAGTCAGAGAGAGACTGGGACAGGATCAGGATGTACAGTCAGAGAGCGAGAGACTGGGACAAGATCAGGAGGTACAGTCAGAGAGCGGGAGACTTGGACAGGATCAGGCAGTACAGTCAGAGAGAGAGAGACTGGGACAGGATCAGCAAGTACAGTCAGAGAGAGACTGGGGCATGATCAGGAAGTACAGATAGAGCGAGACTGGGACAGGATCAGGAAGTACAGTCAGAGAGAGAGAGACTGGGAGATGATCAGCAGGTACAGTAAGAGAGAGACTGGGACAGGATCAGGAGGTACAGTCAGAGGGAGAGACCGGGAAAGGATCAGGAGATACAGTCAGAGAGAGAGACTGGGACAGGATCAGGAGGAACAGTAAGAGAGAGACTGGGACAGGATCAGGAGGTACAGCCAGAGTGAGAGACTGGGACAGGATCAGGAAGTACTAGCAGAGAGCAACTGGGACAGGATCAGGAAGTACAGTCAGGGAGAGACCGGGACAGGGTCAGGAAGTACAGTACAGAGAAAGAGTGGGACAGGATCAAGGGGTACAGTCAGAGAGAGAGACTGGGACAGGATCAGGAAGTACAGTCCGAGAGAGACTGGCACAGGTATCAGGAAGTACAGTCAGAGACAGACTGGGACAGGATCAGGAGGTACAGTCAGTGAGAGAGACTGGGACAGGATCAGGAATACTATCAGAGAGCAACTGGGACAGGATCAGGAAGAACAGTCAGAGAGAGAGACTGAGGCAGGATCAGGAAGTACAGTCAGAGACGGACTGGGACAGGATCAGGAATACTATCAGAGAGAAACTGGGACAGGATCAGGGGGTACAGTCAGAGAGAGACTGGGACAGGATCAGGAAGTACAGTCAGTGGCAGACTCGGACAGGATCAGGAAGTACAGTCAGAGAGACTGGGACAGGATCAGGAAGTACAGTCAGAGAGAGACTGGCACAGAATCAGGAGGTACAGTCAGTGAGAGCGACTGGGACAGGATAAGGAAGTGCAGTCAGAGAGAGCCTGGGACAGGATCAAGAGGTACAGTCAGCGAGAGAGACTGGGACAGGATCAGGAGATACAGTCAGAGAGACTGGGACAGGATCAGGAAGTACAGTCAGAGAGAGACTGGGACAGGATCAGGAAGTACAGTCAGAGAGAGACTGAGACAGGATCAGGAGGTACATTCAGAGAGAGAGACTGGGACAGGATCAGGAGGTATTGTAAGAGAGAGACTGGGACAGGATCAGTGGGTACAGCCAGAGAGAGAGAGACTTGGACAGGATCAGGAGGTACACTCAGAGAGAGAGAGACTGTGACAGGATCAGGATGTACAGTCAGAGAGAGAGAGACTGGGACAGCATCAGTACATCTAGTCCGAGAGAGACTGGGACAGGATCAGGAAGTACAGTCAGAGAGAGAGACTGGGACAGGATCAGGAAGTACAGTCAGAGAGAGCGAGACTGGGACAGGATCAGGAAGTACAGTCAGAGAGAGACTGGGAAAGCATCAGGAAGTGCAGTCAGAGAGAGAGAGAGACTGTGACACGATCAGGATGTACAGTCAGAGAGAGAGACTGGGACAGGATCAGGAAGTTCAGTCAGAGAGAGAGAGACTGGGACAGGATCAGGAGGTATCGTCAGAGAGAGAGACTGGTACAGGACCAGGAGGTACAGTCAGAGAGAGACTGGGACAGGATCAGGAGGTACACTCAGAGAGAGACTGGGACATGATCAGGATGCACAGTCAGAGAGCGAGAGACTGGGACAGGATCAGGAAGTACTATCAGAGAGCAACTGGGACAGGATCAGGAAGTACAGTCAGAGAGAGACTGGGACAGGATCAGGAAGTATCGTCAGAGAGAGAGTGGGACAGGATCAGGAGGTACAGTCAGAGAGAGACTGGGACAGGATCAGGAAGTGCAGTCAGGGAGAGACTGGGACAGGATCAGGAAGTACAGTCAGAGAGAGACTGGGACAGGATCAGGAGGTACAGTCAGTGAGAGAGACTGGGACAGTATCAGGAAGTACAGTCAGAGGGAGACTGGGACAGGATCAGGAAGTACAGTCAGAGAGAGAGACTGGGACTGGATCAGGAGGTACAGTCAGTGAGAGAGACTGGGACTGGATCAGGGCGTACAGTCAGAGAGACGCTGGGACAGGATCAGGAGGTACGGTCAGAGAGAGAGAGACTGGGACAGGATCAGGAAGTACAGTCAAAGAGAGACAGGGACAGGATCAGGAAGAACAGTCAGAGAGAGACTGCGACAGGATCAGGAAGTACAGTCAGAGAGAGACTGGGACAGGATCAGGAAGTACAGACAGAGAGTGACTGGGACTGGATTTGGAGATACAGTCAGAGAGAGACTGGGACAGGATCAGGAAGTGCAGTCAGAGAGAGACTGGGACAGGATCAGGAAGTACAGTCAGAGAGAGCGACTGGGACAGGATCAAGAGGTAAAGTCAGAGAGAAAGCCTATGACAGGATAAGGAAGAACAGTCAGAGAGAGAATGGGACAGGATCAGGATGTACAGTCAGAGAGCGAGAGACTGGGACAGGATCAGGAGGTACAGTCATAGAGAGAGAGACTCGGACAGGACCAGGCGGTACAGTCAGAGAGAGAGACTGGGACAGGATCAGCATATACAGTCAGAGAGAGACTGGGACAGGATCAGGAAGAATCGTCATAGAGAGAGTGTGGGACAGGATCAGGAGGCACAGTCAGAGAGAGAGACTGGGACAGGATCAGGAGGTACAGTCAGAGAAAGAGTTTCGGACAGGATCAGGACGTACAGCAAGAGAGACACTGGGACAGGATCAGGAGGTACGGTCAGAGAGAGAGAGACTGGGATAGGATCAGGAAGTACAGTCAGAGAGAGACTGCGACAGGATCAGGAAGTACAGTCAGAGAGAGACTGGGACAGGATCAGGACGTACAGTCAGAGAGAGACTGGGACTGGATCAGGAGATACTCTCAGAGGGAGACTGGGACAGGATCAGGAAGTGCAGTCAGAGAGAGACTGGGACAGGATCAGGAGGTACAGTCAGAGAGAAAGCCTGGGACAGGATCAGGAGGTACAATCAGAGAGAGAATGGGACAGGATCAGGATGTACAGCCAGAGAGCGAGAGACTGGGACAGGATCAGGAGGTACAGTCATAGAGAGAGTGACTCGGACAGGACCAGGCGGTACAGTCAGAGAGAGAGACTGGGACAGGATCAGGATATACAGTCAGAGAGAGACTGGGACAGGATCAGGAGGTGCAGTTAGAGAGAGACTTGGACAGGATCAGGAGGTACAGTCAGAGAAAGAGACCGGGACAGGATCAGGAAGTACAGTGAGAGTGAGAATGTGACAGGATCAGAAAGTACAGTCAGAGAGAGACTGCGACAGGATCAGGAAGTACAGTCAGAGAGAGACTGGGACAGGATCAGGAAGTACAGTCGGAGAGAGACTGGGACAGGATAAGGAATTACAGTCAGAAAGAGACTGGGACAGGATCAGGAGATACAATCAGTGAGAGAGACTGGAACAGGATCAGGAAGCACAGTCACAGAGAGACTGGGACAGGATCAGGACGTACAGTCAGAGAGAGACTGGGACAGGATCAGGAAGTACAGTCAGAGAGAGACTGGGACAGGATCAGGAGATACAGTCACAGAGACACTGGGACAGGTTCAGGAGGTACAGTTAGAGAGAGAGTGGGACACGATCAGGAAGTACAGACATAGAGAGAGAGACTGGGACATGATTAGGAGGTACACTCAGGGAGAGACTGGGACAGGATCAGGAGGTACAGTCAGTGAGAGTGACTGGGACAGGATCAGGATGTACACACAGAGAGAGACTGGGACAGGATCAGGGCATACAGTAAGAGAGAGACTGGGACAGGATCAGGAGGTACAGTCAGAAAGAGACTGGGACAGGATCAGGAGGTACAGTCAGATAGAGACTGGGGCAGGATCAGGAGATACAGTAATAGAGAGACTGGGACAGAATCAGGAGGTACAGTCAGCGAGAGAGAGATTGGGACATGATCAGGAGGTACAGTCAGAGAGGAAACCTGGGACAAGATCTGGAGGTACAGTCAGACAGAGACTGGGACAGGATCAGGATGTACAGTCAGAGAGCGAGAGACTGGGACAAGATCAGGATGTACAGTCAGAGAGCGAGAGACTGGGACAAGATCAGGAGGTACAGTCAGAGAGCGGGAGACTTGCACAGGATCAGGCAGTACAGTCAGAGAGAGAGAGACTGGGACAGGATCAGCAAGTACAGTCAGAGAGAGTGGGGCATGATCAGGAAGTACAGATAGAGCGAGACTGGGACAGGATCAGGAAGTACAGTCAGAGAGAGAGAGACTGGGACATGATCAGCAGGTACAGTAAGAGAGAGACTGGGACAGGATCAGGAGGTACAGTCAGAGAGACCGAGAAAGGATCAGGAGATACAGTCAGAGAGAGAGACTGGGACAGGATCAGGAGGAACAGTAAGAGAGAGACTGGGACAGGATCAGGAGGTACAGCCAGAGAGAGAGACTGGGACAGGATCAGGAAGTACTAGCAGAGAGCAACTGGGACAGGATCAGGAAGTACAGTCAGGGAGAGACCGGGACAGGGTCAGGAAGTACAGTACAGAGAAAGAGTGGGACAGGATCAAGGGGTACAGTCAGAGAGAGAGACTGGGACAGGATCAGGAAGTACAGTCCGAGAGAGACTGGCACAGGTATCAGGAAGTACAGTCAGAGACAGACTGGGACAGGATCAGGAGGTACAGTCAGTGAGAGAGACTGGGACAGGATCAGGAATACTATCAGAGAGCAACTGGGACAGGATCAGGAAGAACAGTCAGAGAGAGAGACTGAGGCAGGATCAGGAAGTACAGTCAGAGACGGACTGGGACAGGATCAGGAATACTATCAGAGAGAAACTGGGACAGGATCAGGGGGTACAGTCAGAGAGAGAGAATGGGGCAGGATCAGGAAGTACAGTCAGAGACAGACTGGGACAGGATCAGGAAGTACAGTCAGAGAGAGAGTGGGACAGGATCAGGAGGTACAGTCAGAGAGAGAGACTGGAACAGGATCAGGAGGTACTGTCAGAGAGTCTGGGTCAGGATCAGGACGTACAATCAGAGAGACACTGGGACAGCATCACGAGGTACGGTCAAGAGAGAGAGCCTGGGATAGGATCAGGAAGTACTGTCAGAGAGAGACTGGGACAGGATCAGGAAGTACAGTCAGAGAGAGACTGGGACAGGATCAGGAGATACAGTCACAGAGAGACTGGGACAGGATCAGGAGGTACAGTTAGAGAGAGAGAGTGGGACAGGATCAGGAAGTACAGACATAGAGAGAGAGACCGGGAGAAGATCAGGAAATACATTCAGAGAGAGACAGGGGCATGATAAGGAGGTACACTCAGAGAGAGACAGCGACAGGATCAGGAGGTACAGTCAATGAGAGAGAATGGGACAGGATCAAGAAGTACAGTCAGATAGCAACTACGACAGAATCAGGAAGTACAATCAGAGAGAGACTGGGACAGGATCAGGAGGTACAGTGAGAGAGAGAGACTGGGACAGGATCAGGAGATACAATCAGAGAGAGAGAGACTGGGACAGGAACAGGAGATACAGCCAGAGAGAGACTGGGACAGGATCAGGAAGTACAGTCAGAGAGAGAGACTGGGACAGGATCAGGAGGTACAGTCAGAGAGAGACTGGGACAGGATCAGGAGGTACAGTCAGAGAGAGTCTGGGACAGGATCAGGAGGTACAGTCAGAGAGAGAGACTGGGACAGCATCAGGAAGTACAGTCAGAGAGAGGCTAGGACAGGATCAGGAAGTACAGTCAGAGAGAGACTCAGACAGGATCAGGAAGCACAGTCAGATAGAGACTGGGACAGGGTCAGGAGGTGCAGTCAGTGAGAGAGACTGGGACAGGATCAGGAAATACAGTCAGAGAGCGACTGGGACTGGATCAGGAAGTACAGTCAGAGAGTGACTGGGAAAGCATCAGGAAGTGCAGTCAGAGAGAGAGTGAGACTGGGACACGATCAGGATGTACAGTCAGAGAGAGAGACTGGGACTGGATCAGGAAGTTCAGTCAGAGAGAGAGAAACTGAGACAGGATGAGGAGGTACAGTCAGTGAGAGAGATTGGGACAGGATCAGGAAGTACAGTCAGAGAGAGACTAGCACAGGATCAGGAGGTACAGTCAGTGAGAGAGACTGGGAAAGGATCAGGAAGTACAGTCAGATCGCAACTGCGACAGGATCAGTAAGTACAATCAGAGAGAGACTAGGACAGGATCAGGAAGTACAGTCAGCAAGAGCCTGGGACAGGATCAGGAGGTACAGTCAGCGAGAGAGACTGGGACAGGTTCAGGAGATACAGTCAGAGAGAGAGGGAGACTGGGACAGGATCAGGACATACAGTCAGAGAGAGACTGGGACAGCATCAAGAAGTACAGTCAGAGAGAGACTGGGACAGGATCAGGAAGTACATTCAGAGAGAGAGAAACTGGGACAGGATCAGGAGTTACAGTCAGAGAGAGAGACTGGGACAGGATCAGGAGGTACAGTGAGAGAGACTGGGACAGGATCAGGAAGTATAGTCAGAGAGTGACTGGGACAGGATCAGGAGATACAGTCAGAGAGAGACGGGGACAGGATCAGGAAGTACAGTCACAGAGAGACTGGGAAAGGATCAGGAGGTACAGTCAGTGAGAGAGACTGGGACAGGATCAGGAAGTACAGTCAGTGAGAGACTGGCACAGGTATCAGGAAGTACTGTCAGAGAGAGACTGGGACAGGATCAGGAGGTACAGTCAGAGAGCGAGAGACTGGGACAGAATCAGGAGGTACAGTCAGAGAGAGAGAGACTGGGACAGGATCAGGCGGTACACCCAGGGAGACTGGGACAGGATCAGGAGGAACCTTCAGAGAGAGAGACTGGGACAGCATCAGGGAGTACAGTCAGAGACAGACTAGGACAGGATCAGGAAGTACAGTCAGAGAGAGACTCGGACAGGATCAGGAAGCACAGTCAGAGAGAGACTGGGACAGGGTCAGGAGGTGCAGTCAGTGAGAGAGACTGGGACAGGATCAGGAACTACAGTCAGAGAGAGACTGGTACAGGATCAGGAAATACAGTCAGAGAGCGACTGGGACTGGATCAGGAAGTACAGTCAGAGAGAGACTGGGAAAGCATCAGGAAGTGCAGTCAGAGAGAGAGTGAGACTGGGACACGATCAGGATGTTCAGTCAGAGATAGAGACTGGGACTGGATCAGGAAGTTCAGTCAGAGAGAGAGAGACTGAGGCAGGATGAGGAGGTACAGTCAGTGAGAGAGACTGGGAAAGGATCAGGAAGTACAGTCAGATCGCAACTGCGACAGGATCAGTGAGTACAATCAGAGAGAGACTAGGACAGGATCAGGAAGTACAGTCAGCAAGACCCTGGGACAGGATCAGGAGGTACAGTCAGTGAGAGAGACTGGGACAGGTTCAGGAGATACAGTCGGAGAGAGAGAGAGACGGGGACAGGATCTGGACATAGAGTCAGAGAGAGACTGGGACAGCATCAAGAAGTACAGTCAGAGAGAGACTGGGACAGGATCAGGAAGTACATTCAGAGAGAGAGAAACTGGGAAAGGATCAGGAGTTAAAGTCAGAGAGAGAGACTGGGACAGGATCAGAAGGTACAGTAAGAGAGAGACTGGGACAGGATCAGGAAGTATAGTCAGAGAGTGACTGGGACAGGATCAGGAGATACAGTCAGAGAGAGACGGGGACAGGATCAGGAAGTACAGTCACAGAGAGACTGGGAAAGGATCAGGAGGTACAGTCAGTGAGAGAGACTGGGACAGGATCAGGAAGTACAGTCAGTGAGAGACTGGCACAGGTATCAGGAAGTACTGTCAGAGAGAGACTGGGACAGGATCAGGAGGTACAGTCAGAGAGCGAGAGACTGGGACAGAATCAGGAGGTACAGTCAGAGAGAGAGAGACTGGGACAGGATCAGGCGGTACACTCAGGGAGACTGGGACAGGATCATGAGATACAGTCAGAGAGAGACGGGACAGGATCAGGAGATACAGTCAGAGAGAGAGAGTGACAGGATCAGGAAGTCCAGTCAGAGAGAGACTGGGACAGGATCAGGAAGTACAGTCAGAGAGAGATTGGGACAGGATCAGGAAGTACAGTCAGAGAGAGACTGGGACAGGATCAGGAAGGACAGTCAGAGAGGGAGAGACTGGGACAGGATCAGTAGGTACAGTAAGAGAGTGACTGGGAAAGGATCAGGAGGTACAGCCAGAGAGAGAGACTGGGACAGGATTAGGAGATACAGTCAGAGAGAGAGTCTGGGACAGGATCAGAAGGTACAGTCAGAGAGAGAAAGACTGGGACAGGATCAGGAAGTACAGACATAGAGAGAGAGACCGGGTCAGGATCAGGAAATACAGTCAGAGAGAGAGAGACAGGGACATGATAAGGAGGTACACTCAGAGAGAGACAGGGACAGGATCAGGAGGTACAGTCAGTGAGAGAGACTGGGACAGGATCAGGAAGTACAGTCTGAGAGAGCGACTGGGAGAGGATCAGGAAATACAGTCAGAGAGAGAGAGACAGGGACATGATAAGGAGCTACACTCAGAGAGAGACTGGAACAGGATCAGGAGGTACAGTCAGTGAGAGAGACTTGGACAGGATCAGGAAGTACAGTCAGAGAGCAACTGCGACAGGATCAGGAAGTACAATCAGAGAGAGACCTAACAGGATCAGGAAGTACAGTCAGAGAGAGACTGGGACAGGATCAGTAGATACAGTCAGAGAGAGAGAGACTGGGACAGGATCAGGAGGTATTGTAAGAGAGAGACTGGTACAGGATCAGTGGGTACAGCCAGCGAGAGAGAGACTGGGACAGGATCAGGAGGTGCACTCAGAGAGAGAGAGACTGGGACAGGATCAGGAGGAACAGTCAGAGAGAGAGTCGGGAGAGGATCAGGAGGTACAGTCAGAGAGACACTGGGACAGGATCAGGAGGTACAGTCACAGAGAGAGAGAGACTGGGACAGGATCAGGAGGTAAAGTCAGAGAGAGACTGGGACAGGATCAGGAGGTACAGTCAGAGAGAGAGACTGGGACAGCATCAGGAAGTACAGTCAGAGAGAGTGGAACAGGATCAGGAAGTACAGTCAAAGAGAGACTGGGACAGGATCAGGAAGTACACTCAGAGAGAGACTGGGAAAGTATCAGAAAGTGCAGTCAGAGAGAGAGAAAGACTGGGACACGATCAGGATGTACAGACAGAGAGAGAGACTGGGACAGGATCAGCAAGTTCAGTCAGAGAGAGACTGGGACAGGATCAGCAGGTACACTCAGAGAGAGACTGGGACAGGATCAGGAAGTACAGTCAGAGAGCGAGAGACTGTGACAGGATCAGGAGGTACAGTCAGAGAGAGAGAGACTGGGACAGGATCAGGCGGTACACCCAGGGAGACTGGGACAGGATCAGGAGGAACCTTCAGAGAGAGAGACTGGGACAGCATCAGGGAGTACAGTCAGAGACAGACTAGGACAGGATCAGGAAGTACAGTCAGAGAGAGACTCGGACAGGATCAGGAAGCACAGTCAGAGAGAGACTGGGACAGGGTCAGGAGGTGCAGTCAGTGAGAGAGACTGGGACAGGATCAGGAACTACAGTCAGAGAGAGACTGGTACAGGATCAGGAAATACAGTCAGAGAGCGACTGGGACTGGATCAGGAAGTACAGTCAGAGAGAGACTGGGAAAGCATCAGGAAGTGCAGTCAGAGAGAGAGTGAGACTGGGACACGATCAGGATGTTCAGTCAGAGATAGAGACTGGGACTGGATCAGGAAGTTCAGTCAGAGAGAGAGAGACTGAGGCAGGATGAGGAGGTACAGTCAGTGAGAGAGACTGGGACAGGATCAGGAAGTACAGTCAGAGAGAGACTGGCACAGGATCAGGAGGTACAGTCAGTGAGAGAGACTGGGAAAGGATCAGGAAGTACAGTCAGATCGCAACTGCGACAGGATCAGTGAGTACAATCAGAGAGAGACTAGGACAGGATCAGGAAGTACAGTCAGCAAGACCCTGGGACAGGATCAGGAGGTACAGTCAGTGAGAGAGACTGGGACAGGTTCAGGAGATACAGTCGGAGAGAGAGAGAGACGGGGACAGGATCTGGACATAGAGTCAGAGAGAGACTGGGACAGCATCAAGAAGTACAGTCAGAGAGAGACTGGGACAGGATCAGGAAGTACATTCAGAGAGAGAGAAACTGGGAAAGGATCAGGAGTTAAAGTCAGAGAGAGAGACTGGGACAGGATCAGAAGGTACAGTAAGAGAGAGACTGGGACAGGATCAGGAAGTATAGTCAGAGAGTGACTGGGACAGGATCAGGAGATACAGTCAGAGAGAGACGGGGACAGGATCAGGAAGTACAGTCACAGAGAGACTGGGAAAGGATCAGGAGGTACAGTCAGTGAGAGAGACTGGGACAGGATCAGGAAGTACAGTCAGTGAGAGACTGGCACAGGTATCAGGAAGTACTGTCAGAGAGAGACTGGGACAGGATCAGGAGGTACAGTCAGAGAGCGAGAGACTGGGACAGGATCAGGCGGTACACTCAGGGAGACTGGGACAGGATCATGAGATACAGTCAGAGAGAGACGGGACAGGATCAGGAGATACAGTCAGAGAGAGAGAGTGACAGGATCAGGAAGTCCAGTCAGAGAGAGACTGGGACAGGATCAGGAAGTACAGTCAGAGAGAGATTGGGACAGGATCAGGAAGTACAGTCAGAGAGAGACTGGGACAGGATCAGGAAGGACAGTCAGAGAGGGAGAGACTGGGACAGGATCAGTAGGTACAGTAAGAGAGTGACTGGGAAAGGATCAGGAGGTACAGCCAGAGAGAGAGACTGGGACAGGATTAGGAGATACAGTCAGAGAGAGAGTCTGGGACAGGATCAGAAGGTACAGTCAGAGAGAGAAAGACTGGGACAGGATCAGGAAGTACAGACATAGAGAGAGAGACCGGGTCAGGATCAGGAAATACAGTCAGAGAGAGAGAGACAGGGACATGATAAGGAGGTACACTCAGAGAGAGACAGGGACAGGATCAGGAGGTACAGTCAGTGAGAGAGACTGGGACAGGATCAGGAAGTACAGTCTGAGAGAGCGACTGGGAGAGGATCAGGAAATACAGTCAGAGAGAGAGAGACAGGGACATGATAAGGAGCTACACTCAGAGAGAGACTGGAACAGGATCAGGAGGTACAGTCAGTGAGAGAGACTTGGACAGGATCAGGAAGTACAGTCAGAGAGCAACTGCGACAGGATCAGGAAGTACAATCAGAGAGAGACCTAACAGGATCAGGAAGTACAGTCAGAGAGAGACTGGGACAGGATCAGTAGATACAGTCAGAGAGAGAGAGACTGGGACAGGATCAGGAGGTATTGTAAGAGAGAGACTGGTACAGGATCAGTGGGTACAGCCAGCGAGAGAGAGACTGGGACAGGATCAGGAGGTGCACTCAGAGAGAGAGAGACTGGGACAGGATCAGGAGGAACAGTCAGAGAGAGAGTCGGGAGAGGATCAGGAGGTACAGTCAGAGAGACACTGGGACAGGATCAGGAGGTACAGTCACAGAGAGAGAGAGACTGGGACAGGATCAGGAGGTAAAGTCAGAGAGAGACTGGGACAGGATCAGGAGGTACAGTCAGAGAGAGAGACTGGGACAGCATCAGGAAGTACAGTCAGAGAGAGTGGAACAGGATCAGGAAGTACAGTCAAAGAGAGACTGGGACAGGATCAGGAAGTACACTCAGAGAGAGACTGGGAAAGTATCAGAAAGTGCAGTCAGAGAGAGAGAAAGACTGGGACACGATCAGGATGTACAGACAGAGAGAGAGACTGGGACAGGATCAGCAAGTTCAGTCAGAGAGAGAGAGACTGGGACAGGGTCAGGAGGTATAGTCAGAGAGACTGGAACAGGATCAGGCGGTACAGTCAGAGCGAGACTGGGACAGGATCAGCAGGTACACTCAGAGAGAGACTGGGACAGGATCAGGAAGTACAGTCAGAGAGCGAGAGACTGTGACAGGATCAGGAGGTACAGTCAGAGAGAGAGAGACTGGGACAGGATCAGGCGGTACACCCAGGGAGACTGGGACAGGATCAGGAGGAACCTTCAGAGAGAGAGACTGGGACAGCATCAGGGAGTACAGTCAGAGACAGACTAGGACAGGATCAGGAAGTACAGTCAGAGAGAGACTCGGACAGGATCAGGAAGCACAGTCAGAGAGAGACTGGGACAGGGTCAGGAGGTGCAGTCAGTGAGAGAGACTGGGACAGGATCAGGAACTACAGTCAGAGAGAGACTGGTACAGGATCAGGAAATACAGTCAGAGAGCGACTGGGACTGGATCAGGAAGTACAGTCAGAGAGAGACTGGGAAAGCATCAGGAAGTGCAGTCAGAGAGAGAGTGAGACTGGGACACGATCAGGATGTTCAGTCAGAGATAGAGACTGGGACTGGATCAGGAAGTTCAGTCAGAGAGAGAGAGACTGAGGCAGGATGAGGAGGTACAGTCAGTGAGAGAGACTGGGACAGGATCAGGAAGTACAGTCAGAGAGAGACTGGCACAGGATCAGGAGGTACAGTCAGTGAGAGAGACTGGGAAAGGATCAGGAAGTACAGTCAGATCGCAACTGCGACAGGATCAGTGAGTACAATCAGAGAGAGACTAGGACAGGATCAGGAAGTACAGTCAGCAAGACCCTGGGACAGGATCAGGAGGTACAGTCAGTGAGAGAGACTGGGACAGGTTCAGGAGATACAGTCGGAGAGAGAGAGAGACGGGGACAGGATCTGGACATAGAGTCAGAGAGAGACTGGGACAGCATCAAGAAGTACAGTCAGAGAGAGACTGGGACAGGATCAGGAAGTACATTCAGAGAGAGAGAAACTGGGAAAGGATCAGGAGTTAAAGTCAGAGAGAGAGACTGGGACAGGATCAGAAGGTACAGTAAGAGAGAGACTGGGACAGGATCAGGAAGTATAGTCAGAGAGTGACTGGGACAGGATCAGGAGATACAGTCAGAGAGAGACGGGGACAGGATCAGGAAGTACAGTCACAGAGAGACTGGGAAAGGATCAGGAGGTACAGTCAGTGAGAGAGACTGGGACAGGATCAGGAAGTACAGTCAGTGAGAGACTGGCACAGGTATCAGGAAGTACTGTCAGAGAGAGACTGGGACAGGATCAGGAGGTACAGTCAGAGAGCGAGAGACTGGGACAGAATCAGGAGGTACAGTCAGAGAGAGAGAGACTGGGACAGGATCAGGCGGTACACTCAGGGAGACTGGGACAGGATCATGAGATACAGTCAGAGAGAGACGGGACAGGATCAGGAGATACAGTCAGAGAGAGAGAGTGACAGGATCAGGAAGTCCAGTCAGAGAGAGACTGGGACAGGATCAGGAAGTACAGTCAGAGAGAGATTGGGACAGGATCAGGAAGTACAGTCAGAGAGAGACTGGGACAGGATCAGGAAGGACAGTCAGAGAGGGAGAGACTGGGACAGGATCAGTAGGTACAGTAAGAGAGTGACTGGGAAAGGATCAGGAGGTACAGCCAGAGAGAGAGACTGGGACAGGATTAGGAGATACAGTCAGAGAGAGAGTCTGGGACAGGATCAGAAGGTACAGTCAGAGAGAGAAAGACTGGGACAGGATCAGGAAGTACAGACATAGAGAGAGAGACCGGGTCAGGATCAGGAAATACAGTCAGAGAGAGAGAGACAGGGACATGATAAGGAGGTACACTCAGAGAGAGACAGGGACAGGATCAGGAGGTACAGTCAGTGAGAGAGACTGGGACAGGATCAGGAAGTACAGTCTGAGAGAGCGACTGGGAGAGGATCAGGAAATACAGTCAGAGAGAGAGAGACAGGGACATGATAAGGAGCTACACTCAGAGAGAGACTGGAACAGGATCAGGAGGTACAGTCAGTGAGAGAGACTTGGACAGGATCAGGAAGTACAGTCAGAGAGCAACTGCGACAGGATCAGGAAGTACAATCAGAGAGAGACCTAACAGGATCAGGAAGTACAGTCAGAGAGAGACTGGGACAGGATCAGTAGATACAGTCAGAGAGAGAGAGACTGGGACAGGATCAGGAGGTATTGTAAGAGAGAGACTGGTACAGGATCAGTGGGTACAGCCAGCGAGAGAGAGACTGGGACAGGATCAGGAGGTGCACTCAGAGAGAGAGAGACTGGGACAGGATCAGGAGGAACAGTCAGAGAGAGAGTCGGGACAGGATCAGGAGGTACAGTCAGAGAGACACTGGGACAGGATCAGGAGGTACAGTCACAGAGAGAGAGAGACTGGGACAGGATCAGGAGGTAAAGTCAGAGAGAGACTGGGACAGGATAAGGAGGTACAGTCAGAGAGAGAGACTGGGACAGCATCAGGAAGTACAGTCAGAGAGAGTGGAACAGGATCAGGAAGTACAGTCAGAGAGAGACTGGGACAGGATCAGGAAGTACACTCAGAGAGAGACTGGGAAAGTGTCAGAGAGAGAGAAAGACTGGGACACGATCAGGATGTACAGACAGAGAGAGAGACTGGGACAGGATCAGCAAGTTCAGTCAGAGAGAGAGAGACTGGGACAGGGTCAGGAGGTATAGTCAGAGAGAGAGACTGGAACAGGATCAGGCGGTACAGTCAGAGCGAGACTGGGACAGGATCAGGAAGGACAGTCAGAGAGAGACTGGGACAGGATCAGGAAGGACAGTCAGAGAGGGAGAGACTGGGACAGGATCAGTAGGTACAGTAAGAGAGTGACTGGGAAAGGATCAGGAGGTACAGCCAGAGAGAGAGACTGGGACAGGATTAGGAGATACAGTCAGAGAGAGAGTCTGGGACAGGATCAGAAGGTACAGTCAGAGAGAGAAAGACTGGGACAGGATCAGGAAGTACAGACATAGAGAGAGAGACCGGGTCAGGATCAGGGATACAGTCAGAGAGAGAGAGACAGGGACATGATAAGGAGGTACACTCAGAGAGAGACAGGGACAGGATCAGGAGGTACAGTCAGTGAGAGAGACTGGGACAGGATCAGGAAGTACAGTCTGAGAGAGCGACTGGGAGAGGATCAGGAAATACAGTCAGAGAGAGAGAGACAGGGACATGATAAGGAGGTACACTCAGAGAGAGACAGGGACAGGATCAGGAGGTACAGTCAGTGAGAGAGACTGGGACAGGATCAGGAAGTACAGTCTGAGAGAGCGACTGGGAGAGGATCAGGAAATACAGTCAGAGAGAGAGAGACAGGGACATGATAAGGAGCTACACTCAGAGAGAGACTGGAACAGGATCAGGAGGTACAGTCAGTGAGAGAGACTTGGACAGGATCAGGAAGTACAGTCAGAGAGCAACTGCGACAGGATCAGGAAGTACAATCAGAGAGAGACCTAACAGGATCAGGAAGTACAGTCAGAGAGAGACTGGGACAGGATCAGTAGATACAGTCAGAGAGAGAGAGACTGGGACAGGATCAGGAGGTATTGTAAGAGAGAGACTGGTACAGGATCAGTGGGTACAGCCAGCGAGAGAGAGACTGGGACAGGATCAGGAGGTGCACTCAGAGAGAGAGAGACTGGGACAGGATCAGGAGGAACAGTCAGAGAGAGAGTCGGGACAGGATCAGGAGGTACAGTCAGAGAGACACTGGGACAGGATCAGGAGGTACAGTCACAGAGAGAGAGAGACTGGGACAGGATCAGGAGGTAAAGTCAGAGAGAGACTGGGACAGGATAAGGAGGTACAGTCAGAGAGAGAGACTGGGACAGCATCAGGAAGTACAGTCAGAGAGAGTGGAACAGGATCAGGAAGTACAGTCAGAGAGAGACTGGGACAGGATCAGGAAGTACACTCAGAGAGAGACTGGGAAAGTATCAGAAAGTGCAGTCAGAGAGAGAGAAAGACTGGGACACGATCAGGATGTACAGACAGAGAGAGAGACTGGGACAGGATCAGCAAGTTCAGTCAGAGAGAGAGAGACTGGGACAGGGTCAGGAGGTATAGTCAGAGAGAGAGACTGGAACAGGATCAGGCGGTACAGTCAGAGCGAGACTGGGACAGGATCAGCAGGTACACTCAGAGAGAGACTGGGACAGGATCAGGAAGTACAGTCAAAGAGCGAGAGACTGTGACAGGATCAGGAGGTACAGTCAGAGAGAGAGAGACTGGGACAGGATCAGGCGGTACAGTCAGAGACAGAGAGTGGGACAGGATCAGGAGATGCAGTCAGAGAGACTGGGACAGGATCAGGAGATACAGTCAGAGAGAGACTGGGACAGGATCAGGAAGTACAGTCAGCGCGAGACTGGGACAGGATCAGTAGATACTGTCAGAGAGAGACTGGGACAGGATCAGGAGATACAGTCAGAGAGAGACTGGGACAGGATCAGGGAGTACATTCAGAGAGAGAGAGACTGGGACAGGATCAGGAGTTACAGTCAGAGAGAGAGACTGGGACAGGATCAGGAGGTACAGTAAGAGAGAGATTGGGACAGGATCAGGAAGTACAGTCAGAGAGTGACTGGGAAAGGATCAGGAGTTACAGTTAGAGAGAGACAGGGACAGGATCAGGAAGTACAGTCACAGAGAGACTGGGACAGGATCAGGAAGTACATACAATGCTGCACCTCAACTGTCAATCACACACAATGCTATGCCTGAACTGTCCATCACACAAAATGCTACATCTGAACTCTCAATCACACACAATGCTACACCTCAACTGTTAATCACACACAATGCTATGCCTGAACTGTCCATCACACAAAATGCTAAATCTGAACTGTCAATCACACACAATGCTGCACCTCATCTGTCAATCACGCACAATGCTACATCTGAACTGTCAATCACAGACAATGCTGCACAAGAACTGTCAATCACACACAATGCTACACCTCATCTGTCAATCACACACAATGCAACAGCTGACCTGTCAATCACACACAATGCTACACCTGAACTGTCAATCACACACAACACTACATCTCAACTGTCAATCACACACAATGCTACACCTGAACTGTCAATCACACACAATGCTACACCTGAACTGTCAATCACACACAATACTACACCTGAACTGTCAATCACACACAATGCTACACCTCCACTGTCAATCACAGACAAAGCTGCACCAGAACTGTCAATCACACACAATGCTGCATCTCATCTGTAAATCACACACAATGCTATATCTGACCTTTCAATCACACACAATGCTACACCTGAACTGTCAATCACACACAGTGCTGCACCTGAAATGTCAATCACGCACAATGCTACACTTGAACTGTCAATCACACACAATGCTACACCTGAACTGTCAATCACACACAATGCTACACCTGAGCTGTCAATCACATACAATGCCAAACCTGAACTGTCAATCACACACAGCGCTGCACCTGAAGTGTCAATCACGCACAATGCAACACCTGAACTGTCAATCACACACAATGCTACACCTGAACTGTCAATCACACACAGCGCTACATCTCAACTGTCAATCACACACAAAGCTACACCTGCACTGTCCATCACACAAAATGCTACACCTGAACTGTCAATCACACACAATGCTACACCTGAACAGTCCATCACACACAGCGCTGCAACTGAACTGTCAATCACACACAATGCTGCACCTCAACTGTCAATCACACACAACGCTACACCTGAACTGTCAATCACACACAGCGCTGCACCTGAACTGTCAATCACACACAATGCTTCACCTGAACAGTCAATCACACACAATGCTACATCTGAGCTGTCAATCACGCACAGCTTTACACCTTAACTGTCAATCACACACAATGCTACACCTGAACTGTCAATCACACACAATACTACACCTGAACTGTCAATCACACACAATGCTACACCTCCATTGTCAATCACAGACAAAGCTGCACCAGAACTGTCAATCACACACAATGCTTCACCTGAACTGTCAATCACACACAATACTACATCTGAGCTGTCAATCATGCACAGCTTTACACCTTAACTGCCAAACACACACAATGCTAACAAGAACTGTGAATCACACACAGCGCCACATCTGAACTGTCAATCACACACAGCGCTACACCTGAACTGCCAATCACACACAATGCTACACCTGAACTGTCAATCATACAGAATGCTACACCTGAACTGTCAATCACACACAATGCTGCACCTCATCTGTCAATCACACACAATGCGACAGCTGAACTGTCAATCACACACAATGCTACACCTCAAATGTCAATCACAGACAAAGCTGCACCTGAAATGCAAATCACACACAATGCTGCACCTCATCTGTCAATCACACACAATGCTACATCTGAACTGTCAATCACACACAGCGCTACACCTCAATTGTCAATCACACACAATACTGCACATCACCTGTCAATCACATACAATCCTGCACCTGAACTGTCAATCACACAGAATGCTGCACATGGAATGTCAATCACACACAATGCTACACCTGATCTGTCAATCACACACAACGCTGCACCTGAACTGTCAATCACATACAATGCTACACCTGAACTGTCAGTCATACAGAATGCTACACCTGAACTGTCAATCACACACAATGCTACACCTCAAATGTCAATCACAGACAAACCTGCACCTGAACTGCCAATCACACTCAATGCTGCACCTCATCTGTCAATCACACACAATGCTACATCTCAACCGTCAATCACAGACAATGCTCCACCTGAACTGTCAATCACACACATTGCTACACCTGAACTGTCAATCACACACAGCACTGCACCTGAACTGTCAATCACACACAATGCTACACCTCAACTGTCAATCATACAGAATGTTATACCTGAACTGACAATCACTCACAATGCTACACCTGAAATGTCAATCACACACAGCGCTACACCTCAACTGTCAATCACACACAATGCTGCACCTCAACTGTCAATCACACACAATGCTACACCACATCTGTCAATCACACACAGTGCTGCACCTGAACTGTCAATCACACACAATGCTACACCTGAACTGTCAATCATACAGAATGCTGCACCTGAACTCTCAATCACACAATGCTACACCTGAACTGTCAATCATGCACAATGCTACACCTGATCTGTCAATCACACACAGCGCTGCACCTGAACTGTCAATCACACACAATGCTACACCTGAACTGTCAATCATACAGAATGCTACACTTGAACTGTCAATCACACACAATGCTACACCTGAACTGTCAATCACACACAATGCTACATCTGAACTGTCAATCACACACAGCGCTACACCTCATCTGTCAATCACAGACAATGCTACACCTGAACTCTCAATCATACAGAATGCTACACTTGAACTGTCAATCACACACAGCGCTACACCTCAGCAGTCATTCACACACAATACTGCAACTCATCTGTCAAACACACACAATCCTGCACATGATCTGTCAATCACACACAGCGCTGCACCTGAACTGTCAATCACACACAATGCTACACCTGAACTGTCAATCATACAGAACGCCGCACCTGAACTGCCAATCACACACTGCGCTACAACTCAACTGTCAATCACACACAATGCTGCACCTCATCTGTCAATCACACACAATGCTACAGCTAAACTGTCAATCACACACAATGCTACACCTCAAATGTCAATCACAGACAATGCCGCACCAGAACTGTCAATCACACACAATGCTGCACCTGAACTGTCAATCACACACATTGCTACACCTGAACTGTCAATCACACACAGCGCTGCACCTGAACTGTCAATCACGCACAATGCAACACATGAACTGTCAATCACACACATTGCTGAACCTCAACTGTCAATCACATACAATGCTACACCAGATCTGTCAATCACACACAGTGCTGCACCTGAACTGTCAATCACACACAATGCTACACCTGAAATGTCAATCATACAGAATGCTACACCTGAACTGTCAATCACACACAATGCTACACCTGAACTGTCAATCACACACAGCGCCAGACCTCAACTGTCAATCACACACAATGCTGCACCTCAACTGTCAATCACACACAATGCTACACCTGAACTGTCAATCACACAAAATGCTGCACCTGAACTGTCAATCACACACAACGCTACACCTGAACTGTCAATCACACACGATGTTGCACCTGAACTATCAATCACACACAATGCTGCACCTGAACTGTCAATCACACACAATGCTGCACCTGAACTTTCAATCATACAGAATGCTACACCTGAACTGTCAATCACACAGAGCGCTACAACTCAACTGTCAATCACTCACAATTCTGCACCTCATCTATCAATCACAGACAATGCTGCACCTCATCTGTGAATCACACACAATGCTACAGCTGAACTGTCAATCACGCACAATGCTACACCTCAACTGTCAATCACAGACAATGCTGCACCTGAAATGTCAATCACACACAATGCTGCACCTGAACTGTCAATTACACACAATGCTGCACCTGAAATATCAATCACACACAATGCTACACCTGATCTGTCAATCACACACAATGCTACACCTGAACTGTCAATCACTCACGGCACTGCACCTGAACTGTCAATCATGCAAAATGCTACACCTGAACTGTCAATCACACACAGCGCTACAACTCAACTGTCAATCACACACAATGTTGCACCTCTACTGTCAATTGCACACAGCGCAACACCTGAACTGTCAATCACACACAATGCTGCTCCTGAACTGTCAATCACACACAATGCTACACCTGATCTGTCAATCACACACAGCGCTGCACCTGGATTGTCAATCACACACAATGCTACACATGAACTGTCAATCATACAGAATGCTACACCTGAACTGTCAATCACACACAGCGCTACAACTGAACTGTCAATCACACACAATGCTACACCTCAACTGTCATTCACAGACAATGCAGAACCTGAACTGTCAATCACACACAATGCTACACCTGAACTGTCAATCACACACAATGCTACACCTGAACTGTCAATCACCCACTGCACTGCACCTGAACTGTCAATCATGCAAAATGCTACACCTGAACTGTCAATCACACACAACACTACACCTCAACTGTCAATCAGACACAATGCTGCACCTCAACTGTCAATCACACTCAAAACTACAACTGAAGTGCCAGTCACACACAATGCTACACCTCAACTGTCAATCACACACAATGCTGCAACTCAACTGTCAATCATGAACAATGCTACACCTGAACTGTCCATCACACAAAATGCTGCACCTGAACTGTCAATCACACACAATGCTACATCTGAAAGGTCAATCATACAAAGCGCTACACCGGAACTGTCAATCACACACAATGGTAACAAGAACTGTCAATCACACACAGCGCTACATCTGAACTGTCAATCATACACAGCGCTACACCTCAACTGTCAATCGCACACAATGCTGCATCTCAACTGTCAATCACACACAATGCTATACCTGAACTGTCAATCACACACAATGCTGCACGGGAACTGTCAATCACACATAGCGATACCCCTGAACTTTCATTCACACAAAAAGCTGCATCTGAACTGTCAATCACAGACAATGCCACACCTCAACTCTCAATCACACACAATGCTGCAACTGAACTGTCAGTCACACACAATGCTGCACCTGGACTGTCAATCACACACAGCACTACACCTTAACTGTCAATCACACACAATGCTACACCTGAACGTTCAGTCACACACAATGCTACATCTGAGCTGTCAATCACACACAGCGTTACACCTTAACTGTCAATCACACACAATGGTAACAAGAACTGTCAATCACACACAGCGCTACATCTGAACTGTCAATCACACACAGCACTACACAACTGTCAATCACACACAATGCTGCACCTCAACTGTCAATCACACACAATGCTATACCTGAACTGTCCATCACACAAAATGCTACATCTGAACTGTCAATCACACACAATGCTGTCGTGTATGTGCCTTTAAGAGCCCCTGTGTACTGTAATGCCGGTAGTGGCCACTCGGGCTATATAAGCCTGTATAGTGTCTTGTATCTTTTAGTTCACCTCCATACTTTGTTCAGTAAACACCTGTTAAACCAGCTCCTGCATTCCGTGTCTCCTTTAACACACGGATACAACAGTGGCGACGAATTGGAAACGGACTTACCTGCAATTCGGCAGCACCTCAAGGAGATCGATTTCTCAGACGAAGGTCGAAGAAAAAAAAAGAAAAAACTCTGGTTTCACCAGCTAACCGGGCTGGTGGCAGGTACTGCAATAATCCTTCCTGGGTGGCGGGCTGGGGCTCGATCGGCTGGCTCTGCAGCGGGGCCGAGCAGCGAAGGTGGAGGCAAACAGAGACAGAGGGTGGAGCACTCGGGAGATGGCCAGCGCTGCAAAGCAGGTCGGCGTTCGGACCAAGCAGAGGGAGGGAAAAGTCCCAGAGAGTCCGGCGGGAACGAGTCTCCAACTATTAAAAATATCTGTATAAATAAAAACCACGGAGAACAGCGTTGTCAGCAGCGGCAGCGGTGGGAAAGCGCAGGAGGCGCCATTTTTTCTCAGCAGGGAAGAAAGGAAAGTGCGGGAGGCGCCATTTTTTTTCAGGATGCCTAAGACTGGCAATATTACTGCTTTCGATAGTGATGTAGAGGATTGGATCACATATGTGGAAAGAGTGGAGGTATATTTCACAGCGAATGAAATAGAGGATGATAAAAAGGCATCGGTACTTCTAAATCTAATGGGCGCAAGGACATATGGGCTGTTACGAAACTTAATCACTCCAGCCAAACCGATGGACAAGAATTTTAAAGAGATTGTTGATACCCTACAGGAGCACTTAAACCCAACACCGCTGCTGATAGCGGAACGATTCAAATTCTTCAGGAGGAATCAGCACAAGAATGAAAGTAACGCTGATTACCTCACCGAATTAAGAAAGCTGTCAACGCACTGCCAATTCGGGGCAGGACTGGCAGATTCTCTTTGAGACAAATTCGTCTGCGGTCTCCTAAGTGAAGGAACACAGGAAAGGCTACTTTCTGAGAAAGATTTAACACTGGACAAGGCTTTCAGTGTGGCTGTATCATACGAATCAGCAGCAAGAGGAGCTGCAGAGATACAGCAAAAGCCACAGGACTTCGGCACCCATGAAATGACACAGGGTTTCGAGAGATGTTGTCACTGCGGCAGAGCCACCCATGACCAGAGGGACTGCTGGTTCAAGGACAAAGCATGCAGGCAATGCGGAAAGTTGGGACACATTGCGCGTGTATGCCGATCTGGAAACAAAAAATCCACTGACAGAAAAAAAATCAATAAGGAAAAGTACAGAAAGGTACAAATGATGACGGACAGTAGCTCCGAAGACCAGAAGAGCGATACCGACTCCGGAAACAAGAGACTAAGCTGTCTCAAATTACATAATGTAATTGCCAAAGAAGATTACCAAACCATTTGGGTTACCCTCACGATAGCGGGTTCCCCAGTTAAAATGGAGCTAGATACAGGATCAGCTCTGACTGTCATAAGTCGACGGGATTACGAGCGGCTATTTCCGCATATATCTTTGAAAGACACATCCATTATCTTGAAAACATATACGGGGCAGAAAGTATACCCCAGAGGGAAAATAAGGGTGCCTGTTGTATACAACGGCAAGGAAATACAGAAGTTGTATTTATACGTTCTGCAAGATGGTGGTCCAACGCTGTTGGGATGTGAATGGATCAGGAAGATACGTTTAGACTGGCACTCCATTCAGGCACTGACGGTGACCAGTAAGAAAAAAAATGAAGATGACGTCATACCTGAACGATTAAAAGACATCTTGGCCAACGCCAAAGAAGTGTTTCAACAGGAGCTAGGAACCTTGAAAGGCGTCACCGCCTCATAAAAGTGGAAGATGCGGCAATTCCCAAGTTTTTTAAGGCAAGGCCGGTGCCATACGCAATTCGTCCAGCAGTCGAGGCAGAGCTGGAGAATTTGGAAAAGGCAGGCGTGTTATCCAAGATAGATTGGAGCGAGTGGGCAACACCCATCGTCCCGGTCATGAAGAAAACGTTGAACAATGATAAAGCTGAAGAACAAAGAAAAATTTGCATCTGTGGGGACTTCAAGGTGACTGAAAACCCGGTCCTTCACATGGTACAGTATCCTCTTCCAAGGATAGAAGATATTTTCGCCTCACTATCCGGAGGGAAAAGTTTCACCAAAATTGACTTGGCACAGGCATATCTACAGATGGAGGTTGAGGAGGCCCCCAAAAAGTATCTCACAATAAACACACACAAAGGCCTGTACCAGTACAATCGACTGGTTTTCGGAGTAGCATCAGCTCCAGCTATCTGACAAAGAGCTATGGAGCAAGTCCTGCAAGGGATTCCGGGGACTCAATGCTACCTAGACGACATCCTTGTAACAGGAGAAAACGACAACGAGCACCTTCCAATTTGGAGCAGGTGCTCACTAGGCTGAGAGAATGGGGCCTACGAGCAAATCGCCCCAAGTGCGAATTTTTCCAGAAACAAATATCATATTGTGGCCACATATTTAACGAAGAAGGGTTGCATAAGTCACCTGAAAAAATTGAAGCGGTCATAAAAGCCCCAGCGCCTGAAAATGTCTCACAATTAAGGTAGTTCCTGGGATTGATAAATTACTATCATAAATTTTTACCGAACTTGTCACCTGTTCTGCACCCTCTTAACGAACTGCTACAAACGGGAGTAAATTGGAAATGGAGCGAAGACTGTAAACGTGCCTTCCATAAATGCAAAGGCTTGATCACGTCCAAGGAAGTTTTGGCTCATTACAACCCATCACTGCCAATCAGACTGGTGTGCGATGCATCCCCTTACGGCGTAGGAGCGGTATTATCGCATAGATTCCCTGATGGCTCGGAGCGGCCGATAGCTTTTGCGTCACGCTCATTGAACTCAGCTGAGCGTAACTATACCCAGATCGACAGGGAAGCACTCAGCCTGGTATGGGGAGTGAAGAAATTCAACCATTACCTACACGGACAAAAATTTACCTTGTTGACTGACCATCAACCCCTCGTCTCCATATTCAACCCTAAAAAGGGCGTTCCCATTATGACAGCGCAAAGGCTACAGAGGTGGTCCCTTTTCCTAGGGGCACACCAATATGACATAGAATACAAAGGATCAAAGCAGCATGGAAATGCTGACGGTTTATCGCGTCTACCGTTGCCAACGGTAGAAGAGGCACCTACAGTGGACCCAGTGGAGATGTTCCACTCAACCATAGTGGAATGTCTACCAGTAACAAATTCTACCATTGAAAAGGAAGCGAGAAATGACCCGACTCTCTCACGAGTCTACGATTTAACGGTGAAGGGATGGCCAGCACATGGCGATCCACTGTTGCCAGCATTCTCGCAAAGAAGAGAACAGCTGTCAGTGTGCCGAGGAACCTTGATGTGTGGATCCAGAGTGGTGATTCCACCCAAACTCCAGGATAAAGTGCTAAAGGAGCTTCACGAGGGGCATCTGGGTGGAGTGAAAATGAAGAACCTAGCCAGAGCGTTTGTGTGGTGGCCAGGTATCGATGGAGACATCGAAGAAATGACCAAGGGCTGTCTAGGATGCCAGAAGGTCCAAAACGCCCCACCACAAGCCCCTCTGCATCCATGGGAGTGGCCCTCATCTCCATGGCAAAGGGTACACATCGACTTTGCTGGTCCATTTATGGACTCAATGTTCTTAATCGCGGTTGATGCACACTCCAAGTGGCCGGAGGTAATAAAGATGTCCTCCACCACCACGGAAAAACCATCACAGTATTAAGGACCATATTTGCCAGGAATGGGCTGCCTGAACAGATCTGTTCTGATAATGGACCGCAATTTGTCTCCGAAGAATTCAGGAAGTTCTTAAAAAACAATGGGGTTAAGCACTACACGTCCGCCCCATACCATCCCGCCACCAATGGATTAGCTGAAAGGTTTGTCCAGACCTTCAAGAAGGCCATAAAGGCCATGGGTAATGAAGACATAAATCTACAGCATAAGGTAGATAACTTCTTGTTTGCATACAGGAATGCAACACATGTGGTTACAAATCAAACTCCCGCCATGATGTTTTTCAATAGAAGACTAAGATGCCGGCTGGATTTGATCAAGCCAAACATCAGAAGGGACGTAGAGAACTGGCAATTTCAAGGCATGAATGAAAGGCCAACTAGAACCTTCCAGATAGGTCAACAAGTTTTGGCCCGGGACTACCGTACCGAGAAATGGCAGCCTGGAACTATTTGCACACGACTAGGACCGCTGATGTATACCGTGGACATTGGAGAAAGCATAATAAGGCGCCATGCTGACCAGATCATAGAGTCATCCGAAAAGGGGCAACCTACACCACAACTCTATACGCCTACTGATGAAGCAGAGATACCCATAGTATCTACCTCCGATCCGGTGATACTGGAACCAGATGAACCCGACACTGGCATTCAAGCCGAATCGACCTTGCCAAAAGAACCTACTACACCACCGAGTGTTATCCGGACCGAGTCAGGAAGCCTCCAGAGAGACTGACTTATAAGTGATTAACTGCAGCAAATGGGTAGATTATTGTTCTTGTAAACATGTTAATTAATGATTACTTAAAATGTTATGTATTGGTTGTCTAAAAGGGGAGGAATTGTGGTGTATGTGCTTTAAGAGCTCCTGTGTACTGTAATGCCGGTAGTGGCCACTCGGGCTTTATAAGCCTGTATATTGTCTTGTATCTTTTAGTTCACCTCCAGACTTTGTTCAGTAAACACCTGTTAAACCAGCTCCTGCATTCCGTGTTTCCATTAACACATGGATACAAAAAATGCTACATCTGAACTGTCAACCACACACAACGCTACACCTGAACTGTCAATCACAGACAATGCCACAACTGAATTGTCAATCACACAATGCTACACCTGAACTGTCAATCACACACATTGTTACACCTGAACCGTCAATCATACACAATGCTACACGTGAACTGTCAATCACACTCAATGCTACACCTGAACTGTCAATCACACACAATGCTACACCTGAACTGTCAATCACACACAGCGCTACACCTCAACTGTCAATCACACACAATGCTGCACCTCAACTGTCAATCACACTCAATACAACATCTGAAGTGCCAATCACACACAATGCTACACCTCAACTGTCAATCACACACAATGCTGCAACTCAACTGTCAATCATGCACAATGCTACACCTGAACTGTCCATCACACAAAATGCTGCACCTGAACTGTCAATCACACACAATGCTACATCTGAAAGGTCAATCATACAAAGCGCTACACCAGAACTGTCAATCGCACCCAATGCTACACGGGAACTGTCAATCACACATAGCGATACCCCTGAACTTTCATTCACACAAAAAGCTGCATCTGAACTGTCAATCACAGACAATGCCACACCTCAACTCTCAATCACACACAATGCTGCAACTGAACTGTCAATCACACACAATGCTGCACCTGGACTGTCAATCACACACAGCACAACACCTTAACTGTCAATCACACACAATGCTACACCTGAACATTCAGTCACACACAATGCTACATCTGAGCTGTCAATCACACACAGCTTTACACCTTAACTGTCAATCACACACAATGGTAAGAAGAACTGTCAATCACACACAGCGCTACATCTGAACTGTCAATCACAGTCAACGCTACACCTGAACTGTCATTCACACACAATGCTGCACCTGAACTGTCAATCCCACACAATGCAATGCCTGAACTGTTACTCACACACAATGCTACAACTGAACTGTCAATGACACACAATGCTACAACTGGACTGTCAATCATGCACGATGTTACACCTAAACTGTCAATCACACACAATGCTGCAACTGAACTGTCAATCACACACAATGCTATACCTGAACTGTCAATCACACACAATGCTACACCTGAAATGTCTATCACACACAGAACTGCACCTGAACTGTCAACCACACACAATGCTACATCTGAGCTGTCAATCACACACAGCGTTCCACCTTAACTGTCAATCACACACATTGCTACAGCTGAACTGTCACTCACACACAGCGCTGCACCTGAACTGTCAATCATGCACAATGCTACACCTGAACGGTCAATCATACACAATGCTACACCTGAACTGTCAATCACACACAGCACTGCACCGCAACTGTCAATCACACACAATGCTGCACCTCAACTGTCAATCACACACAATGCTGCACCCGAACTGTCAATCACACACAATGCTATACCTGATCTGTCAATCACACACAACGCTACAACTCAACTGTCAATCACACACAATGCTGCACCTTATCATTCAATCACACACAATGCTACAGCTGAATTGGCAATCACACACAATGCTACACCTCAAATGTCAATCACAGACAAAGCTGCACCTGAACTGTCAATCACACACAATGCTATACCTGAAATGTCAATCACACACAATGCTACATCTGAACTGTCAATCACACACAATGCTGCACCTCATCTGTCAGTCACACACAATGCTCCAGCTGAACTGTCAATCACACACAATGCTACACCTCAACAGTCAATCACAGACAATGCTGCACCTGAACTGTCAATCACACACAATGCTACACCTGAACTGTCAATCAGACACAATGTTACAGCTGAACTGTCAATCACACACAATGCTACACCTGAACTGTCAATCACACACAGCACTACACCTCAACTCTCAATCACACACAATGCTACACCTGAAGTGTCAATTACATACAATGCTACACCTCAACTGTCAATCAAACACAATGCGAAGCCTGAACTGTCAATCACACACAATGCTGCACCAGAACCGTCAATCACACACAGCGCTACAAATGAACTGTCAATCACATGCATTGCTGCAACTGAACTGTCAATCACACGCAGCGCTACACCTCAACTGTCAAATGCACACAGCGCTACACCTGAACTGTCAATCACACACAATGCTGCTCCTGAACTGTCAATCACTTACAATGCTATACCTGAACTGTCAATCACACGCAATGCTACACCTGAACTGTCAATCACACACAATGCTGCACCTGAACTGTCAATCATGCACAATGCTACACCTGAACTGTCAATCACACACAATGCTACACCTGAACTGTCAATCACACACAATGCTACACCTGAACTGTCAATCACACACAGCACTACAAATGAACTGTCAATCACACGCATTGCTGCACCTGAACTGTCAATCACACACAATGCTACACCTGAAATGTCAATCACACACAATGCTACATCTGAACTGTCAATCACACACAATGCTGCACCTCACCCGTCAGTCACACACAATGCTACAGCTGAACTGTCAATCACACACAACGCTACACCTCAACAGTCAATCACAGACAATGCTGCACCTGAACTGTTAATCACACACAATGCTACACCTGAACTGTCAATCAGACACAATGTAACAGCTGAACTGTCAATCACACACAATGCTACACCTGAACTGTCAATCACACACAGCACTACACCTCAACTCTCAATCACACACAATGCTCCACCTGAAGTGTCAATCACATACAATGCTACACCTCAACTGTCAATCAAACACAATGCTAAGCCTGAACTGTCAATCTCACACAATGGTACACCAGAACTGTCAATCACACACAGCACTACAAATGAACTGTCAATCACGTGCATTGCTGCACCTGAAC
Source organism: Somniosus microcephalus (assembly GCF_052327205.1). Classification (NCBI taxonomy): domain Eukaryota; kingdom Metazoa; phylum Chordata; class Chondrichthyes; order Squaliformes; family Somniosidae; genus Somniosus; species Somniosus microcephalus. The sequence goes on from NC_140992.1 coordinate 168,276,873, forward strand.
TGTCAATCACACACAGCGCTACACCTGAACTGTCAAATGCACACAGCGCTACACCTGAACTGTCAATCACACACAATGCTGCTTCTGAACTGTCAATCACATACAATGCTATACCTGAACTGTAATTCACACACAAGGACCTGCACCTGAACTGTCAATCACATACAATGCTATACCTGAACTGTCAATCACATGCAATGCTACACCTGAACTGTCAATCACACACAATGCTGCACCTGAACTGTCAATCACGCACAATGCTACACCTGAACTGTCAATCACACACAATGCTACACCTGAACTGTCAATCACACACAATGCTGCACCTGAACTGTCAATCACGCACAGCACTACAAATGAACTGTCAATCACATGCATTGCTGCACCTGAACTGTCAATCACACACAGCGCTACACCTGAACTGTCAAATGCACACAGCGCTACACCTGAACTGTCAATCACACACAATGCTGCACCTGAACTGTCAATCACACACAATGCTACACCTGATCTGTCAATCACACACAGCGCTACAACTCAACTGTCAATCACACACAATGCTGCACCTTATCATTCAATCACACACAATGCTACAGCTGAATTGGCAATCACACACAATGCTACACCTCAAATGTCAATCACAGACAAAGCTGCACCTGAACTGTCAATCACACACAATGCTAAACCTGAAATGTCAATCACACACAATGCTACATCTGAACTGTCAATCACACACAGCACTACAAATGAACTGTCAATCACGTGCATTGCTGCACCTGAACTGTCAATCACACACAGCGCTACACCTGAACTGTCAAATGCACACAGCGCTACACCTGAACTGTCAATCACACACAATGCTGCTTCTGAACTGTCAATCACATACAATGCTATACCTGAACTGTAATTCACACACAAGGACCTGCACCTGAACTGTCAATCACATACAATGCTATACCTGAACTGTCAATCACATGCAATGCTACACCTCAACTGTCAATCACACACAATGCTGCACCTGAACTGTCAATCACGCACAATGCTACACCTGAACTGTCAATCACACACAATGCTACACCTGAACTGTCAATCACACACAATGCTACACCTGAACTGTCAATCACGCACAGCACTACAAATGAACTGTCAATCACATGCATTGCTGCACCTGAACTGTCAATCACACACAGCGCTACACCTGAACTGTCAAATGCACACAGCGCTACACCTGAACTGTCAATCACACACAATGCTGCACCTGAACTGTCAATCACACACAATGCTACACCTGATCTGTCAATCACACACAGCACTACACCTCAACTCTCAATCACACACATTGCAACACCTGAAGTGTCAATCACATACAATGCTACACCTCAACTGTCAATCAAACACAATGCTAAGCCTGAACTGTCAATCACACACAATGCTGCACCAGAACTGTCAATCACACACAGCACTACAAATGAACTGTCAATCACATGCATTGCTGCACCTGAACTGTCAATCACACACAGCGTTACACCTCAACTGTCAAATGCACACAGCGCTACACCTGAACTGTCAATCACACACAATGCTGCTCCTGAACTTTCAATCACATACAATGCTATACCTGAACTGTAATTCACACACAAGGACCTGCACCTGAACTGTCAATCACTTACAATGCTTTACCTGAACTGTCAATCACACGCAATGCTACACCTGAACTGTCATTCACACACAATGCTGCACCTGAACTGTCAATCACGCACAATGCTACACCTGAACTGTCAATCACACGCAATGCTACACCAGAACTGTCAATCACACACAGCACTACAAATGAACTGTCAATCACATGCATTGCTGCACCTGAACTGTCAATCACACACAGCGCTACACCTGAACTGTCAATCACAGACAATGCCACAACTGAATTGTCAATCACACAATGCTACAACTGAACTGTCAATCACACACAATGCTACACCTGAACTGTCAATCACACACAGCACGACACCTCAACTCTCAATCACACACAATGCTACACCTGAAGTGTCAATCACATACAATGCTACACCTCAACTGTCAATCAAACACAATGCTAAGCCTGAACTGTCAATCACACACAATGCTACACCAGAACTGTCAATCACACACAGCACTACAAATGAACTGTCAATCACATGCATTGCTGCACCTGAACTGTCAATCACACACAGCGCTACACCTGAACTGTCAATCACAGACAATGCCACAACTGAATTGTCAATCACACAATGCTACACCTGAACTGTCAATCACACACATTGTTACACCTGAACTGTCAATCATACACAATGCTACACGTGAACTGTCAATCACACTCAATGCTACACCTGAACTTTCAATCACACACAATGCTACACCTGAACTGTCAATCACACACAGCGCTACACCTCAACTGTCAATCACACACAATGCTGCACCTCAACTGTCAATCACACTCAATACAACATCTGAAGTGCCAATCACACACAATGCTACACCTCAACTGTCAATCACACACAATGCTGCAACTCAACTGTCAATCATGCACAATGCTACACCTGAACTGTCCATCACATAAAATGCTGCACCTGAACTGTCAATCACACACAATGCTACATCTGAAAGGTCAATCATACAAAGCGCTACACCAGAACTGTCAATCGCACCCAATGCTACACGGGAACTGTCAATCACACATAGCGATACCCCTGAACTTTCATTCACACAAAAATCTGCATCTGAACTGTCAATCACAGACAATGCCACACCTCAACTCTCAATCACACACAATGCTGCAACTGAACTGTCAATCACACACAATGCTGCACCTGGACTGTCAATCACACACAGCACTACACCTTAACTGTCAATCACACACAATGCTACACCTGAACTTTCAGTCACACACAATGCTACATCTGAGCTGTCAATCACACACAGCTTTACTCCTTAACTGTCAATCACACACAGCACTACACCTCAACTCTCAATCACACACAATGCTACACCTGAAGTGTCAATTACATACAATGCTACACCTCAACTGTCAATCAAACACAATGCTAAGCCTGGACTGTCAATCACACACAATGCTACACCAGAACTGTCAATCACACACAGCACTACAAATGAACTGTCAATCACATGCATTGCTGCACCTGAACTGTCAATCACACACAGCGCTACACCTCAACTGTCAAATGCACACAGCGCTGCACCTGAACTGTCAATCACACACAATGCTGCTCCTGAACTGTCAATCACTTACAATGCTATACCTGAACTGTAATTCACACACAAGGACCTGCACCTGAACTGTCAATCACATACAATGCTATACCTGAACTGCCAATCACACACAATGCTACACCTGAACTGTCAATCACACACAATGCTGCACCTGAACTGTCAATCACGCACAATGCTACACCTGAACTGTCAATCACACACAATGCTACACCTGAACTGTTAATCACACACAATGCTACACCTGAGCTGTCAATCACACACAGCACTACAAATGAACTGTCAATCACACGCATTGCTGCACCTGAACTGTCAATCACACACAATGCTACACCTGAAATGTCAATCACACACAATGCTACATCTGAACTGTCAATCACACACAATGCTGCACCTCAACAGTCAATCACAGACAATGCTGCACCTGAACTGTTAATCACACACAATGCTACACCTGAACTGTCAATCAGACACAATGTAACAGCTGAACTGTCAATCACACACAATGCTACACCTGAACTGTCAATCACACACAGCACTACACCTCAACTCTCAATCACACACAATGCTCCACCTGAACTGTCAATCACATGCATTGCTGCACCTGAACTGTCAATCACACACAGCGCTGCACCTGAACTGTCAAATACACACAGCGCTACACCTGAACTGTCAATCACACACAATGCTGCTCCTGAACTGTCAATCACATACAATGCTATATCTGAACTGTAATTCACACACAAGGACCTGCACCTGAACTGTCAATCACATACAATGCTATACCTGAACTGTCAATCACATGCAATGCTACACCTGAACTGTCAATCACACACAATGCTGCACCTGAACTGTCAATCACGCACAATGCTACACCTGAACTGTCAATCACACACAATGCTACACCTGAACTGTCAATCACACACAATGCTACACCTGAACTGTCAATCACGCACAGCACTACAAATGAACTGTCAATCACATGCATTGCTGCACCTGAACTGTCAATCACACACAGCGCTACACCTGAACTGTCAAATGCACACAGCGCTACACCTGAACTGTCAATCACACACAATGCTGCACCTGAACTGTCAATCACACACAATGCTACACCTGATCTGTCAATTCCACACAGCGCTACAACTCAACTGTCAATCACACACAATGCTGCACCTTATCATTCAATCTCACACAATGCTACAGCTGAATTGGCAATCACACACAATGCTACACCTCAAATGTCAATCACAGACAAAGCTGCACCTGAACTGTCAATCACACACAATGCTACACCTGAAATGTCAATCACACACAATGCTACATCTGAACTGTAAATCACACACAATGCTGCACCTCATCTGTCAGTCACACACAATGCTACAGCTGAACTGTCAATCACACACAATGCTACACCTCAACAGTCAATCACAGACAATGCTGCGCCTGAACTGTCAATCACACACAATGCTACACCTGAACTGTCAATCAGACACAATGTTACTCCTGAACTGTCAATCACACACAATGCTACACCTGAACTGTCAATCACGCACAGCACTACAAATGAACTGTCAATCACATGCATTGCTGCACCTGAATTGTCAATCACACACAGTGCTGCACCTGAACTGTCAAATGCACACAGCGCTACACCTGAACAGTCAATCACACGCAATGCTGCTCCTGAACTGTCAATCACATACAATGCTAAACCTGAACTCTAATTCACACACAAGGACCTGCACCTGAACTGTCAATCACATACAATGCTATACCTGAACTGTCAATCACACGCAATGCTACACCTGAACTGTCAATCACACACAGCGCTTACACCTGAACTGTCAATAACACACAATGCTGCACCTGAATTGTCAATCACACACAATGCTGCACCTAAATTGTCAATCAGACAATGCGCTATACCTGAACTGTCAATCACACACAATGCTACACCAGGACAGTCAATCACACACAGCGCTACACCTGAACTGTCAATCACACACAATGCTACACCAGGACAGTCAATCACACACAATGCTACACCTGAAATCTCAATCACACACAATGCTACACCTGAACTGCCAATAATACAAAATGGTACACCAGAACTATCAATCACACACAATACTGCACCTGAACTTTCAATCACACACAGCGCAACACCTGAACTGTGAATCACACACAGCCCTACACCTGAACTGTAAATCACACACAATGCTGCACTTCAACTGTCAATCACACCACACTACACCTGTACTGTCCATCACACACAATGCTACTCCTGAACTGTCAACCATAAAGCACTACACCTGAACAGTCAATCACACTCTGCGTTACACCTGAACTGTAAATCACACACAATGCTACACCTGAACTGTCATTCACAACAATGCTACACCTCAACTGACAATCACAGACAATGCTGCACCAGAACTGTCAATCACACACAATGCTACACCTGAACTGTCAGTCACACTCATTGCTACACCTAAACTGTCAGTCACACACAGCGCTGCACCTGAACTGTCAATCATGAACAATGCTACACCTGAACAGTCAATCACACACAATGCTACACCTGAACTGCCAATCACACACAGCGCTACACCTCAACTGTCAATCACACACAATGCTGCACCTCAACTGTCAATCACACACAATGTTGCACCTGAACTGTCAATAACACAAAATGCAACACCTGAAATGTCAATCACACACAATGCTACACCTCATCTGTCAATCACAGGCAATACTACAGCTGAACTGTCAATCACGCAAAGTGCTAGACCTCAACTGTCAATCACACACAATGCGACAGCTAAACTGTCAATCACACACAATGCTACACCTGAACTGTCAATCACACACAGCACTGCACCTCAACTGTCAATCACACACAATGCTGCACCTCAACTGTCAATCACACACAGCGCTACACCTGCACTGTCAATCACACACAATGTTGCTCGTAAACTGTCAATCACATACAATGTTATACCTGAACCGTAATCCACACACAATGCTACAACTGAACTGTCAGTCACACACAATGCTGCATCTGAACTGTCAATCACACACAATGCTACAGCTGAACTGTCAATCACATACAGCGCTACACCTGGTCTGTCAATCACACACAATGCTACACCTGAACTGTCAATCACGCACAGCACTACAAATGAACTGTCAATCACATGCATTGCTGCACCTGAACTGTCAATCACACACAGCGCTACACCTGAACTGTCAAATGCACACAGCGCTACATCTGAACTGTCAATCACACACAATGCTGCACCTGAACTGTCAATCACACACAATGCTACACCTCAAATGTCAATCACAGACAAAGCTGCACCTGAACTGTCAATCACACACAATGTTACACCTGAAATGTCAATCACACACAATGCTACATCGGAACTGTAAATCACACACAATGCTGCACCTCATCTGTCAGTCACACACAATGCTACAGCTGAACTGTCAATCACACACAATGCTACACCTCAACAGTCAATCACAGACAATGCTGCGCCTGAACTGTCAATCACACACAATGCTACACCTGAACTGTCAATCAGACACAATGTTACACCTGAACTGTCAATCACACACAATGCTACACCTGGTCTGTCAATCACACACAATGCTACACCTGAACTGTCAATCACGCACAGCACTACAAATGAACTGTCAATCACATGCATTGCTGCACCTGAACTGTCAATCACACACAGCGCTACACCTGAACTGTCAAATGCACACAGCGCTACATCTGAACTGTCAATCACACACAATGCTGCACCTGAACTGTCAGTCACACACAATGCTACACCTGATCTGTCAATTCCACAACGCGCTACAACTCAACTGTCTATCACACACAATGCTGCACCTTATCATTCAATCACACACAATGCTACAGCTGAATTGGCAATCACACACAATGCTACACCTCAAATGTCAATCACAGACAAAGCTGCACCTGAACTGTCAATCACACACAATGTTACACCTGAAATGTCAATCACACACAATGCTACATCGGAACTGTAAATCACGCACAATGCTGCACCTCATCTGTCAGTCACACACAATGCTACAGCTGAACTGTCAATCACACACAATGCTACACCTCAACAGTCAATCACAGACAATGCTGCGCCTGAACTGTCAATCACACACAATGCTACACCTGAACTGTCAATCAGACACAATGTTACACCTGAACTGTCAATCACACACAATGCTACACCTGAACTGTCAATCACGCACAGCACTACAAATGAACTGTCAATCACATGCATTGCTGCACCTGAATTGTCAATCACACACAGTGCTACACCTGAACTGTCAAATGCACACAGCGCTACACCTGAACAGTCAATCACACGCAATGCTGCTCCTGAACTGTCAATCACATACAATGCTAAACCTGAACTCTAATTCACACACAAGGACCTGCACCTGAACTGTCAATCACATACAATGCTATACCTGAACTGTCAATCACACGCAATGCTACACCTGAACTGTCAATCACACACAGCGCTTACACCTGAACTGTCAATAACACACAATGCTGCACCTGAATTGTCAATCACACACAATGCTGCACCTAAATTGTCAATCAGACAAAGCGCTATACCTGAACTGTCAATCACACACAATGCTACACCAGGACAGTCAATCACACACAGCGCTGCACCTGAACTGTCAATCACACACAATGCTACACCAGGACAGTCAATCACACACAATGCTACACCTGAAATCTCAATCACACACAATGCTACACCTGAACTGCCAATAATACAAAATGGTACACCAGAACTATCAATCACACACAATACTGCACCTGAACTTTCAATCACACACAGCGCAACACCTGAACTGTGAATCACACACAGCCCTACACCTGAACTGTAAATCACACACAATGCTGCACCTCAACTGTCAATCACACCACACTACACCTGTACTGTCCATCACACACAATGCTACTCCTGAACTGTCAACCATAAAGCACTACACCTGAACAGTCAATCACACTCTGCGTTACACCTGAACTGTAAATCACACACAATGCTACACCTGAACTGTCATTCACAACAATGCTACACCTCAACTGACAATCACAGACAATGCTGCACCAGAACTGTCAATCACACACAATGCTACACCTGAACTGTCAGTCACACTCATTGCTACACCTAAACTGTCAGTCACACACAGCGCTGCACCTGAACTGTCAATCATGAACAATGCTACACCTGAACAGTCAATCACACACAATGCTACACCTGAACTGCCAATCACACACAGCGCTACACCTCAACTGTCAATCACACACAATGCTGCACCTCAACTGTCAATCACACACAATGTTGCACCTGAACTGTCAATAACACACAATGCAACACCTGAAATGTCAATCACACACAATGCTACACCTCATCTGTCAATCACAGACAATGCTACAGCTGAACTGTCAATCACGCAAAGTGCTAGACCTCAACTGTCAATCACACACAATGCGACAGCTAAACTGTCAATCACACACAATGCTACACCTGAACTGTCAATCACACACAGCACTGCACCTCAACTGTCAATCACACACAATGCTGCACCTCAACTGTCAATCACACACAGCGCTACACCTGCACTGTCAATCACACACAATGTTGCTCGTAAACTGTCAATCACATACAATGCTATACCTGAACCGTAATCCACACAAAATGCTACAACTGAACTGTCAGTCACACACAATGCTGCATCTGAACTGTCAATCACACACAATGCTACAGCTGAACTGTCAATCACATACAGCGCTACACCTGGTCTGTCAATCACACAAGGTCCTGCACCTGAACTGTCAATCACATGCAATGCTATACCTGAACTGTCAATCACATGCAATGCTACACGTGAACTGTCAATCATACAGAATGCTACACCTGAACTGTCAATCACACACAGCGCTACAACTCAACTGTCAATCACACACAATGCTGCACCTCATCTGTCAGTCACACACAATGCTCCAGCTGAACTGTCAATCACACACAATGCTACACCTCAACAGTCAATCACAGACAATGCTGCACCTGAACTGTCAATCACACACAATGCTACACCTGAACTGTCAATCAGACACAATGTTACAGCTGAACTGTCAATCACACACAATGCTACACCTGAACTGTCAATCACACACAGCACTACACCTCAACTCTCAATCACACACAATGCTACACCTGAAGTCCCAATTACATACAATGCTACACCTCAACTGTCAATCAAACACAATGCTAAGCCTGAACTGTCAATCACACGCAATGCTACACCAGAACTGTCAATCACACACAGCACTACAAATGAACTGTCAATCACACACAATGCTGCACCTCATCTGTCAGTCACCCACAATGCTACAGCTGAACTGTCAATCACACACAACGCTACACCTCAACAGTCAATCACAGACAATGCTACACCTGAACTGTCAATCACACACAGCACTACACCTCAACTCTCAATCACACACAATGCTACACCTGAAGTGTCAATCACATACAATGCTACACCTCAACTGTCAATCAAACACAATGCAAAGCCTGAACTGTCAATCACACACAATGGTACATCAGAACTGTCAATCACACACAGCACTACAAATGAACTGTCAATCACATGCATTGCTGCTCCTGAACTGTCAATCACACACAGCGCTACACCTGAACTGTCAAATGCACACAGCGCTACACCTGAACTGTCAATCACAGACAATGCTGCACCTGAACTGTCAATCACATACAATGCTATACCTGAACTGGAATTCACACACAAGGACCTGCACCTGAACTGTCAATCACATACAATGCTATACCTGAACTGTCAATCACATGCAATGCTACACCTGAACTGTCAATCACACACAATGCTGCACCTGAACTGTCAATCATGCACAATGCTACACCTGAACTGTCAATCACACACAATGCTACACCTGAACTGTCAATCACATACAATGCTACACCTGAACTGTCAATCACGCACAGCACTACAAATGAACTGTCAATCACATGCATTGCTGCACCTGAATTGTCAATCACACACAGTGCTACACCTGAACTGTCAAATGCACACAGCACTACACCTGAACAGTCAATCACACGCAATGCTGCTCCTGAACTGTCAATCACATACAATGCTAAACCTGAACTCTAATTCACACACAAGGACCTGCACCTGAACTGTCAATCACATACAATGCTATACCTGAACTGTCAATCACACGCAATGCTACACCTGAACTGTCAATCACACACAGCGCTTACACCTGAACTGTCAAAAACACAGAATGCTGCACCTGAATTGTCAATCACACACAATGCTACACCTAAATTGTCAATCAGACAAAGCGCTATACCTGAACTGTCAATCATACACAATGCTACACCAGGACAGTCAATCACACACAGCGCTACACCTGAACTGTCAATCACACACAATGCTACACCAGGACAGTCAATCACACACAATGCTACACCTGAAATCTCAATCACACACAATGCTACACCTGAACTGCCAATGATACAAAATGGTACACCAGAACTATCAATCACACACAATACTGCACCTGAACTTTCAATCACACACAGCGCAACACCTGAACTGTGAATCACACACAGCCCTACACCTGAACTGTAAATCACACACAATGCTGCACCTCAACTGTCAATCACACCACACTACACCTGTACTGTCCATCACACACAATGCTACTCCTGAACTGTCAACCATAAAGCACTACACCTGAACAGTCAATCACACTCTGCGTTACACCTGAACTGTAAATCACACACAATGCTACACCTGAACTGTCATTCACAACAATGCTACACCTCAACTGACAATCACAGACAATGCTGCACCAGAACTGTCAATCACACACAATGCTACACCTGAACTGTCAGTCACACTCATTGCTACACCTAAACTGTCAGTCACACACAGCGCTGCACCTGAACTGTCAATCATGAACAATGCTACACCTGAACAGTCAATCACACACAATGCTACACCTGAACTGCCAATCACACACAGCGCTACACCTCAACTGTCAATCACACACAATGCTGCACCTCAACTGTCAATCACACACAATGTTGCACCTGAACTGTCAATAACACACAATGCAACACCTGAAATGTCAATCACACACAATGCTACACCTCATCTGTCAATCACAGACAATGCTACAGCTGAACTGTCAATCACGCAAAGTGCTAGACCTCAACTGTCAATCACACACAATGCGACAGCTAAACTGTCAATCACACACAATGCTACACCTGAACTGTCAATCACACACAGCACTGCACCTCAACTGTCAATCACACACAATGCTGCACCTCAACTGTCAATCACACACAGCGCTAAACCTGCACTGTCAATCACACACAATGTTGCTCGTAAACTGTCAATCACATACAATGCTATACCTGAACCGTAATCCACACACAATGCTACAACTGAACTGTCAGTCACACACAATGCTGCATCTGAACTGTCAATCACACACAATGCTACAGCTGAACTGTCAATCACATACAGCGCTACACCTGGTCTGTCAATCACACAAGGTCCTGCACCTGAACTGTCAATCACATGCAATGCTATACCTGAACTGTCAATCACACGCAATGCTACACGTGAACTGTCAATCATACAGAATGCTACACCTGAACTGTCAATCACACACAGCGCTACAACTCAACTGTCAATCACACACAATGCTACACCTCAACTGTCAATCACAGACAATGCAGAACCTGAACTGTCAATCACACACAATGCTACACCTGAACTGTCAATCACCCACTGCACTGCAACTCAACTGTCAATCATACAACATGCTACACCTGAACTGTCAATCACACACAGCGCTACACCTCAGCTGTCAATCACACACAGCACTACACCTCAACTGTCAATCACACACAATGCTGCACCTGAACTGTCAATCACACACAATGCTACACCTGATCTGTCAATCAGACACAGCGCTGCACCTGAACTGTCAATCACACACAATGCTACACCTGAACTGTCAATCATACAGAATGCTACACATGAACTGTCAATCACACACAGCGCTACAACTCAACTGTCAATCACACACAATGCTGCACCTCATCTGTCAATCACAGACAATGATGTACCTCATCTTTCAATCACACACAATGCTACAGCTGAACTGTCAATCACACACAATGCTACACCTCAACTGTCAATCACAGACAATGCTGCACCTGATCCGTCAATCACACACAATGTTACACCTGAACTGTCAATCACACACAATGCTACACCTGAACTATCAATCACCCACTGCACTGCACCTGAACTGTCAATCATGCAAAATGCTACACCTGAACTGTCAATCACACACAGCACTACAACTCAAATGCTAATCACACACAATGCTGCACCTCAACTGTCAATCACACACAGCGCAACACCTGAACTGTCAATCAAACACAATGCTTCTCCTGAACTGTCAATCACACACAATGCTACACCTGAACTGTCAATCATACAGAATGCTACACCTGAACTGTCAATCACAGACAATGCTGCACCTCATCTGTCAATCACACACAGCGCAACACCTGATCTGTCAATCACACACAGCGCTGCACCTGAACTGCCAATCTCACACAATGCTACACCTGAACTGTCAATCACACGCAATGCTACACCTGAACTGTCAATCACACACAGCGCTTACACCTGAACTGTCAATAACACAGAATGCTGCACCTGAATTGTCAATCACACACAATGCTACACCTAAATTGTCAATCAGACAAAGCGCTATACCTGAACTGTCAATCATACACAATGCTACACCAGGACAGTCAGTCACACACAGCGCTACACCTGAACTGTCAATCACACACAATGCTACACCAGGACAGTCAATCACACACAATGCTACACCTGAAATCTCAATCACACACAATGCTACACCTGAACTGCCAATGATACAAAATGGTACACCAGAACTATCAATCACACACAATACTGCACCTGAACTTTCAATCACACACAGCGCAACACCTGAACTGTGAATCACACACAGCCCTACACCTGAACTGTAAATCACACACAATGCTGCACCTCAACTGTCAATCACACCACACTACACCTGTACTGTCCATCACACACAATGCTACTCCTGAACTGTCAAGCATAAAGCACTACACCTGAACAGTCAATCACACTCTGCGCTACACCTGAACTGTAAATCACACACAATGCTACACCTGAACTGTCATTCACAACAATGCTACACCTCAACTGACAATCACAGACAATGCTGCAGCAGAACTGTCAATCACACACAATGCTACACCTGAACTGTCAGTCACACTCATTGCAACACCTAAACTGTCAGTCACACACAGCGCTGCACCTGAACTGTCAATCATGAACAATGCTACACCTGAACAGTCAATCACACACAATGCTACACCTGAACTGCCAATCACACACAGCGCTACACCTCAACTGTCAATCACACACAATGCTGCACCTCAACTGTCAATCACACACAATGTTGCACCTGAACTGTCAATAACACACAATGCAACACCTGAAATGTCAATCACACACAATGCTACACCTCATCTGTCAATCACAGACAATGCTACAGCTGAACTGTCAATCACGCATAATGCTAGACCTCAACTGTCAATCACACACAATGCGACAGCTAAACTGTCAATCACACACAATGCTACACCTGAACTGTTAATCACACACAGCACTGCACCTCAACTGTCAATCACACACAATGCTGCACCTCAACTGTCAATCACACACAGCGCTAAACCTGCACTGTCAATCACACACAATGTTGCTCGTAAACTGTCAATCACATACAATGCTATACCTGAACCGTAATCCACACACAATGCTACAACTGAACTGTCAGTCACACACAATGCTGCATCTGAACTGTCAATCACACACAATGCTACAGCTGAACTGTCAATCACATACAGCGCTACACCTGGTCTGTCAATCACACAAGGTCCTGCACCTGAACTGTCAATCACATGCAATGCTATACCTGAACTGTCAATCACACGCAATGCTACACGTGAACTGTCAATCATACAGAATGCTACACCTGAACTGTCAATCACACACAGCGCTACAACTCAACTGTCAATCACACACAATGCTGCACCTCATCTGTCAATCACAGACATTGCTGCACCTGATCTGTCAATCACACACAGCGCTGCACCTGAACTGTCGATCACGCACAATGCTACACCTGAACTGTCAATCACACACAATGCTGCACCTCAACTGTTAATCACACACAATGCTGCACCTGAACTGTCAATCACACACAATGCTACACCTGATCTGTCAATCACACACAGCGCTGCACCTGAACTGTCAATCACAAACAATGCTACACCTGAACTGTCAATCATACAGAATGCTACACCTGAACTGTCAATCACACACAGCGCTACAACTCAACTGTCAATCACACACAATGCTGCACCTCATCTGTCAATCACAGACAATGATGCACCTCATCTTTCAAACACACACAATGCTACAGCTGAACTGACAATCACGCACAATGCTACACCTCAACTGTCAATCACAGACAATGCTGCACCTGATCTGTCAATCACACACAATGTTACACCTGAACTGTCAATCACACACAATGCTACACCTGAACTATCAATCACCCACTGCACTGCACCTGAACTGTCAATCATGCAAAATGCTACACCTGAACTGTCAATCACACACAGCACTACAACTCAACTGTCAATCACACACAATGCTGCACCTCAACTCTCAATCACACACAGCGCAACACCTGAACTGTCAATCACACACAATGCTTCTCCTGAACTGTCAATCACACACAATGCTACACCTGATCTGTCAATCACACACAGCGCTGCACCTGAACTGTCAATCACACACAATGCTACACCTGAACTGTCAATCATACAGAATGCTACACCTGAACTGTCAATCACAGACAATGCTGTACCTCATCTGTCAATCACACACAATGCTACAGCTGAACTGTCAATCACGCACAATGCTACACCTCAACAGTCAATCACAGACAATGCTGTACCTGAACTGTCAATGACATAAAATGCTATACCTGAGCTGTCAATCATACGCAATGCTACACCTGAACTGTCAATCGCACGCAATGCCGCACCTGAACTGTCAATCACACACAATGATACAGCTGAACTGTCAATCACACACAATGCTACACCTCAACTGTCAATCACAGACAATGCAGAACCTGAACTGTCAATCACACACAATGCTACACCTGAACTGTCAATCACACACAATGCTACACCTGAACTGTCAATCACCCACTGCACTGCAACTCAACTGTCAATCATACAACATGCTACACCTGAACTGTCAATCACACACAGCGCTACACCTCAGCTGTCAATCACACACAGCACTACACCTCAACTGTCAATCACACACAATGCTGTACCTGAACTGTCAATCACACACAATGCTACACCTGATCTGTCAATCAGACACAGCGCTGCACCTGAACTGTCAATCACACACAATGCTACACCTGAACTGTCAATCATACAGAATGCTACACATGAACTGTCAATCACACACAGCGCTACAACTCAACTGTCAATCACACACAATGCTGCACCTCATCTGTCAATCACAGACAATGATGTACCTCATCTTTCAATCACACACAATGCTACAGCTGAACTGTCAATCACACACAATGCTACACCTCAACTGTCAATCACAGACAATGCTGCACCTGATCTGTCAATCACACACAATGTTACACCTGAACTGTCAATCACACACAATGCTACACCTGAACTATCAATCACCCACTGCACTGCACCTGAACTGTCAATCATGCAAAATGCTACACCTGAACTGTCAATCACACACAGCACTACAACTCAAATGCTAATCACACACAATGCTGCACCTCAACTGTCAATCACACACAGCGCAACACCTGAACTGTCAATCAAACACAATGCTTCTCCTGAACTGTCAATCACACACAATGCTACACCTGAACTGTCAATCATACAGAATGCTACACCTGAACTGTCAATCACAGACAATGCTGCACCTCATCTGTCAATCACACACAGCGCAACACCTGATCTGTCAATCACACACAGCGCTGCACCTGAACTGCCAATCTCACACAATGCTACACCTGAACTGTCAATCACACGCAATGCTACACCTGAACTGTCAATCACACACAGCGCTTACACCTGAACTGTCAATAACACAGAATGCTGCACCTGAATTGTCAATCACACACAATGCTACACCTAAATTGTCAATCAGACAAAGCGCTATACCTGAACTGTCAATCATACACAATGCTACACCAGGACAGTCAATCACACACAGCGCTACTCCTGAACTGTCAATCACACACAATGCTACACCAGGACAGTCAATCACACACAATGCTACACCTGAAATCTCAATCACACACAATGCTACACCTGAACTGCCAATGATACAAAATGGTACACCAGAACTATCAATCACACACAATACTGCACCTGAACTTTCAATCACACACAGCGCAACACCTGAACTGTGAATCACACACAGCCCTACACCTGAACTGTAAATCACACACAATGCTGCACCTCAACTGTCAATCACACCACACTACACCTGTACTGTCCATCACACACAATGCTACTCCTGAACTGTCAAGCATAAAGCACTACACCTGAACAGTCAATCACACTCTGCGCTACACCTGAACTGTAAATCACACACAATGCTACACCTGAACTGTCATTCACAACAATGCTACACCTCAACTGACAATCACAGACAATGCTGCAGCAGAACTGTCAATCACACACAATGCTACACCTGAACTGTTAGTCACACTCATTGCAACACCTAAACTGTCAGTCACACACAGCGCTGCACCTGAACTGTCAATCATGAACAATGCTACACCTGAACAGTCAATCACACACAATGCTACACCTGAACTGCCAATCACACACAGCGCTACACCTCAACTGTCAATCACACACAATGCTGCACCTCAACTGTCAATCACACACAATGTTGCACCTGAACTGTCAATAACACACAATGCAACACCTGAAATGTCAATCACACACAATGCTACACCTCATCTGTCAATCACAGACAATGCTACAGCTGAACTGTCAATCACGCATAATGCTAGACCTCAACTGTCAATCACACACAATGCGACAGCTAAACTGTCAATCACACACAATGCTACACCTGAACTGTCAATCACACACAGCACTGCACCTCAACTGTCAATCACACACAATGCTGCACCTCAACTGTCAATCACACACAGCGCTAAACCTGCACTGTCAATCACACACAATGTTGCTCGTAAACTGTCAATCACATACAATGCTATACCTGAACCGTAATCCACACACAATGCTACAACTGAACTGTCAGTCACACACAATGCTGCATCTGAACTGTCAATCACACACAATGCTACAGCTGAACTGTCAATCACATACAGCGCTACACCTGGTCTGTCAATCACACAAGGTCCTGCACCTGAACTGTCAATCACATGCAATGCTATACCTGAACTGTCAATCACACGCAATGCTACACGTGAACTGTCAATCATACAGAATGCTACACCTGAACTGTCAATCACACACAGCGCTACAACTCAACTGTCAATCACACACAATGCTGCACCTCATCTGTCAATCACAGACATTGCTGCACCTGATCTGTCAATCACACACAGCGCTGCACCTGAACTGTCGATCACGCACAATGCTACACCTGAACTGTCAATCACACACAGCGCTACACCTCAACTGTCAATCACACACAATGCTGCACCTCAACTGTTAATCACACACAATGCTGCACCTGAACTGTCAATCACACACAATGCTACACCTGATCTGTCAATCACACACAGCGCTGCACCTGAACTGTCAATCACAAACAATGCTACACCTGAACTGTCAATCATACAGAATGCTACACCTGAACTGTCAATCACACACAGCGCTACAACTCAACTGTCAATCACACACAATGCTGCACCTCATCTGTCAATCACAGACAATGATGCACCTCATCTTTCAAACACACACAATGCTACAGCTGAACTGACAATCACGCACAATGCTACACCTCAACTGTCAATCACAGACAATGCTGCACCTGATCTGTCAATCACACACAATGTTACACCTGAACTGTCAATCACACACAATGCTACACCTGAACTATCAATCACCCACTGCACTGCACCTGAACTGTCAATCATGCAAAATGCTACACCTGAACTGTCAATCACACACAGCACTACAACTCAACTGTCAATCACACACAATGCTGCACCTCAACTCTCAATCACACACAGCGCAACACCTGAACTGTCAATCACACACAATGCTTCTCCTGAACTGTCAATCACACACAATGCTACACCTGATCTGTCAATCACACACAGCGCTGCACCTGAACTGTCAATCACACACAATGCTACACCTGAACTGTCAATCATACAGAATGCTACACCTGAACTGTCAATCACAGACAATGCTGTACCTCATCTGTCAATCACACACAATGCTACAGCTGAACTGTCAATCACGCACAATGCTACACCTCAACAGTCAATCACAGACAATGCTGCACCTGAACTGTCAATGACATAAAATGCTATACCTGAGCTGTCAATCATACGCAATGCTACACCTGAACTGTCAATCGCACGCAATGCCGCACCTGAACTGTCAATCACACACAATGCTACAGCTGAACTGTCAATCACACACAATGCTACACCTCAACTGTCAATCACAGACAATGCAGAACCTGAACTGTCAATCACACACAATGCTACACCTGAACTGTCAATCACACACAATGCTACACCTGAACTGTCAATCACCCACTGCACTGCAACTCAACTGTCAATCATACAACATGCTACACCTGAACTGTCAATCACACACAGCGCTACACCTCAGCTGTCAATCACACACAGCACTACACCTCAACTGTCAATCACACACAATGCTGTACCTGAACTGTCAATCACACACAATGCTACACCTGATCTGTCAATCAGACACAGCGCTGCACCTGAACTGTCAATCACACACAATGCTACACCTGAACTGTCAATCATACAGAATGCTACACATGAACTGTCAATCACACACAGCGCTACAACTCAACTGTCAATCACACACAATGCTGCACCTCATCTGTCAATCACAGACAATGATGTACCTCATCTTTCAATCACACACAATGCTACAGCTGAACTGTCAATCACACACAATGCTACACCTCAACTGTCAATCACAGACAATGCTGCACCTGATCTGTCAATCACACACAATGTTACACCTGAACTGTCAATCACACACAATGCTACACCTGAACTATCAATCACCCACTGCACTGCACCTGAACTGTCAATCATGCAAAATGCTACACCTGAACTGTCAATCACACACAGCACTACAACTCAAATGCTAATCACACACAATGCTGCACCTCAACTGTCAATCACACACAGCGCAACACCTGAACTGTCAATCAAACACAATGCTTCTCCTGAACTGTCAATCACACACAATGCTACACCTGAACTGTCAATCATACAGAATGCTACACCTGAACTGTCAATCACAGACAATGCTGCACCTCATCTGTCAATCACACACAGCGCAACACCTGATCTGTCAATCACACACAGCGCTGCACCTGAACTGCCAATCTCACACAATGCTACACCTGAACTGTCAATCACACGCAATGCTACACCTGAACTGTCAATCACACACAGCGCTTACACCTGAACTGTCAATAACACAGAATGCTGCACCTGAATTGTCAATCACACACAATGCTACACCTAAATTGTCAATCAGACAAAGCGCTATACCTGAACTGTCAATCATACACAATGCTACACCAGGACAGTCAATCACACACAGCGCTACTCCTGAACTGTCAATCACACACAATGCTACACCAGGACAGTCAATCACACACAATGCTACACCTGAAATCTCAATCACACACAATGCTACACCTGAACTGCCAATGATACAAAATGGTACACCAGAACTATCAATCACACACAATACTGCACCTGAACTTTCAATCACACACAGCGCAACACCTGAACTGTGAATCACACACAGCCCTACACCTGAACTGTAAATCACACACAATGCTGCACCTCAACTGTCAATCACACCACACTACACCTGTACTGTCCATCACACACAATGCTACTCCTGAACTGTCAAGCATAAAGCACTGCACCTGAACAGTCAATCACACTCTGCGCTACACCTGAACTGTAAATCACACACAATGCTACACCTGAACTGTCATTCACAACAATGCTACACCTCAACTGACAATCACAGACAATGCTGCAGCAGAACTGTCAATCACACACAATGCTACACCTGAACTGTCAGTCACACTCATTGCAACACCTAAACTGTCAGTCACACACAGCGCTGCACCTGAACTGTCAATCATGAACAATGCTACACCTGAACAGTCAATCACACACAATGCTACACCTGAACTGCCAATCACACACAGCGCTACACCTCAACTGTCAATCACACACAATGCTGCACCTCAACTGTCAATCACACACAATGTTGCACCTGAACTGTCAATAACACACAATGCAACACCTGAAATGTCAATCACACACAATGCTACACCTCATCTGTCAATCACAGACAATGCTACAGCTGAACTGTCAATCACGCATAATGCTAGACCTCAACTGTCAATCACACACAATGCGACAGCTAAACTGTCAATCACACACAATGCTACACCTGAACTGTCAATCACACACAGCACTGCACCTCAACTGTCAATCACACACAATGCTGCACCTCAACTGTCAATCACACACAGCGCTAAACCTGCACTGTCAATCACACACAATGTTGCTCGTAAACTGTCAATCACATACAATGCTATACCTGAACCGTAATCCACACACAATGCTACAACTGAACTGTCAGTCACACACAATGCTGCATCTGAACTGTCAATCACACACAATGCTACAGCTGAACTGTCAATCACATACAGCGCTACACCTGGTCTGTCAATCACACAAGGTCCTGCACCTGAACTGTCAATCACATGCAATGCTATACCTGAACTGTCAATCACACGCAATGCTACACGTGAACTGTCAATCATACAGAATGCTACACCTGAACTGTCAATCACACACAGCGCTACAACTCAACTGTCAATCACACACAATGCTGCACCTCATCTGTCAATCACAGACATTGCTGCACCTGATCTGTCAATCACACACAGCGCTGCACCTGAACTGTCGATCACGCACAATGCTACACCTGAACTGTCAATCACACACAATGCTGCACCTCAACTGTCAATCACACACAATGCTGCACCTCAACTGTTAATCACACACAATGCTGCACCTGAACTGTCAATCACACACAATGCTACACCTGATCTGTCAATCACACACAGCGCTGCACCTGAACTGTCAATCACAAACAATGCTACACCTGAACTGTCAATCATACAGAATGCTACACCTGAACTGTCAATCACACACAGCGCTACAACTCAACTGTCAATCACACACAATGCTGCACCTCATCTGTCAATCACAGACAATGATGCACCTCATCTTTCAAACACACACAATGCTACAGCTGAACTGACAATCACGCACAATGCTACACCTCAACTGTCAATCACAGACAATGCTGCACCTGATCTGTCAATCACACACAATGTTACACCTGAACTGTCAATCACACACAATGCTACACCTGAACTATCAATCACCCACTGCACTGCACCTGAACTGTCAATCATGCAAAATGCTACACCTGAACTGTCAATCACACACAGCACTACAACTCAACTGTCAATCACACACAATGCTGCACCTCAACTCTCAATCACACACAGCGCAACACCTGAACTGTCAATCACACACAATGCTTCTCCTGAACTGTCAATCACACACAATGCTACACCTGATCTGTCAATCACACACAGCGCTGCACCTGAACTGTCAATCACACACAATGCTACACCTGAACTGTCAATCATACAGAATGCTACACCTGAACTGTCAATCACAGACAATGCTGTACCTCATCTGTCAATCACACACAATGCTACAGCTGAACTGTCAATCACGCACAATGCTACACCTCAACAGTCAATCACAGACAATGCTGCACCTGAACTGTCAATGACATAAAATGCTATACCTGAGCTGTCAATCATACGCAATGCTACACCTGAACTGTCAATCGCACGCAATGCCGCACCTGAACTGTCAATCACACACAATGCTACAGCTGAACTGTCAATCACACACAATGCTACACCTCAACTGTCAATCACAGACAATGCAGAACCTGAACTGTCAATCACACACAATGCTACACCTGAACTGTCAATCACCCACTGCACTGCAACTCAACTGTCAATCATACAACATGCTACACCTGAACTGTCAATCACACACAGCGCTACACCTCAGCTGTCAATCACACACAGCACTACACCTCAACTGTCAATCACACACAATGCTGTACCTGAACTGTCAATCACACACAATGCTACACCTGATCTGTCAATCAGACACAGCGCTGCACCTGAACTGTCAATCACACACAATGCTACACCTGAACTGTCAATCATACAGAATGCTACACATGAACTGTCAATCACACACAGCGCTACAACTCAACTGTCAATCACACACAATGCTGCACCTCATCTGTCAATCACAGACAATGATGTACCTCATCTTTCAATCACACACAATGCTACAGCTGAACTGTCAATCACACACAATGCTACACCTCAACTGTCAATCACAGACAATGCTGCACCTGATCTGTCAATCACACACAATGTTACACCTGAACTGTCAATCACACACAATGCTACACCTGAACTATCAATCACCCACTGCACTGCACCTGAACTGTCAATCATGCAAAATGCTACACCTGAACTGTCAATCACACACAGCACTACAACTCAAATGCTAATCACACACAATGCTGCACCTCAACTGTCAATCACACACAGCGCAACACCTGAACTGTCAATCAAACACAATGCTTCTCCTGAACTGTCAATCACACACAATGCTACACCTGAACTGTCAATCATACAGAATGCTACACCTGAACTGTCAATCACAGACAATGCTGCACCTCATCTGTCAATCACACACAATGCTACAGCTGAACTGTCAATCACACACAATGCTACACCTCAACTGTCAATCACAGACAATGCAGAACCCGAACTGTCAATCACACACAATGCTACACCTGAACTGTCAATCACACACAGCGCTACACCTCAACTGTCAATCACACACAGCACTACACCTTAACTGTCAATCACACACAATGCTACACCTGAACTTTCAGTCACACACAATGCTACATCTGAGCTGTCAATCACACACAGCATTACATCTTAACTGTCAATCACACACAATGCTATAACTGAACTGTCAATCATACACAATGCTACACGTGAACTGTCAATCACACACAATGCTACACCTGAACTGCCAATCACACACAATGCTAAGCCTGAACTGTCAATCTCACACAATGCTGCACCTCAACTGTCAATCACACACAATGCTGCACCTGAACTGTCAATCACACACAATGCTGCAACTCAACTGTCAATCATGCACAATGCTACACCTGAACTGTCCATCACACAAAATGCTGCACCTGAACTGTCAATCACACACAATGCTACATCTGAAAGGTCATTCATACAAAGTGCTAGACCGGAACTGTCAATGACACACAATGCTACACGGAAACTGTCAATCACACATAGCGATACCCCTGAACTGCCATTCACACAAAAAGCTGCATCTGAACTGTCAATCACAGACAATGCCACACCTCAACTCTCAATCACACACAATGCTGCAACTGAACTGTCAATCACACACAATGATGCACCTGGACTGTCAATCACACACAGCACTACACCTTAACTGTCAATCACACACAATGCTACACCTGAACTTTCAGTCACACTCTACGCTACATCTGAGCTGTCAATCACACACAGCGTTACACCTTAACTGTCAATCACACACAATGCTAACAAGAACTGTCAATCACACACAGCGCTACATCTGAACTGTCAATCACACACAGCGCGACACCTGAACTGTCATTCACACACAATGCTGCAACTGAACTGTCAATCACACACAATGTGACACCTGAACTGTTACTCACACACAATGCTACACCTGAACTGTCAATCACACACAATGCTGCACCTGAACTGTCAATCACACATGATGTTACACCTGAACTGTCAATCACACACAATGCTACATCTGAACTGTCAATCACACATGATGTTACACCTGAACTGTCAATCACACACAATGCTGCAACTGAACTGTCAATCACACACATTGCTGCACCTGAACTGTAAATCACACACAATGCAACACCTGGAATGTCAATCACACACAGAGCTGCACCTGAACTGACAATCACACACAATTCTACATCTGAGCTGTCAATCACACACAGCGTTCCACCTTAAATGTCAATCACACACATTGCTGCAGCTGAACTGTCACTCACACACAGTGCTGCACCTGAACTGTCAATCACGCACAATGCTACACCTGAACAGTCAATCACACACAATGCTACACCTGAACTGTCAATCACACACAGCGCTACACCGCAACTGTCATTCACACACAACGCTGCACCTCAACTGTCAATCACACACAATGCTGCACCTGAACTGTCAATCACACACAGCGCTACAACTCAACTGTCAATCACACACAATGCTGCACCTCATCTGTCAATCACAGACAATGATGCACCTCATCTTTCAAACACACACAATGCTACAGCTGAACTGACAATCACGCACAATGCTACACCTCAACTGTCAATCACAGACAATGCTGCACCTGATCTGTCAATCACACACAATGTTACACCTGAACTGTCAATCACACACAATGCTACACCTGAACTATCAATCACCCACTGCACTGCACCTGAACTGTCAATCATGCAAAATGCTACACCTGAACTGTCAATCACACACAGCACTACAACTCAACTGTCAATCACACACAATGCTGCACCTCAACTCTCAATCACACACAGCGCAACACCTGAACTGTCAATCACACACAATGCTTCTCCTGAACTGTCAATCACACACAATGCTACACCTGATCTGTCAATCACACACAGCGCTGCACCTGAACTGTCAATCACACACAATGCTACACCTGAACTGTCAATCATACAGAATGCTACACCTGAACTGTCAATCACAGACAATGCTGTACCTCATCTGTCAATCACACACAATGCTACAGCTGAACTGTCAATCACGCACAATGCTACACCTCAACAGTCAATCACAGACAATGCTGCACCTGAACTGTCAATGACATAAAATGCTATACCTGAGCTGTCAATCATACGCAATGCTACACCTGAACTGTCAATCGCACGCAATGCCGCACCTGAACTGTCAATCACACACAATGCTACAGCTGAACTGTCAATCACACACAATGCTACACCTCAACTGTCAATCACAGACAATGCAGAACCTGAACTGTCAATCACACACAATGCTACACCTGAACTGTCAATCACCCACTGCACTGCAACTCAACTGTCAATCATACAACATGCTACACCTGAACTGTCAATCACACACAGCGCTACACCTCAGCTGTCAATCACACACAGCACTACACCTCAACTGTCAATCACACACAATGCTGTACCTGAACTGTCAATCACACACAATGCTACACCTGATCTGTCAATCAGACACAGCGCTGCACCTGAACTGTCAATCACACACAATGCTACACCTGAACTGTCAATCATACAGAATGCTACACATGAACTGTCAATCACACACAGCGCTACAACTCAACTGTCAATCACACACAATGCTGCACCTCATCTGTCAATCACAGACAATGATGTACCTCATCTTTCAATCACACACAATGCTACAGCTGAACTGTCAATCACACACAATGCTACACCTCAACTGTCAATCACAGACAATGCTGCACCTGATCTGTCAATCACACACAATGTTACACCTGAACTGTCAATCACACACAATGCTACACCTGAACTATCAATCACCCACTGCACTGCACCTGAACTGTCAATCATGCAAAATGCTACACCTGAACTGTCAATCACACACAGCACTACAACTCAAATGCTAATCACACACAATGCTGCACCTCAACTGTCAATCACACACAGCGCAACACCTGAACTGTCAATCAAACACAATGCTTCTCCTGAACTGTCAATCACACACAATGCTACACCTGAACTGTCAATCATACAGAATGCTACACCTGAACTGTCAATCACAGACAATGCTGCACCTCATCTGTCAATCACACACAATGCTACAGCTGAACTGTCAATCACACACAATGCTACACCTCAACTGTCAATCACAGACAATGCAGAACCCGAACTGTCAATCACACACAATGCTACACCTGAACTGTCAATCACACACAGCGCTACACCTCAACTGTCAATCACACACAGCACTACACCTTAACTGTCAATCACACACAATGCTACACCTGAACTTTCAGTCACACACAATGCTACATCTGAGCTGTCAATCACACACAGCATTACATCTTAACTGTCAATCACACACAATGCTATAACTGAACTGTCAATCATACACAATGCTACACGTGAACTGTCAATCA
This sequence comes from Somniosus microcephalus, assembly GCF_052327205.1. Classification (NCBI taxonomy): domain Eukaryota; kingdom Metazoa; phylum Chordata; class Chondrichthyes; order Squaliformes; family Somniosidae; genus Somniosus; species Somniosus microcephalus. Next base: position 168,304,111 of record NC_140992.1, read on the forward strand.
CACACAATGCTACACCTGAACTGTCAATCACACACAATGCTAAGCCTGAACTGTCAATCTCACACAATGCTGCACCTCAACTGTCAATCACACACAATGCTGCACCTGAACTGTCAATCACACACAATGCTGCAACTCAACTGTCAATCATGCACAATGCTACACCTGAACTGTCCATCACACAAAATGCTGCACCTGAACTGTCAATCACACACAATGCTACATCTGAAAGGTCATTCATACAAAGTGCTAGACCGGAACTGTCAATGACACACAATGCTACACGGAAACTGTCAATCACACATAGCGATACCCCTGAACTGCCATTCACACAAAAAGCTGCATCTGAACTGTCAATCACAGACAATGCCACACCTCAACTCTCAATCACACACAATGCTGCAACTGAACTGTCAATCACACACAATGATGCACCTGGACTGTCAATCACACACAGCACTACACCTTAACTGTCAATCACACACAATGCTACACCTGAACTTTCAGTCACACTCTACGCTACATCTGAGCTGTCAATCACACACAGCGTTACACCTTAACTGTCAATCACACACAATGCTAACAAGAACTGTCAATCACACACAGCGCTACATCTGAACTGTCAATCACACACAGCGCGACACCTGAACTGTCATTCACACACAATGCTGCAACTGAACTGTCAATCACACACAATGTGACACCTGAACTGTTACTCACACACAATGCTACACCTGAACTGTCAATCACACACAATGCTGCACCTGAACTGTCAATCACACATGATGTTACACCTGAACTGTCAATCACACACAATGCTACATCTGAACTGTCAATCACACATGATGTTACACCTGAACTGTCAATCACACACAATGCTGCAACTGAACTGTCAATCACACACATTGCTACACCTGAACTGTAAATCACACACAATGCAACACCTGGAATGTCAATCACACACAGAGCTGCACCTGAACTGACAATCACACACAATTCTACATCTGAGCTGTCAATCACACACAGCGTTCCACCTTAAATGTCAATCACACACATTGCTGCAGCTGAACTGTCACTCACACACAGTGCTGCACCTGAACTGTCAATCACGCACAATGCTACACCTGAACAGTCAATCACACACAATGCTACACCTGAACTGTCAATCACACACAGCGCTACACCGCAACTGTCATTCACACACAACGCTGCACCTCAACTGTCAATCACACACAATGCTGCACCTGAACTGTCAATCACACACAATGCTACACCTGATCTGTCAATCACACACAGCGCTGCAGTTGAACTGTCAATCACACACAATGCTACACCTCAACTGTCAATCATACAGAATGCTACACTTGAACTGTCAATCACACACAGCGCTACAACTCAACTGTCAATCACACACAATGCTGCACCTTATCATTCAATCACACACAATGCTACAGCTGAACTGGAAATCACACACAATGCTACACCTCAAATGTCAATCACAGACAAAGCTGCACCTGAAATGTCAATCACACACAATGCTACACCTGAACTGTCAGTCATGCACAATGTTACAGCTGAACTGTCAATCACACACAATGCTACACCTCAACTGTCAATCACACACAATGTTACAGCTGAACTGTCAATCACACACAATGCTACACCTCAACTGTCAATCACAGACAATGCTGCACCTGAACTGTCAATCACACACAATGCTACACCTGAACTGTCACTCAGACACAATGTTACAGCTGAACTGTCAATCACACACAATGCTACACCTGAACTGTCAATCACACACAGCACTACACCTGAACTCTCAATCAAACACAATGCTGCACCTCAACTGTCAATCACACACAATGCTTTACCTGAAATGTCCATCACACAAAATGTTACATCTGAACTTTCAATCATACACAATGCTAAACGTGAACTGTCAATCACACACAATGCTACACCTGAACTGTCAATCACACAGCGCTACAAATGAACTGTTATCACATGCATTGCTGCACCTGAACTGTCAATCACACACAGCACTACACCTGAACTGTCAAATGCAGACAGCGCTACACCTGAACAGTCAATCACACACAATGCTGCTCCTGAACTGTCAATCACATACAATGCAATACCTGAACCGTACATCACACACAATGCTACACCTGAACTGACAATCACGCACAATGAAACACCTGAACTGTCAATCACAAACAGCGCTGCACCTGAACTGTCAATCACACACAATGCTACAACTGAACTGTCAATCACACACAGCGCTACACCTCAACTGTCAATCACACACAATGCTGCTCCTCAACTGTCAATCACACACAATGCAACACCTGAACTGCCAATAATAAAAAATGGCACACCAGAACTATCAATCACACACAATACTGCACGGAAACTGTCAATCACACACAGCGCAACACCTGAACTGTGAATCACACACAGCCCTACACCTGAACTGTCAATCACACACAATGATGCACCTCAACTGTCAATCACACACAACACTACACCTGTACTGTCCGTCACACACAATGCTACACCTGAACTGTTAAACATAAAGCACTACACCTGAACAGTCAATCACACTCTGCACTACACCTGAACTGTAAATCACACACAATGCTACACCTGAACTGTCAATCACAACAATGCTACACCTCAACTGACAATCACAGACAATGCTGCACCAGAACTGTCAATCACACACAATGCTACACCTGAACTGTCAATTACACACAATGCTACACCTGAACTGCCAGTCACACACAGCGCTGCACCTGAACTGTCAATCACACACAATGCTACACCTGAACTGTCAATCATACAGAATGCTACACCTGAACTGTCAATCACACACAGTGCTACAACTCAACTGTCAATCACACACAATGCTGCACCTCATCTTTCAATCACAGACAATGCTGCACCTCATCTGTCAATCACACACAATGCTACAGCTGAACTGTCAATCTCGCAAAATGCTACACCTCAACTGTCTATCACACACAATGCTACAGCTGAACTGTCAATCACAGACAATGCTGCACCTCATCTGTCAATCACCCACAATACTACAGCTGAACTGTCAATAACGCACAAAGCTACACCTCAACTGTCATTCACAGACAATGCGACACCTGAACTGTCAATCACACACAATGCTAAGCCTGAACTGTCAATCACACACAATGCTACACCTGAACTGTCAATCACACACAGCGCTGCACCTAAACTATCAATCACACACAATGCTACAACTGAACTGTCAATCATAAAGAATGCTAAACCAGAACTGTCAATCAGACAGAGCGCTACACCTCAACTGTCAATCACACACAATGCTGCATCTCATCTGTCAATCACAGACAATGCAGCACCTGAACTGTCAATCACACACAACGCTCTACCTGAACTGTCAATCATACACAATGCTACACCTGAACTGTCAATCACACACAATGCTACGCCTGAACTGTCAATCACATACAGTGCTACACCTTGTCTGTCAATCACACAAGGTCCTGCCCCTGAACTGTCAATCACACACAATGCTATACCTGAACTTTCAATCACACGCAATGTTACACCTGAACTGTCAATCGCACACAATGCCGCACCTGAACTGTCAATCACACACAATGCTACAGCTGAACTGTCAATCACATACGATGCTACACCTCAACTGTCAATTACACACAATGCAGAACCTGAACTGTCAACCACAGACAAAGCTGCACCTGAACTGTCAATCACACACAATGCTACACCTGAAATGTCAATCACACACAATGCTACACCTGAACTGTCAATCACACATGATGTTACACCTGAACTGTCAATCACACACAATGCTACACCTGAAATGTCAATCACACACAGAGCTGCACCTGAACTGTCAATCACACACAATTCTACATCTGAGCTGTCAATCACACACAGCGTTCCACCTTAAATGTCAATCACACACATTGCAACAGCTGAACTGTCACTCACACACAGTGCTGCACCTGAACTGTCAATCACGCACAATGCTACACCTGAACTGTCAATCACACACAGCGCTACACCGCACCTGTCATTCACACACAATGCTGCACCTCAACTGTCAATCACACACAATGCTGCACCTGAACTGTCAATCACACACAATGCTGCAACTCAACTGTCAATCATGCACAATGCTACACCTGAACTGTCCATCACACAAAATGCTGCACCTGAACTGTCAATCACACACAAAGCTACATCTGAAAGGTCATTCATACAAAGTGCTAGACCGGAACTGTCAATGACACACAATGCTACACGGGAACTGTCAATCACACATAGCGATACCCCTGAACTGCCATTCACACAAAAAGCTGCATCTGAACTGTCAATCACAGACAATGCCACACCTCAACTCTCAATCACACACAATGCTGCAACTGAACTGTCAATCACACACAATACTGCACCTGGACTGTCAATCACACACAGCACTACACCTTAACTGTCAATCACACACAATGCGACACCTGAACTTTCAGTCACACACTACGCTACATCTGAGCTGTCAATCACACACAGCGTTACACCTTAACTGTCAATCACACACAATGCTAACAAGAACTGTCAATCACACACAGCGCTACACCTGAACTGTCATTCACACACAATGCTGCACCTGAACTGTCAATCACACACAATGTGACACCTGAACTGTTACTCACACACAATGCTACACCTGAACTGTCAATCACACTCAATGCTGCACCTGAACTGTCAATCACACATGATGTTACACCTGAACTGTCAATCACACACAATGCTACACCTGAACTGTCAATCACACATGATGTTACACCTGAACTGTCAATCACACACAATGCTGCAACTGAACTGTCAATCACACACAATGCTACACCTGAACTGTAAATCACACACAATGCTACACCTGAAATGTCAATCACACACAGAGCTGCACCTGAACTGTCAATCACACACAATTCTACATCTGAGCTGTCAATCACACACAGCGTTCCGCCTTAAATGTCAATCACACACATTGCTACAGCTGAACTGTCACTCAAACACAGTGCTGCACCTGAACTGTCAATCACGCACAATGCTACATCTGAACGGTCAATCACACAAAATGCTACACCTGAACTGTCAATCACACACAGCGCTACACCGCAACTGTCATTCACACACAATGCTGCACCTCAACTGTCAATCACACACAATGCTGCACCTGAACTGTCAATCACACACAATGCTACACCTGATCTGTCATTCACACACAGCGCTGCAGTTGAACTGTCAATCACACACAATGCTACACCTCAACTGTCAATTACAGACAAAGCTGCACCTGAACTGTCAATCACACACAATGCTACACCTGAAATGTCAATCACACACAATGCTACACCTGAGCTGTCAATCACACATGATGTTACACCTGAACTGTCAATCACACACAATGCTGCAACTGAACTGTCAATCACACACAATGCTACACCTGAACTGTCAATCACACACAATGCTACACCTGAAATGTCAATCACACACAGAGCTGCACCTGAACTGTCAATCACACACAATTCTACATCTGAGCTGTCAATCACACACAGCGTTCCACCTTAAATGTCAATCACACACATTGCAACAGCTGACCTGTCAATCACACACAGTGCTGCACCTGAACTGTCAATCACGCACAATGCTACACCTGAACGGTCAATCACACACAATGCTACACCTGAACTGTCAATCACACACAGCGCTACACCGCAACTGTCATTCACACACAATGCTGCACCTCAACTGTCAATCACACACAATGCTGCACCTGAACTGTCAATCACACACAATGCTACACCTGATCTGTCAATCACACACAGCGCTGCAGTTGAACTGTCAATCACACACAATGCTACACCTCAACTGTCAATCATACAGAATGCTACACTTGAACTGTCAATCACACACAGCGCTACAACTCAACTGTCAATCACACACAATGCTGCACCTTATCATTCAATCACACACAATGCTACAGCTGAACTGGAAATCACACACAATGCTACACCTGAAATGTCAATCACACACAATGCTACACCTGAACTGTCAGTCATGCACAATGTTACAGCTGAACTGTCAATCACACACAATGCTACACCTCAACTGTCAATCACACACAATGTTACAGCTGAACTGTCAATCACACACAATGCTACACCTCAACTGTCAATCACAGACAATGCTGCACCTGAACTGTCAATCAGACACAATGTTACACCTGAACTCTCAATCAAACACATTGCTGCACCTCAACTGTCAATCACACACAATGCTTTACCTGAAGTGTCCATCACACAAAATGTTACATCTGAACTTTCAATCATACACAATGCTAAACGTGAACTGTCAATCACACACAATGCTACACCTGAACTGTCAATCACACAGCGCTCCAAATGAACTGTTATCACATGCATTGCTGCACCTGAACTGTCAATCACACACAGCACTACACCTGAACTGTCAAATGCAGACAGCGCTACACCTGAACTGTCAATCACACACAATGCTGTTCCTGAACTGTCAATCACATACAATGCAATACCTGAACCGTAATTCACACACAATGCTACACCTGAACTGACAATCACGCACAATGAAACACCTGAACTGTCAATCACAAACAGCGCTGCACCTGAACTGTCAATCACACACAATGCTACAACTGAACTGTCAATCACACACAGCGCTACACCTCAACTGTCAATCACACACAATGCTGCTCCTCAACTGTCAATCACACACAATGCAACACCTGAACTGCCAATAATAAAAGATGGCATACCAGAACTATCAATCACACACAATACTGCACCGAAACTGTCAATCACACACAGCGCAACACCTGAACTGTGAATCACACACAGCCCTACACCTGAACTGTCAATCACACACAATGATGCACCTCAACTGTCAATCACACACAACACTACACCTGTACTGTCCGTCACACACAATGCTACACCTGAACTGTTAAACATAAAGCACGACACCTGAACAGTCAATCACACTCTGCACTACACCTGAACTGTAAATCACACACAATGCTACACCTGAACTGTCAATCACAACAATGCTACACCTCAACTGACAATCACAGGCAATGCTGCACCAGAACTGTCAATCACACACAATGCTACACCTGAACTGGAAATCACACACAATGCTACACCTCAAATGTCAATCACAGACAAAGCTGCACCTGAAATGTCAATCACACACAATGCTACACCTGAACTGTCAGTCATGCACAATGTTACAGCTGAACTGTCAATCACACACAATGCTACACCTCAACTGTCAATCACACACAATGTTACAGCTGAACTGTCAATCACACACAATGCTACACCTCAACTGTCAATCACAGACAATGCTGCACCTGAACTGTCAATCACACACAATGCTACACCTGAACTGTCACTCAGACACAATGTTACAGCTGAACTGTCAATCACACACAATGCTACACCTGAACTGTCAATCACACACAGCACTACACCTGAACTCTCAATCAAACACAATGCTGCACCTCAACTGTCAATCACACACAATGCTTTACCTGAAATGTCCATCACACAAAATGTTACATCTGAACTTTCAATCATACACAATGCTAAACGTGAACTGTCAATCACACACAATGCTACACCTGAACTGTCAATCACACAGCGCTACAAATGAACTGTTATCACATGCATTGCTGCACCTGAACTGTCAATCACACACAGCACTACACCTGAACTGTCAAATGCAGACAGCGCTACACCTGAACAGTCAATCACACACAATGCTGCTCCTGAACTGTCAATCACATACAATGCAATACCTGAACCGTACATCACACACAATGCTACACCTGAACTGACAATCACGCACAATGAAACACCTGAACTGTCAATCACAAACAGCGCTGCACCTGAACTGTCAATCACACACAATGCTACAACTGAACTGTCAATCACACACAGCGCTACACCTCAACTGTCAATCACACACAATGCTGCTCCTCAACTGTCAATCACACACAATGCAACACCTGAACTGCCAATAATAAAAAATGGCACACCAGAACTATCAATCACACACAATACTGCACGGAAACTGTCAATCACACACAGCGCAACACCTGAACTGTGAATCACACACAGCCCTACACCTGAACTGTCAATCACACACAATGATGCACCTCAACTGTCAATCACACACAACACTACACCTGTACTGTCCGTCACACACAATGCTACACCTGAACTGTTAAACATAAAGCACTACACCTGAACAGTCAATCACACTCTGCACTACACCTGAACTGTAAATCACACACAATGCTACACCTGAACTGTCAATCACAACAATGCTACACCTCAACTGACAATCACAGACAATGCTGCACCAGAACTGTCAATCACACACAATGCTACACCTGAACTGTCAATTACACACAATGCTACACCTGAACTGCCAGTCACACACAGCGCTGCACCTGAACTGTCAATCACACACAATGCTACACCTGAACTGTCAATCATACAGAATGCTACACCTGAACTGTCAATCACACACAGTGCTACAACTCAACTGTCAATCACACACAATGCTGCACCTCATCTTTCAATCACAGACAATGCTGCACCTCATCTGTCAATCACACACAATGCTACAGCTGAACTGTCAATCTCGCAAAATGCTACACCTCAACTGTCTATCACACACAATGCTACAGCTGAACTGTCAATCACAGACAATGCTGCACCTCATCTGTCAATCACCCACAATACTACAGCTGAACTGTCAATAACGCACAAAGCTACACCTCAACTGTCATTCACAGACAATGCGACACCTGAACTGTCAATCACACACAATGCTAAGCCTGAACTGTCAATCACACACAATGCTACACCTGAACTGTCAATCACACACAGCGCTGCACCTAAACTATCAATCACACACAATGCTACAACTGAACTGTCAATCATAAAGAATGCTAAACCAGAACTGTCAATCAGACAGAGCGCTACACCTCAACTGTCAATCACACACAATGCTGCATCTCATCTGTCAATCACAGACAATGCAGCACCTGAACTGTCAATCACACACAACGCTCTACCTGAACTGTCAATCATACACAATGCTACACCTGAACTGTCAATCACACACAATGCTACGCCTGAACTGTCAATCACATACAGTGCTACACCTTGTCTGTCAATCACACAAGGTCCTGCCCCTGAACTGTCAATCACACACAATGCTATACCTGAACTTTCAATCACACGCAATGTTACACCTGAACTGTCAATCGCACACAATGCCGCACCTGAACTGTCAATCACACACAATGCTACAGCTGAACTGTCAATCACATACGATGCTACACCTCAACTGTCAATTACACACAATGCAGAACCTGAACTGTCAACCACAGACAAAGCTGCACCTGAACTGTCAATCACACACAATGCTACACCTGAAATGTCAATCACACACAATGCTACACCTGAACTGTCAATCACACATGATGTTACACCTGAACTGTCAATCACACACAATGCTACACCTGAAATGTCAATCACACACAGAGCTGCACCTGAACTGTCAATCACACACAATTCTACATCTGAGCTGTCAATCACACACAGCGTTCCACCTTAAATGTCAATCACACACATTGCAACAGCTGAACTGTCACTCACACACAGTGCTGCACCTGAACTGTCAATCACGCACAATGCTACACCTGAACTGTCAATCACACACAGCGCTACACCGCACCTGTCATTCACACACAATGCTGCACCTCAACTGTCAATCACACACAATGCTGCACCTGAACTGTCAATCACACACAATGCTGCAACTCAACTGTCAATCATGCACAATGCTACACCTGAACTGTCCATCACACAAAATGCTGCACCTGAACTGTCAATCACACACAAAGCTACATCTGAAAGGTCATTCATACAAAGTGCTAGACCGGAACTGTCAATGACACACAATGCTACACGGGAACTGTCAATCACACATAGCGATACCCCTGAACTGCCATTCACACAAAAAGCTGCATCTGAACTGTCAATCACAGACAATGCCACACCTCAACTCTCAATCACACACAATGCTGCAACTGAAATGTCAATCACACACAATACTGCACCTGGACTGTCAATCACACACAGCACTACACCTTAACTGTCAATCACACACAATGCGACACCTGAACTTTCAGTCACACACTACGCTACATCTGAGCTGTCAATCACACACAGCGTTACACCTTAACTGTCAATCACACACAATGCTAACAAGAACTGTCAATCACACACAGCGCTACACCTGAACTGTCATTCACACACAATGCTGCACCTGAACTGTCAATCACACACAATGTGACACCTGAACTGTTACTCACACACAATGCTACACCTGAACTGTCAATCACACTCAATGCTGCACCTGAACTGTCAATCACACATGATGTTACACCTGAACTGTCAATCACACACAATGCTACACCTGAACTGTCAATCACACATGATGTTACACCTGAACTGTCAATCACACACAATGCTGCAACTGAACTGTCAATCACACACAATGCTACACCTGAACTGTAAATCACACACAATGCTACACCTGAAATGTCAATCACACACAGAGCTGCACCTGAACTGTCAATCACACACAATTCTACATCTGAGCTGTCAATCACACACAGCGTTCCACCTTAAATGTCAATCACACACATTGCTACAGCTGAACTGTCACTCAAACACAGTGCTGCACCTGAACTGTCAATCACGCACAATGCTACATCTGAACGGTCAATCACACAAAATGCTACACCTGAACTGTCAATCACACACAGCGCTACACCGCAACTGTCATTCACACACAATGCTGCACCTCAACTGTCAATCACACACAATGCTGCACCTGAACTGTCAATCACACACAATGCTACACCTGATCTGTCATTCACACACAGCGCTGCAGTTGAACTGTCAATCACACACAATGCTACACCTCAACTGTCAATTACAGACAAAGCTGCACCTGAACTGTCAATCACACACAATGCTACACCTGAAATGTCAATCACACACAATGCTACACCTGAGCTGTCAATCACACATGATGTTACACCTGAACTGTCAATCACACACAATGCTGCAACTGAACTGTCAATCACACACAATGCTACACCTGAACTGTCAATCACACACAATGCTACACCTGAAATGTCAATCACACACAGAGCTGCACCTGAACTGTCAATCACACACAATTCTACATCTGAGCTGTCAATCACACACAGCGTTCCACCTTAAATGTCAATCACACACATTGCAACAGCTGACCTGTCAATCACACACAGTGCTGCACCTGAACTGTCAATCACGCACAATGCTACACCTGAACGGTCAATCACACACAATGCTACACCTGAACTGTCAATCACACACAGCGCTACACCGCAACTGTCATTCACACACAATGCTGCACCTCAACTGTCAATCACACACAATGCTGCACCTGAACTGTCAATCACACACAATGCTACACCTGATCTGTCAATCACACACAGCGCTGCAGTTGAACTGTCAATCACACACAATGCTACACCTCAACTGTCAATCATACAGAATGCTACACTTGAACTGTCAATCACACACAGCGCTACAACTCAACTGTCAATCACACACAATGCTGCACCTTATCATTCAATCACACACAATGCTACAGCTGAACTGGAAATCACACACAATGCTACACCTCAAATGTCAATCACAGACAAAGCTGCACCTGAACTGTCAATCACACACAATGCTACACCTGAAATGTCAATCACACACAATGCTACACCTGAACTGTCAGTCATGCACAATGTTACAGCTGAACTGTCAATCACACACAATGCTACACCTCAACTGTCAATCACACACAATGTTACAGCTGAACTGTCAATCACACACAATGCTACACCTCAACTGTCAATCACAGACAATGCTGCACCTGAACTGTCAATCAGACACAATGTTACACCTGAACTCTCAATCAAACACATTGCTGCACCTCAACTGTCAATCACACACAATGCTTTACCTGAAGTGTCCATCACACAAAATGTTACATCTGAACTTTCAATCATACACAATGCTAAACGTGAACTGTCAATCACACACAATGCTACACCTGAACTGTCAATCACACAGCGCTCCAAATGAACTGTTATCACATGCATTGCTGCACCTGAACTGTCAATCACACACAGCACTACACCTGAACTGTCAAATGCAGACAGCGCTACACCTGAACTGTCAATCACACACAATGCTGTTCCTGAACTGTCAATCACATACAATGCAATACCTGAACCGTAATTCACACACAATGCTACACCTGAACTGACAATCACGCACAATGAAACACCTGAACTGTCAATCACAAACAGCGCTGCACCTGAACTGTCAATCACACACAATGCTACAACTGAACTGTCAATCACACACAGCGCTACACCTCAACTGTCAATCACACACAATGCTGCTCCTCAACTGTCAATCACACACAATGCAACACCTGAACTGCCAATAATAAAAGATGGCATACCAGAACTATCAATCACACACAATACTGCACCGAAACTGTCAATCACACACAGCGCAACACCTGAACTGTGAATCACACACAGCCCTACACCTGAACTGTCAATCACACACAATGATGCACCTCAACTGTCAATCACACACAACACTACACCTGTACTGTCCGTCACACACAATGCTACACCTGAACTGTTAAACATAAAGCACGACACCTGAACAGTCAATCACACTCTGCACTACACCTGAACTGTAAATCACACACAATGCTACACCTGAACTGTCAATCACAACAATGCTACACCTCAACTGACAATCACAGGCAATGCTGCACCAGAACTGTCAATCACACACAATGCTACACCTGAACTGGAAATCACACACAATGCTACACCTCAAATGTCAATCACAGACAAAGCTGCACCTGAAATGTCAATCACACACAATGCTACACCTGAACTGTCAGTCATGCACAATGTTACAGCTGAACTGTCAATCACACACAATGCTACACCTCAACTGTCAATCACACACAATGTTACAGCTGAACTGTCAATCACACACAATGCTACACCTCAACTGTCAATCACAGACAATGCTGCACCTGAACTGTCAATCACACACAATGCTACACCTGAACTGTCACTCAGACACAATGTTACAGCTGAACTGTCAATCACACACAATGCTACACCTGAACTGTCAATCACACACAGCACTACACCTGAACTCTCAATCAAACACAATGCTGCACCTCAACTGTCAATCACACACAATGCTTTACCTGAAATGTCCATCACACAAAATGTTACATCTGAACTTTCAATCATACACAATGCTAAACGTGAACTGTCAATCACACACAATGCTACACCTGAACTGTCAATCACACAGCGCTACAAATGAACTGTTATCACATGCATTGCTGCACCTGAACTGTCAATCACACACAGCACTACACCTGAACTGTCAAATGCAGACAGCGCTACACCTGAACAGTCAATCACACACAATGCTGCTCCTGAACTGTCAATCACATACAATGCAATACCTGAACCGTACATCACACACAATGCTACACCTGAACTGACAATCACGCACAATGAAACACCTGAACTGTCAATCACAAACAGCGCTGCACCTGAACTGTCAATCACACACAATGCTACAACTGAACTGTCAATCACACACAGCGCTACACCTCAACTGTCAATCACACACAATGCTGCTCCTCAACTGTCAATCACACACAATGCAACACCTGAACTGCCAATAATAAAAAATGGCACACCAGAACTATCAATCACACACAATACTGCACGGAAACTGTCAATCACACACAGCGCAACACCTGAACTGTGAATCACACACAGCCCTACACCTGAACTGTCAATCACACACAATGATGCACCTCAACTGTCAATCACACACAACACTACACCTGTACTGTCCGTCACACACAATGCTACACCTGAACTGTTAAACATAAAGCACTACACCTGAACAGTCAATCACACTCTGCACTACACCTGAACTGTAAATCACACACAATGCTACACCTGAACTGTCAATCACAACAATGCTACACCTCAACTGACAATCACAGACAATGCTGCACCAGAACTGTCAATCACACACAATGCTACACCTGAACTGTCAATTACACACAATGCTACACCTGAACTGCCAGTCACACAGAGCGCTGCACCTGAACTGTCAATCACACACAATGCTACACCTGAACTGTCAATCATACAGAATGCTACACCTGAACTGTCAATCACACACAGTGCTACAACTCAACTGTCAATCACACACAATGCTGCACCTCATCTTTCAATCACAGACAATGCTGCACCTCATCTGTCAATCACACACAATGCTACAGCTGAACTGTCAATCTCGCAAAATGCTACACCTCAACTGTCTATCACACACAATGCTACAGCTGAACTGTCAATCACAGACAATGCTACACCTCAACTGTCAATTACACACAATGCAGAACCTGAACTGTCAACCACACACAATGCCGCACCTGAACTGTCAATCACACACAATGCTACAGCTGAACTGTCAATCACATACGATGCTACACCTCAACTGTCAATTACACACAATGCAGAACCTGAACTGTCAACCACAGACAAAGCTGCACCTGAACTGTCAATCACACACAATGCTACACCTGAAATGTCAATCACACACAATGCTACACCTGAACTGTCAATCACACATGATGTTACACCTGAACTGTCAATCACACACAATGCTACACCTGAACTGTCAATCACACTCAATGCTGCACCTGAACTGTCAATCACACATGATGTTACACCTGAACTGTCAATCACACACAATGCTACACCTGAACTGTCAATCACACATGATGTTACACCTGAACTGTCAATCACACACAATGCTGCAACTGAACTGTCAATCACACACAGAGCTGCACCTGAACTGTCAATCACACACAATTCTACATCTGAGCTGTCAATCACACACAGCGTTCCACCTTAAATGTCAATCACACACATTGCTACAGCTGAACTGTCACTCAAACACAGTGCTGCACCTGAACTGTCAATCACGCACAATGCTACATCTGAACGGTCAATCACACAAAATGCTACACCTGAACTGTCAATCACACACAGCGCTACACCGCAACTGTCATTCACACACAATGCTGCACCTCAACTGTCAATCACACACAATGCTGCACCTGAACTGTCAATCACACACAATGCTACACCTGATCTGTCATTCACACACAGCGCTGCAGTTGAACTGTCAATTACACACAATGCAGAACCTGAACTGTCAACCACAGACAAAGCTGCACCTGAACTGTCAATCACACACAATGCTACACCTGAAATGTCAATCACACACAATGCTACACCTGAACTGTCAATCACACATGATGTTACACCTGAACTGTCAATCACACACAATGCTACACCTGAACTGTCAATCACACTCAATGCTGCACCTGAACTGTCAATCACACATGATGTTACACCTGAACTGTCAATCACACACAATGCTACACCTGAACTGTCAATCACACATGATGTTACACCTGAACTGTCAATCACACACAATGCTGCAACTGAACTGTCAATCACACACAGAGCTGCACCTGAACTGTCAATCACACACAATTCTACATCTGAGCTGTCAATCACACACAGCGTTCCACCTTAAATGTCAATCACACACATTGCTACAGCTGAACTGTCACTCAAACACAGTGCTGCACCTGAACTGTCAATCACGCACAATGCTACATCTGAACGGTCAATCACACAAAATGCTACACCTGAACTGTCAATCACACACAGCGCTACACCGCAACTGTCATTCACACACAATGCTGCACCTCAACTGTCAATCACACACAATGCTGCACCTGAACTGTCAATCACACACAATGCTACACCTGATCTGTCATTCACACACAGCGCTGCAGTTGAACTGTCAATCACACACAATGCTACACCTCAACTGTCAATTACAGACAAAGCTGCACCTGAACTGTCAATCACACACAATGCTACACCTGAAATGTCAATCACACACAATGCTACACCTGAGCTGTCAATCACACATGATGTTACACCTGAACTGTCAATCACACACAATGCTGCAACTGAACTGTCAATCACACACAATGCTACACCTGAACTGTCAATCACACACAATGCTACACCTGAAATGTCAATCACACACAGAGCTGCACCTGAACTGTCAATCACACACAATTCTACATCTGAGCTGTCAATCACACACAGCGTTCCACCTTAAATGTCAATCACACACATTGCAACAGCTGACCTGTCAATCACACACAGTGCTGCACCTGAACTGTCAATCACGCACAATGCTACACCTGAACGGTCAATCACACACAATGCTACACCTGAACTGTCAATCACACACAGCGCTACACCGCAACTGTCATTCACACACAATGCTGCACCTCAACTGTCAATCACACACAATGCTGCACCTGAACTGTCAATCACACACAATGCTACACCTGATCTGTCAATCACACACAGCGCTGCAGTTGAACTGTCAATCACACACAATGCTACACCTCAACTGTCAATCATACAGAATGCTACACTTGAACTGTCAATCACACACAGCGCTACAACTCAACTGTCAATCACACACAATGCTGCACCTTATCATTCAATCACACACAATGCTACAGCTGAACTGGAAATCACACACAATGCTACACCTCAAATGTCAATCACAGACAAAGCTGCACCTGAACTGTCAATCACACACAATGCTACACCTGAAATGTCAATCACACACAATGCTACACCTGAACTGTCAGTCATGCACAATGTTACAGCTGAACTGTCAATCACACACAATGCTACACCTCAACTGTCAATCACACACAATGTTACAGCTGAACTGTCAATCACACACAATGCTACACCTCAACTGTCAATCACAGACAATGCTGCACCTGAACTGTCAATCAGACACAATGTTACACCTGAACTCTCAATCAAACACATTGCTGCACCTCAACTGTCAATCACACACAATGCTTTACCTGAAGTGTCCATCACACAAAATGTTACATCTGAACTTTCAATCATACACAATGCTAAACGTGAACTGTCAATCACACACAATGCTACACCTGAACTGTCAATCACACAGCGCTCCAAATGAACTGTTATCACATGCATTGCTGCACCTGAACTGTCAATCACACACAGCACTACACCTGAACTGTCAAATGCAGACAGCGCTACACCTGAACTGTCAATCACACACAATGCTGTTCCTGAACTGTCAATCACATACAATGCAATACCTGAACCGTAATTCACACACAATGCTACACCTGAACTGACAATCACGCACAATGAAACACCTGAACTGTCAATCACAAACAGCGCTGCACCTGAACTGTCAATCACACACAATGCTACAACTGAACTGTCAATCACACACAGCGCTACACCTCAACTGTCAATCACACACAATGCTGCTCCTCAACTGTCAATCACACACAATGCAACACCTGAACTGCCAATAATAAAAGATGGCATACCAGAACTATCAATCACACACAATACTGCACCGAAACTGTCAATCACACACAGCGCAACACCTGAACTGTGAATCACACACAGCCCTACACCTGAACTGTCAATCACACACAATGATGCACCTCAACTGTCAATCACACACAACACTACACCTGTACTGTCCGTCACACACAATGCTACACCTGAACTGTTAAACATAAAGCACGACACCTGAACAGTCAATCACACTCTGCACTACACCTGAACTGTAAATCACACACAATGCTACACCTGAACTGTCAATCACAACAATGCTACACCTCAACTGACAATCACAGGCAATGCTGCACCAGAACTGTCAATCACACACAATGCTACACCTGAACTGGAAATCACACACAATGCTACACCTCAAATGTCAATCACAGACAAAGCTGCACCTGAAATGTCAATCACACACAATGCTACACCTGAACTGTCAGTCATGCACAATGTTACAGCTGAACTGTCAATCACACACAATGCTACACCTCAACTGTCAATCACACACAATGTTACAGCTGAACTGTCAATCACACACAATGCTACACCTCAACTGTCAATCACAGACAATGCTGCACCTGAACTGTCAATCACACACAATGCTACACCTGAACTGTCACTCAGACACAATGTTACAGCTGAACTGTCAATCACACACAATGCTACACCTGAACTGTCAATCACACACAGCACTACACCTGAACTCTCAATCAAACACAATGCTGCACCTCAACTGTCAATCACACACAATGCTTTACCTGAAATGTCCATCACACAAAATGTTACATCTGAACTTTCAATCATACACAATGCTAAACGTGAACTGTCAATCACACACAATGCTACACCTGAACTGTCAATCACACAGCGCTACAAATGAACTGTTATCACATGCATTGCTGCACCTGAACTGTCAATCACACACAGCACTACACCTGAACTGTCAAATGCAGACAGCGCTACACCTGAACAGTCAATCACACACAATGCTGCTCCTGAACTGTCAATCACATACAATGCAATACCTGAACCGTACATCACACACAATGCTACACCTGAACTGACAATCACGCACAATGAAACACCTGAACTGTCAATCACAAACAGCGCTGCACCTGAACTGTCAATCACACACAATGCTACAACTGAACTGTCAATCACACACAGCGCTACACCTCAACTGTCAATCACACACAATGCTGCTCCTCAACTGTCAATCACACACAATGCAACACCTGAACTGCCAATAATAAAAAATGGCACACCAGAACTATCAATCACACACAATACTGCACGGAAACTGTCAATCACACACAGCGCAACACCTGAACTGTGAATCACACACAGCCCTACACCTGAACTGTCAATCACACACAATGATGCACCTCAACTGTCAATCACACACAACACTACACCTGTACTGTCCGTCACACACAATGCTACACCTGAACTGTTAAACATAAAGCACTACACCTGAACAGTCAATCACACTCTGCACTACACCTGAACTGTAAATCACACACAATGCTACACCTGAACTGTCAATCACAACAATGCTACACCTCAACTGACAATCACAGACAATGCTGCACCAGAACTGTCAATCACACACAATGCTACACCTGAACTGTCAATTACACACAATGCTACACCTGAACTGCCAGTCACACACAGTGCTGCACCTGAACTGTCAATCACACACAATGCTACACCTGAACTGTCAATCATACAGAATGCTACACCTGAACTGTCAATCACACACAGTGCTACAACTCAACTGTCAATCACACACAATGCTGCACCTCATCTTTCAATCACAGACAATGCTGCACCTCATCTGTCAATCACACACAATGCTACAGCTGAACTGTCAATCTCGCAAAATGCTACACCTCAACTGTCTATCACACACAATGCTACAGCTGAACTGTCAATCACAGACAATGCTGCACCTCATCTGTCAATCACCCACAATACTACAGCTGAACTGTCAATAACGCACAAAGCTACACCTCAACTGTCATTCACAGACAATGCGACACCTGAACTGTCAATCACACACAATGCTAAGCCTGAACTGTCAATCACACACAATGCTACACCTGAACTGTCAATCACACACAGCGCTGCAGCTAAACTATCAATCACACACAATGCTACAACTGAACTGTCAATCATAAAGAATGCTAAACCAGAACTGTCAATCAGACAGAGCGCTACACCTCAACTGTCAATCACACACAATGCTGCATCTCATCTGTCAATCACAGACAATGCAGCACCTGAACTGTCAATCACACACAACGCTCTACCTGAACTGTCAATCATACACAATGCTACACCTGAACTGTCAATCACACACAATGCTACGCCTGAACTGTCAATCACATACAGTGCTACACCTTGTCTGTCAATCACACAAGGTCCTGCCCCTGAACTGTCAATCACACACAATGCTATACCTGAACTTTCAATCACACGCAATGTTACACCTGAACTGTCAATCGCACACAATGCCGCACCTGAACTGTCAATCACACACAATGCTACAGCTGAACTGTCAATCACATACGATGCTACACCTCAACTGTCAATTACACACAATGCAGAACCTGAACTGTCAACCACAGACAAAGCTGCACCTGAACTGTCAATCACACACAATGCTACACCTGAAATGTCAATCACACACAATGCTACACCTGAACTGTCAATCACACATGATGTTACACCTGAACTGTCAATCACACACAATGCTACACCTGAAATGTCAATCACACACAGAGCTGCACCTGAACTGTCAATCACACACAATTCTACATCTGAGCTGTCAATCACACACAGCGTTCCACCTTAAATGTCAATCACACACATTGCAACAGCTGAACTGTCACTCACACACAGTGCTGCACCTGAACTGTCAATCACGCACAATGCTACACCTGAACTGTCAATCACACACAGCGCTACACCGCACCTGTCATTCACACACAATGCTGCACCTCAACTGTCAATCACACACAATGCTGCACCTGAACTGTCAATCACACACAATGCTGCAACTCAACTGTCAATCATGCACAATGCTACACCTGAACTGTCCATCACACAAAATGCTGCACCTGAACTGTCAATCACACACAAAGCTACATCTGAAAGGTCATTCATACAAAGTGCTAGACCGGAACTGTCAATGACACACAATGCTACACGGGAACTGTCAATCACACATAGCGATACCCCTGAACTGCCATTCACACAAAAAGCTGCATCTGAACTGTCAATCACAGACAATGCCACACCTCAACTCTCAATCACACACAATGCTACACCTGAACTGTCAATCACACACAGCGCTGCACCTAAACTATCAATCACACACAATGCTACAACTGAACTGTCAATCATAAAGAATGCTACACCAGAACTGTCAATCAGACAGAGCGCTACACCTCAACTGTCAATCACACACAATGCTGCATCTCATCTGTCAATCACAGACAATGCAGCACCTGAACTGTCAATCACACACAACGCTCTACCTGAACTGTCAATCATACACAATGCTACACCTGAACTGTCAATCACACACAATGCTACGCCTGAACTGTCAATCACATACAGTGCTACACCTTGTCTGTCAATCACACAAGGTCCTGCCCCTGAACTGTCAATCACACACAATGCTATACCTGAACTTTCAATCACACGCAATGTTACACCTGAACTGTCAATCGCACACAATGCCGCACCTGAACTGTCAATCACACACAATGCTACAGCTGAACTGTCAATCACATACGATGCTACACCTCAACTGTCAATTACACACAATGCAGAACCTGAACTGTCAACCACAGACAAAGCTGCACCTGAACTGTCAATAACACACAATGCTACACCTGAAATGTCAATCACACACATTGCTACACCTGAACTGTCAATCACACATGATGTTACACCTGAACTGTCAATCACACACAATGCTGCAACTTAACTGTCAATCACACACAATGCTACACCTGAACTGTCAATCACACACAATGCTACACCTGAAATGTCAATCACACACAGAGCTGCACCTGAACTGTCAATCACACACAATTCTACATCTGAGCTGTCAATCACACACAGCGTTCCACCTTAAATGTCAATCACACACATTGCAACAGCTGAACTGTCACTCACACACAGTGCTGCACCTGAACTGTCAATCACGCACAATGCTACACCTGAACTGTCAATCACACACAGCGCTACACCGCACCTGTCATTCACACACAAAGCTGCACCTCAACTGTCAATCACACACAATGCTGCACCTGAACTGTCAATCACACACAATGCTGCAACTCAACTGTCAATCATGCACAATGCTACACCTGAACTGTCCATCACACAAAATGCTGCACCTGAACTGTCAATCACACACAAAGCTACATCTGAAAGGTCATTCATACAAAGTGCTAGACCGGAACTGTCAATGACACACAATGCTACACGGGAACTGTCAATCACACATAGCGATACCCCTGAACTGCCATTCACACAAAAAGCTGCATCTGAACTGTCAATCACAGACAATGCCACACCTCAACTCTCAATCACACACAATGCTGCAACTGAACTGTCAATCACACACAATACTGCACCTGGACTGTCAATCACACACAGCACTACACCTTAACTGTCAATCACACACAATGCGACACCTGAACTTTCAGTCACACACTACGCTACATCTGAGCTGTCAATCACACACAGCGTTACACCTTAACTGTCAATCACACACAATGCTAACAAGAACTGTCAATCACACACAGCGCTACACCTGAACTGTCATTCACACACAATGCTGCACCTGAACTGTCAATCACACACAATGTGACACCTGAACTGTTACTCACACACAATGCTACACCTGAACTGTCAATCACACTCAATGCTGCACCTGAACTGTCAATCACACATGATGTTACACCTGAACTGTCAATCACACACAATGCTACACCTGAACTGTCAATCACACATGATGTTACACCTGAACTGTCAATCACACACAATGCTGCAACTGAACTGTCAATCACACACAATGCTACACCTGAACTGTAAATCACACACAATGCTACACCTGAAATGTCAATCACACACAGAGCTGCACCTGAACTGTCAATCACACACAATTCTACATCTGAGCTGTCAATCACACACAGCGTTCCGCCTTAAATGTCAATCACACACATTGCTACAGCTGAACTGTCACTCAAACACAGTGCTGCACCTGAACTGTCAATCACGCACAATGCTACATCTGAACGGTCAATCACACAAAATGCTACACCTGAACTGTCAATCACACACAGCGCTACACCGCAACTGTCATTCACACACAATGCTGCACCTCAACTGTCAATCACACACAATGCTGCACCTGAACTGTCAATCACACACAATGCTACACCTGATCTGTCATTCACACACAGCGCTGCAGTTGAACTGTCAATCACACACAATGCTACACCTCAACTGTCAATTACAGACAAAGCTGCACCTGAACTGTCAATCACACACAATGCTACACCTGAAATGTCAATCACACACAATGCTACACCTGAGCTGTCAATCACACATGATGTTACACCTGAACTGTCAATCACACACAATGCTGCAACTGAACTGTCAATCACACACAATGCTACACCTGAACTGTCAATCACACACAATGCTACACCTGAAATGTCAATCACACACAGAGCTGCACCTGAACTGTCAATCACACACAATTCTACATCTGAGCTGTCAATCACACACAGCGTTCCACCTTAAATGTCAATCACACACATTGCAACAGCTGACCTGTCAATCACACACAGTGCTGCACCTGAACTGTCAATCACGCACAATGCTACACCTGAACGGTCAATCACACACAATGCTACACCTGAACTGTCAATCACACACAGCGCTACACCGCAACTGTCATTCACACACAATGCTGCACCTCAACTGTCAATCACACACAATGCTGCACCTGAACTGTCAATCACACACAATGCTACACCTGATCTGTCAATCACACACAGCGCTGCAGTTGAACTGTCAATCACACACAATGCTACACCTCAACTGTCAATCATACAGAATGCTACACTTGAACTGTCAATCACACACAGCGCTACAACTCAACTGTCAATCACACACAATGCTGCACCTTATCATTCAATCACACACAATGCTACAGCTGAACTGGAAATCACACACAATGCTACACCTCAAATGTCAATCACAGACAAAGCTGCACCTGAACTGTCAATCACACACAATGCTACACCTGAAATGTCAATCACACACAATGCTACACCTGAACTGTCAGTCATGCACAATGTTACAGCTGAACTGTCAATCACACACAATGCTACACCTCAACTGTCAATCACACACAATGTTACAGCTGAACTGTCAATCACACACAATGCTACACCTCAACTGTCAATCACAGACAATGCTGCACCTGAACTGTCAATCAGACACAATGTTACACCTGAACTCTCAATCGAACACATTGCTGCACCTCAACTGTCAATCACACACAATGCTTTACCTGAAGTGTCCATCACACAAAATGTTACATCTGAACTTTCAATCATACACAATGCTAAACGTGAACTGTCAATCACACACAATGCTACACCTGAACTGTCAATCACACAGCGCTCCAAATGAACTGTTATCACATGCATTGCTGCACCTGAACTGTCAATCACACACAGCACTACACCTGAACTGTCAAATGCAGACAGCGCTACACCTGAACTGTCAATCACACACAATGCTGTTCCTGAACTGTCAATCACATACAATGCAATACCTGAACCGTAATTCACACACAATGCTACACCTGAACTGACAATCACGCACAATGAAACACCTGAACTGTCAATCACAAACAGCGCTGCACCTGAACTGTCAATCACACACAATGCTACAACTGAACTGTCAATCACACACAGCGCTACACCTCAACTGTCAATCACACACAATGCTGCTCCTCAACTGTCAATCACACACAATGCAACACCTGAACTGCCAATAATAAAAGATGGCATACCAGAACTATCAATCACACACAATACTGCACCGAAACTGTCAATCACACACAGCGCAACACCTGAACTGTGAATCACACACAGCCCTACACCTGAACTGTCAATCACACACAATGATGCACCTCAACTGTCAATCACACACAACACTACACCTGTACTGTCCGTCACACACAATGCTACACCTGAACTGTTAAACATAAAGCACGACACCTGAACAGTCAATCACACTCTGCACTACACCTGAACTGTAAATCACACACAATGCTACACCTGAACTGTCAATCACAACAATGCTACACCTCAACTGACAATCACAGGCAATGCTGCACCAGAACTGTCAATCACACACAATGCTACAGCTGAACTGGAAATCACACACAATGCTACACCTCAAATGTCAATCACAGACAAAGCTGCACCTGAAATGTCAATCACACACAATGCTACACCTGAACTGTCAGTCATGCACAATGTTACAGCTGAACTGTCAATCACACACAATGCTACACCTCAACTGTCAATCACACACAATGTTACAGCTGAACTGTCAATCACACACAATGCTACACCTCAACTGTCAATCACAGACAATGCTGCACCTGAACTGTCAATCACACACAATGCTACACCTGAACTGTCACTCAGACACAATGTTACAGCTGAACTGTCAATCACACACAATGCTACACCTGAACTGTCAATCACACACAGCACTACACCTGAACTCTCAATCAAACACAATGCTGCACCTCAACTGTCAATCACACACAATGCTTTACCTGAAATGTCCATCACACAAAATGTTACATCTGAACTTTCAATCATACACAATGCTAAACGTGAACTGTCAATCACACACAATGCTACACCTGAACTGTCAATCACACAGCGCTACAAATGAACTGTTATCACATGCATTGCTGCACCTGAACTGTCAATCACACACAGCACTACACCTGAACTGTCAAATGCAGACAGCGCTACACCTGAACAGTCAATCACACACAATGCTGCTCCTGAACTGTCAATCACACACAGTGCTACAACTCAACTGTCAATCACACACAATGCTGCACCTCATCTTTCAATCACAGACAATGCTGCACCTCATCTGTCAATCACACACAATGCTACAGCTGAACTGTCAATCTCGCAAAATGCTACACCTCAACTGTCTATCACACACAATGCTACAGCTGAACTGTCAATCACAGACAATGCTGCACCTCATCTGTCAATCACCCACAATACTACAGCTGAACTGTCAATAACGCACAAAGCTACACCTCAACTGTCATTCACAGACAATGCGACACCTGAACTGTCAATCACACACAATGCTAAGCCTGAACTGTCAATCACACACAATGCTACACCTGAACTGTCAATCACACACAGCGCTGCACCTAAACTATCAATCACACACAATGCTACAACTGAACTGTCAATCATAAAGAATGCTAAACCAGAACTGTCAATCAGACAGAGCGCTACACCTCAACTGTCAATCACACACAATGCTGCATCTCATCTGTCAATCACAGACAATGCAGCACCTGAACTGTCAATCACACACAACGCTCTACCTGAACTGTCAATCATACACAATGCTACACCTGAACTGTCAATCACACACAATGCTACGCCTGAACTGTCAATCACATACAGTGCTACACCTTGTCTGTCAATCACACAAGGTCCTGCCCCTGAACTGTCAATCACACACAATGCTATACCTGAACTTTCAATCACACGCAATGTTACACCTGAACTGTCAATCGCACACAATGCCGCACCTGAACTGTCAATCACACACAATGCTACAGCTGAACTGTCAATCACATACGATGCTACACCTCAACTGTCAATTACACACAATGCAGAACCTGAACTGTCAACCACAGACAAAGCTGCACCTGAACTGTCAATCACACACAATGCTACACCTGAAATGTCAATCACACACAATGCTACACCTGAACTGTCAATCACACATGATGTTACACCTGAACTGTCAATCACACACAATGCTACACCTGAAATGTCAATCACACACAGAGCTGCACCTGAACTGTCAATCACACACAATTCTACATCTGAGCTGTCAATCACACACAGCGTTCCACCTTAAATGTCAATCACACACATTGCAACAGCTGAACTGTCACTCACACACAGTGCTGCACCTGAACTGTCAATCACGCACAATGCTACACCTGAACTGTCAATCACACACAGCGCTACACCGCACCTGTCATTCACACACAATGCTGCACCTCAACTGTCAATCACACACAATGCTGCACCTGAACTGTCAATCACACACAATGCTGCAACTCAACTGTCAATCATGCACAATGCTACACCTGAACTGTCCATCACACAAAATGCTGCACCTGAACTGTCAATCACACACAAAGCTACATCTGAAAGGTCATTCATACAAAGTGCTAGACCGGAACTGTCAATGACACACAATGCTACACGGGAACTGTCAATCACACATAGCGATACCCCTGAACTGCCATTCACACAAAAAGCTGCATCTGAACTGTCAATCACAGACAATGCCACACCTCAACTCTCAATCACACACAATGCTACACCTGAACTGTCAATCACACACAGCGCTGCACCTAAACTATCAATCACACACAATGCTACAACTGAACTGTCAATCATAAAGAATGCTACACCAGAACTGTCAATCAGACAGAGCGCTACACCTCAACTGTCAATCACACACAATGCTGCATCTCATCTGTCAATCACAGACAATGCAGCACCTGAACTGTCAATCACACACAACGCTCTACCTGAACTGTCAATCATACACAATGCTACACCTGAACTGTCAATCACACACAATGCTACGCCTGAACTGTCAATCACATACAGTGCTACACCTTGTCTGTCAATCACACAAGGTCCTGCCCCTGAACTGTCAATCACACACAATGCTATACCTGAACTTTCAATCACACGCAATGTTACACCTGAACTGTCAATCGCACACAATGCCGCACCTGAACTGTCAATCACACACAATGCTACAGCTGAACTGTCAATCACATACGATGCTACACCTCAACTGTCAATTACACACAATGCAGAACCTGAACTGTCAACCACAGACAAAGCTGCACCTGAACTGTCAATAACACACAATGCTACACCTGAAATGTCAATCACACACATTGCTACACCTGAACTGTCAATCACACATGATGTTACACCTGAACTGTCAATCACACACAATGCTGCAACTTAACTGTCAATCACACACAATGCTACACCTGAACTGTCAATCACACACAATGCTACACCTGAAATGTCAATCACACACAGAGCTGCACCTGAACTGTCAATCACACACAATTCTACATCTGAGCTGTCAATCACACACAGCGTTCCACCTTAAATGTCAATCACACACATTGCAACAGCTGAACTGTCACTCACACACAGTGCTGCACCTGAACTGTCAATCACGCACAATGCTACACCTGAACTGTCAATCACACACAGCGCTACACCGCACCTGTCATTCACACACAATGCTGCACCTCAACTGTCAATCACACACAATGCTGCACCTGAACTGTCAATCACACACAATGCTGCAACTCAACTGTCAATCATGCACAATGCTACACCTGAACTGTCCATCACACAAAATGCTGCACCTGAACTGTCAATCACACACAAAGCTACATCTGAAAGGTCATTCATACAAAGTGCTAGACCGGAACTGTCAATGACACACAATGCTACACGGGAACTGTCAATCACACATAGCGATACCCCTGAACTGCCATTCACACAAAAAGCTGCATCTGAACTGTCAATCACAGACAATGCCACACCTCAACTCTCAATCACACACAATGCTGCAACTGAACTGTCAATCACACACAATACTGCACCTGGACTGTCAATCACACACAGCACTACACCTTAACTGTCAATCACACACAATGCGACACCTGAACTTTCAGTCACACACTACGCTACATCTGAGCTGTCAATCACACACAGCGTTACACCTTAACTGTCAATCACACACAATGCTAACAAGAACTGTCAATCACACACAGCGCTACACCTGAACTGCCATTCACACACAATGCTGCACCTGAACTGTCAATCACACACAATGTGACAACTGAACTGTTACTCACACACAATGCTACACCTGAACTGTCAATCACACTCAATGCTGCACCTGAACTGTCAATCACACATGATGTTACACCTGAACTGTCAATCACACACAATGCTACACCTGAACTGTCAATCACACATGATGTTACACCTGAACTGTCAATCACACACAATGCTGCAACTGAACTGTCAATCACACACAATGCTACACCTGAACTGTAAATCACACACAATGCTACACCTGAAATGTCAATCACACACAGAGCTGCACCTGAACTGTCAATCACACACAATTCTACATCTGAGCTGTCAATCACACACAGCGTTCCGCCTTAAATGTCAATCACACACATTGCTACAGCTGAACTGTCACTCAAACACAGTGCTGCACCTGAACTGTCAATCACGCACAATGCTACATCTGAACGGTCAATCACACAAAATGCTACACCTGAACTGTCAATCACACACAGCGCTACACCGCAACTGTCATTCACACACAATGCTGCACCTCAACTGTCAATCACACACAATGCTGCACCTGAACTGTCAATCACACACAATGCTACACCTGATCTGTCATTCACACACAGCGCTGCAGTTGAACTGTCAATCACACACAATGCTACACCTCAACTGTCAATTACAGACAAAGCTGCACCTGAACTGTCAATCACACACAATGCTACACCTGAAATGTCAATCACACACAATGCTACACCTGAGCTGTCAATCACACATGATGTTACACCTGAACTGTCAATCACACACAATGCTGCAACTGAACTGTCAATCACACACAATGCTACACCTGAACTGTCAATCACACACAATGCTACACCTGAAATGTCAATCACACACAGAGCTGCACCTGAACTGTCAGTCATGCACAATGTTACAGCTGAACTGTCAATCACACACAATGCTACACCTCAACTGTCAATCACACACAATGTTACAGCTGAACTGTCAATCACACACAATGCTACACCTCAACTGTCAATCACAGACAATGCTGCACCTGAACTGTCAATCAGACACAATGTTACACCTGAACTCTCAATCAAACACATTGCTGCACCTCAACTGTCAATCACACACAATGCTTTACCTGAAGTGTCCATCACACAAAATGTTACATCTGAACTTTCAATCATACACAATGCTAAACGTGAACTGTCAATCACACACAATGCTACACCTGAACTGTCAATCACACAGCGCTCCAAATGAACTGTTATCACATGCATTGCTGCACCTGAACTGTCAATCACACACAGCACTACACCTGAACTGTCAAATGCAGACAGCGCTACACCTGAACTGTCAATCACACACAATGCTGTTCCTGAACTGTCAATCACATACAATGCAATACCTGAACCGTAATTCACACACAATGCTACACCTGAACTGACAATCACGCACAATGAAACACCTGAACTGTCAATCACAAACAGCGCTGCACCTGAACTGTCAATCACACACAATGCTACAACTGAACTGTCAATCACACACAGCGCTACACCTCAACTGTCAATCACACACAATGCTGCTCCTCAACTGTCAATCACACACAATGCAACACCTGAACTGCCAATAATAAAAGATGGCATACCAGAACTATCAATCACACACAATACTGCACCGAAACTGTCAATCACACACAGCGCAACACCTGAACTGTGAATCACACACAGCCCGACACCTGAACTGTCAATCACACACAATGATGCACCTCAACTGTCAATCACACACAACACTACACCTGTACTGTCCGTCACACACAATGCTACACCTGAACTGTTAAACATAAAGCACGACACCTGAACAGTCAATCACACTCTGCACTACACCTGAACTGTAAATCACACACAATGCTACACCTGAACTGTCAATCACAACAATGCTACACCTCAACTGACAATCACAGGCAATGCTGCACCAGAACTGTCAATCACACACAATGCTACACCTGAACTGTCAATTACACACAATGCTACACCTGAACTGCCAGTCACACACAGCGCTGCACCTGAACTGTCAATCACACACAATGCTACACCTGAACTGTCAATCCTACAGAATGCTACACCTGAACTGTCAATCACACACAGTGCTACAACTCATCTGTCAATCACACACAATGCTGCACCTCATCTTTCAATCACAGACAATGCTGCACCTCATCTGTCAATCACACACAATGCTACAGCTGAACTGTCAATCTCGCAAAATGCTACACCTCAACTGTCTATCACACACAATGCTACAGCTGAACTGTCAATCACACACAATGCTGCTCCTGAACTGTCAATCACACACAGCACTGCACCTCAACTGTCAATCACACACAATGCTGCACCTCAACTGTCAATTACACACAGCGCTACACCTGAACTGTCAATCACACACAATGCTGCTCCTGAACTGTCAATCACATACAATGCTACACCTGAACCGTAATTCACGCACAATGCTACACCTGAACTGTCAATCACACAGAATGCTGCACCTGAACTGTCAATCACACACAATGCTTACACCTGAACTGTCAATCACACACAATGCTGCACCTGAACTGTCAGTCACACACAATGCTGCACCTGAACTGTCAATCACATACAATGCTACAGCTGAACTGTCAATCACATACAGCGCGACACCTGGTCTGTCAATCACACAAGGTCCTGCACCTGAACTGTCAATCACATGCAATGCCATAGCTGAACTGTCAATCACACACAATGCTACACCTGAACTGTCAAACATACAGAATGTTACACCTGAACTGTCAATCACACACAGCGCTACAACGCAACTGTCAATCACACACAATACTGCACCTCATCTGTCAATCACAGACAATGCTGCAGCTCATCGGTCAATCACCCACAATACTACAGCTGAACTGTCAATAACGCACAAAGCTACACCTCAACTGTCATTCACAGACAATGCTATACCTGAACTGTCAATCACACACAATGCTACAACTGAACTGTCAATCACACTCAGCGCTACACCTGTTCTGTCATTCACACACAATGATGCACCTGAACTGTCAATCACACACACTGCTACACCTGAACTGTCAATCACACAAAATGCTACACCAGAACTATCAATCACACACAATACTGCACCTGAACTGTCAATCACACACAATGCTGCATCTCATCTGTCAATCACAGACAATGCAGCACCTGAACTGTCAATCACACACAACGCTCTACCTGAACTGTCAATCATACACAATGCTACACCTGAACAGTCAATCACACACAATGCTACACCTGAACTGTCAATCACACATGATGTTACACCTGAACTGTCAATCACACACAATGCTGCAACTTAACTGTCAATCACACACAATGCTACACCTGAACTGTCAATCACACACAATGCTACACCTGAAATGTCAATCACACACAGAGCTGCGCCTGAACTGTCAATCACACACAATTCTACATCTGAGCTGTCAATCACACACAGCGTTCCACCTTAAATGTCAATCACACACATTGCAACAGCTGACCTGTCACTCACACACAGTGCTGCACCTGAACTGTCAATCACGCACAATGCTACACCTGAACGGTCAATCACACACAATGCTACACCTGAACTGTCAATCACACACAGCGCTACACCGCAACTGTCATTCACACACAATGCTGCACCTCAACTGTCAATCACACACAATGCTGCACCTGAACTGTCAATCACACACAATGCTACACCTGATCTGTCAATCACACACAGCGCTGCAGTTGAACTGTCAATCACACACAATGCTGCACCTTATCATTCAATCACACACAATGCTACAGCTGAACTGGAAATCACACACAATGCTGCACCTCAAATGTCAATCACAGACAATGCTGCACCTGAACTGTCAATCACACACAATGCTACACCTGAAATGTCAATCACACACAATGCTACACCTGAACTGTCAGTCATGCACAATGTTACAGCTGAACTGTCAATCACACACAATGCTACACCTCAACTGTCAATCACACACAATGTTACAGCTGAACTGTCAATCACACACAATGCTACACCTCAACTGTCAATCACAGACAATGCTGCCCCTGAACTGTCAATCAGACACAATGTTACACCTGAACTGTCAATCAGACACAATGTTACAGCTGAACTGTCAATCACACACAATGCTACACCTGAACTGTCAATCACACACAGCACTACACCTGAACTCTCAATCAAACACAATGCTGCACCTCAACTGTCAATCACACACAATGCTTTACCTGAAATGTCCATCACACAAAATGTTACATCTGAACTTTCAATCATACACAATGCTAAACGTGAACTGTCAATCACACACAATGCTACACCTGAACTGTCAATCACACAGTGCTACAAATGAACTGTTATCACATGCATTGCTGCACCTGAACTGTCAATCACACACAGCACTACACCTGAACTGTCAAATGCAGACAGCGCTACACCTGAACTGTCAATCACACACAATGCTGCTCCTGAACTGTCAATCACATACAATGCAATACCTGAACCGTAATTCACACACAATGCTACACCTGAACTGACAATCACGCACAATGAAACACCTGAACTGTCAATCACAAACAGCGCTGCACCTGAACTGTCAATCACACACAATGCTACAACTGAACTGTCAATCACACACAGCGCTACACCTCAACTGTCAATCACACACAATGCTGCTCCTCAACTGTCAATCACACACAATGCAACACCTGAACTGCCAATAATAAAAAATGGCACACCAGAACTATCAATCACACACAATACTGCACCGAAACTGTCAATCACACACAGCGCAACACCTGAACTGTGAATCACACACAGCCCTACACCTGAACTGTCAATCACACACAATGATGCACCTCAACT
Organism: Somniosus microcephalus; assembly: GCF_052327205.1. Taxonomy (NCBI): domain Eukaryota; kingdom Metazoa; phylum Chordata; class Chondrichthyes; order Squaliformes; family Somniosidae; genus Somniosus; species Somniosus microcephalus. The sequence goes on from NC_140992.1 coordinate 168,338,119, forward strand.
GTCAATCACACACAACACTACACCTGTACTGTCCGTCACACACAATGCTACACCTGAACTGTTAAACATAAAGCACTACACCTGAACAGTCAATCACACTCTGCACTACACCTGAACTGTAAATCACACACAATGCTACACCTGAACTGTCAATCACAACAATGCTACACCTCAACTGACAATCACAGACAATGCTGCACCAGAACTGTCAATCACACACAATGCTACACCTGAACTGTCAATTACACACAATGCTACACCTGAACTGTCAATCCTACAGAATGCTACACCTGAACTGTCAATCACACACAGTGCTACAACTCAACTGTCAATCACACACAATGCTGCACCTCATCTTTCAATCACAGACAATGCTGCACCTCATCTGTCAATCACACACAATGCTACAGCTGAACTGTCAATCACACACAATGCTGCACTTGAACTGTCAATCACACACAGCACTGCACCTCAACTGTCAATCACACACAATGCTGCACCTCAACTGTCAATTACACACAGCGCTACACCTGAACTGTCAATCACACACAATGCTGCTCCTGAACTGTCAATCACATACAATGCTACACCTGAACCGTAATTCACACACAATGCTACACCTGAACTGTCAATCACACAGAATGCTGCACCTGAACTGTCAATCACACACAATGCTTACACCTGAACTGTCAATCACACACAATGCTGCACCTGAACTGTCAGTCACACACAATGCTGCACCTGAACTGTCAATCACACACAATGCTACAGCTGAACTGTCAATCACATACAGCGCTACACCTGGTCTGTCAATCACACAAGGTCCTGCACCTGAACTGTCAATCACATGCAATGCCATACCTGAACTGTCAATCACACGCAATGCTACACCTGAACTGTTAATCACACACAATGCTACACCTGAACTGTCAAACATACAGAATGTTACACCTGAACTGTCAATCACACACAGCGCTACAACTCAACTGTCAATCACACACAATACTGCACCTCATCTGTCAATCACAGACAATGCTGCAGCTCATCAGTCAATCACCCACAATACTACAGCTGAACTGTCAATAATGCACAAAGCTCCACCTCAACTGTCATTCACAGACAATGCTACACCTGAACTGTCAATCACACACAATGCTACAACTGAACTGTCAATCACACTCAGCGCTACACCTGTACAGTCAATCACACACAATGCTATACCTGAACTGTCAGTCGCAAACAATGCTGCACCTGAACTGTCAGTCACACACAAATGCTGCACCCGAGCTGTCAATCACACACAATGCTACACCTGAAATGTTAATCACACACAATGCTACACCTGTTCTGTCATTCACACACAATGATGCACCTGAACTGTCAATCACACACTGCTACACCTGAACTGTCAATCACACAAAATGCTACACCAGAACTATCAATCACACACAATACTGCACCTGAACTGTCAATCACACACAATGCTGCACCTCAACTGTCCATCACACACAACACTACACCTGTACTGTCCGTCACACACAATGCTACACCTGAACTGTTAAACATAAAGCACTACACCTGAACAGTCAATCACACTCTGCACTACACCTGAACTGTAAATCACACACAATGCTACACCTGAACTGTCAATCACAACAATGCTACACCTCAACTGACAATCACAGACAATGCTGCACCAGAACTGTCAATCACACACAATGCTACACCTGAACAGTCAATTACACACAATGCTACACCTGAACTGCCAGTCACACACAGCGCTGCACCTGAACTGTCAATCACACACAATGCTACACCTGAACTGTCAATCCTACAGAATGCTACACCTGAAATGTCAATCACACACAGTGCTACAACTCAACTGTCAATCACACACAATGCTGCACCTCATCTTTCAATCACAGACAATGCTGCACCTCATCTGTCAATCACACACAATGCTACAGCTGAACTGTCAATCACACACAATGCTACACCTGAACTGTCAATCACACACAGCACTGCACCTCAACTGTCAATCACACACAATGCTGCACCTCAACTGTCAATTACACACAGCGCTACACCTGAACTGTCAATCACACACAATGCTGCTCCTGAACTGTCAATCACATACAATGCTACACCTGAACCGTAATTCACACACAATGCTACACCTGAACTGTCAATCACACAGAATGCTGCACCTGAACTGTCAATCACACACAATGCTTACACCTGAACTGTCAATCACACACAATGCTGCACCTGAACTGTCAGTCACACACAATGCTGCACCTGAACTGTCAATCACACACAATGCTACAGCTGAACTGTCAATCACATACAGCGCTACACCTGGTCTGTCAATCACACAAGGTCCTGCACCTGAACTGTCAATCACATGCAATGCCATACCTGAACTGTCAATCACACGCAATGCTACACCTGAACTGTTAATCACACACAATGCTACACCTGAACTGTCAAACATACAGAATGTTACACCTGAACTGTCAATCACACACAGCGCTACAACTCAACTGTCAATCACACACAATACTGCACCTCATCTGTCAATCACAGACAATGCTGCAGCTCATCGGTCAATCACCCACAATACTACAGCTGAACTGTCAATAATGCACAAAGCTACACCTCAACTGTCATTCACAGACAATGCTACACCTGAACTGTCAATCACACACAATGCTACAACTGAACTGTCAATCACACTCAGCGCTACACCTGTACAGTCAATCACACACAATGCTATACCTGAACTGTCAGTCGCAAACAATGCTGCACCTGAACTGTCAGTCACACACAAATGCTGCACCCGAGCTGTCAATCACACACAATGCTACACCTGAAATGTTAATCACACACAATGCTACACCTGTTCTGTCATTCACACACAATGATGCACCTGAACTGTCAATCACACACTGCTACACCTGAACTGTCAATCACACAAAATGCTACACCAGAACTATCAATCACACACAATACTGCACCTGAACTGTCAATCACACACAATGCTGCACCTCAACTGTCCATCACACACAACACTACACCTGTACTGACAGTCACACACAATGCTACACCTGGACTGTGAATCATAAAGCACTACACCTGAACTGTCAATTACACACAATGCTGCACCTGCACTGTCAATCACACACATTGCTAAACCTGAACTGTCAATCACACACAGCGCTGCACCTGAACTGTCAATCACGCACAATGCTACACCTGAACTGTCAATCACACACAATGCTACACCGGAACTGTCAATCACACACATTGCTAAACCTGAACTGTCAATCACACACAGCGCTGCACCTGAACTGTCAATCACGCACAATGCTACACCTGAACTGTCAATCACACACAATGCTACACCGGAACTGTCAATCACACACAGCGCTACACCTCAACTGTCAATCACACACAATGCTGCACCTCAACTGTCAAGCACACACAATGCTGCACCTGAACTGTCAATCACACACAATGCTACACCTGAATGGCAATCACACACAATGCTACACCTGATCTGTCAATCACACACAGCGCTGCACCTGAACTGTCAATCACACAGAATGCTACACCTGAACTGTCAAACATGCAGAATGCTACAACTGAACTGTCAATCAAACAAAGCGCTAAAACTCAACTGTCAATCACACACAATGCTGCACCTCATCTGCCAATCACAGAAAATGCTGCACCTCATCTGTCAATCACACACAATGCTACAGCTGAACTGTCGATCATGCACAATGCTACACCTTAACTGTCAATCACAGACAATGCTGCACCTGAACTGTCAATCACACACAATACTACACCTGAACTGTCAATCACACACAATGCTACAGCTGAACTGTCAATCACACACATTGCTACACCGAACTGCCAATCACACACAGCACTGCACCTCAACTGTCAATCACACACAATGCTGCACCTCAACTGTCAATCACACACAATGCTAAACCTGAAGTGTCAATCACAGACAATGCTACACCTCAAATGTCAATCAAACACAATGCTGCACCACAAATGTCAATCACACACAATGCTATACCTGAACTGTCCATCACACAAAATTCTACATCTGAACTATCAATCAAACACAATGCTACACTTGAACTGTAAATCACACACAACGCTACACCTGAACTGTCAATCACAGACAATGCCACAACTGAATTGTCAATCACACACAATGCTACACCTGAACTGTCAATCACGCACAATGATACACCTGAACTGTCAATCACACACAGCGCTGCACCTGAACCGACAATCACACACAATGCTACAGCTGAACTGTCAATCACACACAATGCTACACCTGAAGTGTCAATCACAGACAATGCTACACCTCAAATGTCAATCAAACACAATGCTGCACGACAAATGTCAATCACACACAATGCTATACCTGAACTGTCCATCACACAAAATTCTACATCTGAACTGTCAATCAAACACAATGCTACACTTGAACTGTCAATCACACACAACGCTACACCTGAACTGTCAATCACAGACAATGCCACAACTGAATGGTCAATCACACACAATGCTACACCTGAACTGTCAATCATACACAATGCTACATGTGAACTGTCAATCACACACAATGCTATACCTGAACCGTAATTCACACACAATGCTACACCTGAACTGTCAATTACGCACAATGATACACCTGAACTGTCAATCACACACAGCGCTGCACCTGAACTGTCAATCACACACAATGCTACAGCTGAACTGTCAATCACACACAGCGCTACACCTCAACTGTCAATCACACACAATGCTGCTCCTCAACTGTCAATCAGACACAATGCTACAACTGAACTGTCAATCACACACAGCGCTACACCTCAACTGTCAATCACACACAATGCTGCTCAACTGTCAATCACACACAATGCTACACCTGAACTGTCAATCACACAGAATGCTACACATCAACTGTCAATCACACACAATGCTACACCTGAACTATCAATCACACACAATGCTACAACTGAACTATCAGTCACAGACAATGCTGCACCTGAACTGTCAGTCACACACAATGCTGCACCTGAACTGTCAATCACACACAATGCTACGCCTGAACTGTCAATCACATACAGCGCTACACCTGGTCTGTCAATCACACAAGGTCCTGCACCTGAACTGCCAATCACACACAATGCTATACCTGAACTGTCAATCACACGCAATGCTACACCTGAACTGTCAATCGCACACAATGCTGCACCTGAACTGTCAATCACACGCAATGCTACACCTGAACTGTCAATCACACACAATGCTGCACCTGAATTTGCAATCACACACAATGCTACACCTAAACTGTCAATCAGACAAAGCGCAATACCTGAACTGTCAATCACACACAATGCTATACCTGAACTGTCACTCGCACACAATGCTACACCTGAACTGTCAATCACACTCAAATGCTGCACCTGAGCTATGAATCACACACAATGCTACACCTGAACTGTCAATCACACACAATGCTACACCTGTTCTGTCAATCACACACAATGCTGCACCTGAACTGTCAATCACACACACTGCTATACCTGAACTGTCAATCACACAAAATGCTACACCAGAACTGTCAATCACACACAATACTGCACCTGAACTGTCAATCACACACAGCGCTACACCTGAACTGTCAATCACACACAACCCTGCACCTGAACTGTCAATCACACACAATGCTGCACCTCAACTGTCAATCACACACAACACTACACCTGTACTGTCCGTCACACACGATGCTACACCTGAACTGTCAATCATAAAGCACCACACATGAACTGTCAATCATACACAATGCTGCACCTGAACTGTCAATCACACTCTGCGCTACATGTGAACTGTCAATCACACACAATGCTACACCTGAACTGTCAATAGCAGACAATGCTGCACCAGGACTGTCAATCACACACAATGCTACACCTGAACTGTCAATCACACACATTGCTACACCTCAACTGTCAATCACACACATCACTGCACCTGAACTGTCAATCACGCACAATGCTACACCTGAACTGTCAATCACACACAATGCTACACCTGATCTGTCAATCACACACAGCACTGCACCAGAACTGTCAATCACACACAATGCTACACCTCAACTGTCAATCATACAGAACGCTACACCTCAACTGTCAATCACACACAGCGCTACAACTCAACTGTCAATCACACACAATGCTTCACCTCATCTGTCAATCACACACAATGCTGCAGCTGAACTGGCAATCACACACAAAGCTACACCTCAAATGTCAATCACAGACAAAGCTGCACCTGAACTGTCAATCACACACAATGCTGCACCTCATCTGTCAATCACACACAATGCGACATCTGAAATGTCAATCACACACAACACAACACCTGAACTGTCAATCACATACAATGCTACACCTGAACTGTCAATCATACTGAACGCTACACCTGAACTGTCAATCACACACAGCGCTACAACTCAACTGTCAATCACACACAATGCTTCACCTCATCTGTCAATCACACACAATGCTACAGCTGAACTGGCAATCACACACAAAGCTACACCTCAAATGTCAATCACAGGCAAAGCTGCACCTGAACTGTCAATCACACACAATGCTGCACCTCATCTGTCAATCACACACAATGCTACATCTGAAATGTCAATCACACACAACACCTGAACTGTCAATCACACACAATGCTGCACCTCAACTGTCAATCACCCACAACACTACACCTGTACTGACCGTCACACACAATGCTACACCTGAACTGTGAATCATAAAGCACTACACCTGAACTGTCAATCACACACAATGCTGCACCTGCACTGTCAATCACACTCTGCGCTACACCTGAACTGTAAATCACACACAATGCTACACCCGAACTGTCAATCACACACAATGCTACACCTGAACTGACAATCACAGACAATGCTGCACCAGAACTGTCAATCACACACAATGCTACACCTGAACTGTCAATCACGCACAATGCTGCACCTGAACTGTCAATCACACACAGCGATGCACCTGAACTGTCAATCACACAGAATGCTACACCTGAACAGTCAAACATACAAAATGCTACACCTGAACTGTCAGTCAAACACAGCGCTAAAACTCAACTGTCAATCACACACAATGCTGCACCTCATCTGCCAATCACAGAAAATGCTGCACCTCATCTGTCAATCACACACAATGCTACAGCTGAACTGTCAATCGTGCACAATGCTACACCTCAACTGTCAATCACAGACAATGCTGCACCTGAGCTGTCAATCACACGCAATGCTACAGCTGAACTGTCAATCACACACATTGCTATGCCAAACTGTCACTCACACACAGCACTACACCTCAACTGTCAATTAAACACAATGCTGCACCACAAATGTCAATCACACACAATGCTATACATGAACTGTCCATCACACAAAATTCTACATAGGAACTGTCAATCAAACACAATGCTACACTTGAACTGTCAATCACACACAACGCAACACCTGAACTGTCAATCACAGACAATGCCACAACTGAATTGTCAATCACACACAATGCTACACCTGAACTGTCAATCACACACAGCGCTACACCTGAACTGTCAATCATACACAATGCTACACGCGAACTGTCAATCACACACAATGCTACACCTGAACATTCAATCACACATAGCGCTACAACTGAACTGTCAATCACACGCATTGCTGCACCTGAACTGTCAATCACACACAGCAGTACACCTGAACTGTCAAATGCACACAGCACTGCACCTGAACTGTCAATCACACACAGTGCTGCACCTGAACTGTCAATCACACACAATGCTACAGCTGAACTGTCAATCACACACAGCGCTACACCTCAACTGTCAATCACACACAATGCTGCCCCAACCTGTCAATCACACACAATGCTACAACTGAACTGTCAATCACACACAGCGCTACACCTCAACTGTCAATCACACACAATGCTACACCTGAACTGTCAATCACACAGAATGCTACACATCAACTGTCAATCACACACAATGCTGCTCCTGAACTGTCAATCACATACAATGCTATACCTGAACCGTAATTCACACACAATGCTATACCTGAACTGTCAATCACGCACAATAAAACACCTGAACTGTCAATCACACACAGCGCTGCACCTGAACTGTCAAACAGACATAGTGCTACACCTGAACTGTCAATCACACACTATGCTACAACTTAACTGTCAATCACCCCCAATGCTGCATCTGAACTGTCAATCACACACAATGCTGTGCTTGAAATGTCAATCACACGCAATGCTACAACTGAACTGTCAATCACACACAATGCAGCGCCTGACCTGTCAATCACACAAAATGCTACACCTGAACTGTCAATCACACACAGTGCTGCACCTGAACTGTCAATCACACACAATGCTACAACTGAACTGTCAGTCACAGACAATGCTGCACCTGACCTGTCAGTTACACACAATGCTGCACCTGAAATGTCAATCACACACAATGGTACGCCGGAACTGTCAATCACATACAGCGCTACACCTGGTCTGTCAATCACACAAGGTCCTGCACCTGAACTATCAATCACATACAATGCTATACCTGAACTGTCAATCACACGCAATGCTACACCTGAACTGTCAATCGCACACAATGCTGCAGCTGAACTATCAATCACACACAATGATACACCTGAACTGTCAATCACACACAATGCTACACCTGAACTGTCAATCACACACAATGCTACACCAGGACTGTCAATCACACACAGCGCTACACCTGAACTGTCAATCACACACAATGCTACAACTGAACTGTCAATCACACTCAGCACTACACCTGTACTGTCAATCACACACAATGCTATACCTGAACTGTCATTCGCACACAATGCTACACCTGAACTGTCAATCACACATATTGCTACACCTCAAGTGTCAATCACACACATCGCTGCACCTCAACTGTCAATCACGCACAATGCTACACCTGATCTGTCAATCACACACAGCGCTGCACCTGAACTGTCAATCACACACAATGCTACACCTGAACTGTCAATCATACAGAACGCTACACCTGAACTGTCAATTACACACAGTGCTACAACTCAACTGTCAATCACACACAATGCTTCACCTCATCTGTCAATCACACACAATGCTACAGCTGAACTGGCAATCACACACAAAGCTACACCTCAAATGTCAATCACAGAGAAAGCTGCACCTGAATTGTCAATCACACACAATGCTGCACCTCATCTGTCAATCACACACAATGCTACATCTGAACTGTCAGTCACACACAATGCAACACCTGAACTGTCAATCACACACAGCGCTACACCTCAATTGTCAATCACACACAATGCTGCACCTCATCTGTCAATCACACACAATGCTACAGCTGAACTGTCAATCAAGCACAATGCTACAACTCAACTGTCACTCACAGAAAATGCTGCACCTGAACTGTCAATGACACAGAATGCTATACCTGAACTGTCCATCACACAAAATGCTGCATCTGAACTGTCAATCAAACACAATGCCACACTTGAACTGTCAATCACACACAAAGCTACACCTGAACTGTCAATCACAGGCAATGCCACAACTGAATTGTCAATCATACACAATGCTACACCTGAACTGTCAATCACACACAATGCTACACCAGAACTGTCAATCACACACAGCGCTACACCTGAACTGTCAATCACACACAATGCTGCTTGTGCTGTCTCTCTGTAGCAATTTATGTTAGCATTCCAGTTAATTCAGGGGTTTGAGTAAGTTGGGTCGATTCCCATTGTGTGCTGCCACCTAGTGGCTATTTGGTACCTAGCAACTGCAGTAAAAGTGCGGTAAAGTGCAGTAAAGCACAGTAAGTGCAGTAAACTACAGACCTACAGCGGCACATGCTCTGGGAAGTTATATTGTTCCCACGCCTGAGTCTTGGATATTATTTGTCTGTAAGTACTTGAGAATGTTATAGATGATTAGTGTACACTGTATGTTGCAGAAAATGTTTAGTTTGTAACTTTTCTCTGTAAGCAAACTTACACAGCTAGCCGTGAAGTGCTCGCTCTCTGTCTAGCTGGTTAACTAGTAGCTGTATTTTGATGCACTATGTACAGGGCTAATTTAAAGAGAATGCCTGCCAGTTTGCTAAATGTATATTCACAGTAAGCTATGTTTCCACGTGTTTGGTAATTTACATTCCAAATGTATTGTGTTGCTCAGGCGTACCTAAATTTGTGTATGCATATCAGTTATGCGATTGTATACTAATGTGTGCTTCCATTTCTGTGTTGTATTTCAGTTTTACAATAAGAATCTTTCAGTAAAGCTTTACAAGAAAAGTCAAGCGTTGTGATTTTTATGGGAAGATATCAAGTTGTTAGCTACCTGTCTAGCTCTGCATAGGAACGCGCTGCGAGGGCAGAAAAGTAAAAAGACAACAGCACAGTGGGCTCAAGCACAAGAAGATACCACTCAGCTACCATGAGTCTATGCTCAGGAAGACAATATACCATAGAGGACGTCGACCAGCCAATCGAGAAGCATGAGCCTCTCCGAGCAAATGATGCCACGTCACAGTCCTCTAAAGCATCCTCTAGATCATCTCGGCGGTCCAGCAGACCGTCGTCATCGACAGCTTCTGCAGCCGCCAAAGCACGTGCCAAGGCAAAAGCTGCCCAGGCTCAATTGTCCTTCGCTGAAAACGAAGCTAGTGTGATGAAGCAGAGAGCTGACCTCGACACTAGTGTGATGAAGCAGAGAGCTGACCTCGACGCTAGTGTGATGAAGCAGAGAGCTGACCTCGACGCCAGTCTCCACATTCTCCAAAGCCAGAGAGCTGCCGCTGCCGCTGAAGCTGAAGCCGCAGCTTATGAAGAAGGTGAGAAGAATGAATGCGGGGAGCCCAGCCATGAAGCATATGTTCTAGAACAGCCCCTCAGTCCAGTGCAATGTACAAGTGAGTATGTCCAACAACACTCCAAATTGTTCTTCAAGGAAGCATCCAGGTATCTCGACGCAGAACCAGCTACTCACCACAGTAGCAAACAGCCTGTTTTTGGAGACACTGAGCTTAAAGGAGAAGAAACAAGTAAGAGTTACCTGCAGAGACCTCCACAGCACTCGGCCAATCCAGTCAAGCAGTCCTCACCCGAGCCACAAGGTGCACAAGACCTCGCTAGGTACCTTATCCGCCGAGAATTGTTAAGTTCAGGCCTTCTAGAATTTGATGACCATCCTGAAAATTATTGGTCATGGAAAGCGTCCTTCCTGAGTACCACCAAGGACTTGAATCTGTCAGCCAGAGAAGAACTAGATTTGATGAAAAAGTGGCTCGGAGCTGAGTCGTCAGAACAGGCGAAGAGAATTCGCTCAGCGCACGTCCGCAATCCCACAGCAGGCCTCAACCTGGTTTGGCAACGTCTCGAAGACTGTTATGGGACACCAGAAGTCATTGAACACGCACTGCTCAAGAAGATTGAGGACTTTCCGAAGCTAACCAACAAAGATAATGTCGAGCTCCGAGAACTTGGCGACATTCTCCTCAAAGTGGAGTGTGCCAAGGGAGAAGGTTACCTGACCGGCCTCTCGTAATTGGATACAGCTCGTGGGGTAAGCCCAATAGTGGAAAAGCTCCCCTACAACCTTCAAGAGAAATGGATAGCTAAGGGATCCAAGTACAAGGAGGACAATGGAGTGGCATTTCCCCCCTTCTCTCTCTTCTCCAGGTTCGTCCAACAACAGGCAAAGGTGAGGAATGATCCAAGTTTCACTTTCTCCACCTCCAGCAGTTACGCTCCTTCGAGAACAGAGAAACCCACAAAGTACAGCAATAAAGCCTCTGTGAGCGTGCACAAAACAGATGTTCCAGCTGAACCCTCAGTCAACCAATCCAGTTCTGCTGGGAATAAAGTGGATGACCCAGATCGTCAGTGTCCAATACACAAGAAGCCCCACCCACTCAAAAAGTGTCGAAGCTTTAGAGACAAGCCTATTGATGAGCGCAAATCATACCTGAAAGAGAATCGCATCTGCTTCAGGTGTTGTGGGTCGACTATGCACATGGCAAAAGACTGCAAGGCGACAATCAAGTGCTTTGAGTGCAACAGTGAAAAACACATCGCAGCCCTGCATCCAGGTCCTCCTCCTTCAACCACCGAGAGTGCTGCGGTTGACAAAGAGGATAGCGGGGAGCAAAGCGAAAGCACATCTTCTTCAGTCACCTCCAAGTGTACAGAGGTTTGTGGAAATGCAAGCAGCCCACGCTCATGCTCCAAAATCTGCTTGGTTAAAGCATATCCTGCAGGGAGAAAGGAGAAGGCAATCAAAATGTACGCAGTGCTTGATGAGCAAAGTAACAAGTCTCTAGCGAAGACAGAATTCTTCAATCTCTTTGAAGTCAAGGCCAGCGCAGCTCCGTACATGCTAAAAACCTGTGCAGGGACAACAGAGACTACGGGTAGGAGAGTTGGGAACTTCATGATCGAGTCCATGGATGGGAAACTACAGCTTCCCCTCCCCACCTTAATTGAGTGTGACATGATGCCAGATGATAGGACGGAAATTCCCTCCCCAGAGGTTGCACGCCATCAGCCCCACCTACAGCCAGTTGCGAACAAGATTCCAACTGTGGACCCGGACGCTCCAATCCTCCTGCTCTTGGGAAGAGACATCTTAAGGGTGCACAAGGTGCGTGAGCAAATCAACGGGCCCCACAATGCTCCTTATGCGCAGCGGCTTGACCTGGGATGGGTCCTCGTGGGTGGAGTTTGCCTGGGAACAGTCCACAAACCAGCGGGTGTCAACGTCTATAAAGCAAACGTGTTGCACAACGGTCGCACATCCTTTCTCAGCCCATGCCCAAACAGGATCCAGGTAAAGGAAGACTACGATGGCATGACGCAGCATCATAGGTCAACCTCCTCTGCCTGTGAGGAAGAGGCAGGCCTCACTGTGAGCACAGACAGCCTAGGATGCTCAGTGTTTGAAAGGTCCAAGGATGATGACAAGCCAGCACTATCCATGGACGACAAAGCTTTCCTAACCATCATGGATGAGGAGGTTTACCAGGACGATGGACACAGCTGGGTGGCACCCTTACCATTTCACTCTCCCAGACGCCGTCTTCCGAGTAACAGGGAACAAGCTATGAAGCGCCTCTGCTCACTCAGGAGAACACTGGAGAAAAGGCCAGAAATGAAGGGCCATTACATAGAGTTCATGCAGAAGATGCTGGACAACGACCAAGCTGAGCCTGCTCCACCTCTGGAGGAAGGTAAAGAACACTGGTACCTGCCAACATTCGGTGTGTATCACCCACAAAAGCCAGACCAGTTACGAGTTGTGTTTGATTCAAGTGCTGAATGTAAAGGAGTGTCTCTGAACGATGTACTCCTCAGCGGCCCAGACTTGAACAACGCCTTGTTGGGAGTTCTTCTGCAGTTCAGGAAAGAACCTGTAGCCCTGACAGCAGATGTGCAGCAAATGTTTTATTGCTTCGTCGTCCGAGAAGACCACAGGGACTATCTCCGCTACCGGTGGCATGAGGACAACGACATCAACAAGAATGTGGTGGAGTACAGGATGAAGGTCCACGTGTTTGGAAACAGCCCTTCACCTGCTGTGGCTATCTACTGCATGAGGCGAGCTGCTCAGAAAGGTGAGCAAGAATATGGCTCCGATGCGAAGCATTTTGTTGAGAGACAGTTCTATGTTGACGATGGTCTTACCTCGGTTACCACACCTGAAGAAGCAATAGATCTCCTGACAAGAACCAGAGCGATGTTGGCAGAGTCCAACCTGAGACTACACAAGGTAGCATTGAACAGTGGACAGGTGATGGAAGCCTTCCCTGCAGAGGACCGTGCCAAGGATCTGAAGGAATTGCACCTTGGAGTGGATCCTCTCCCCCTTCAACGGAGCCTGGGGCTCTCCTGGAACCTGGAAACAGACAGCTTCACATTCCTGGTGTCCCGTGAAGAAAGGCCATTCACACGGAGAGGCGTCCTGTCCACAGTCAACAGTTTGTACGACCCTTTGGGGTTCGTAGCTCCCATAACAATGCAAGGAAAAGCATTAGTACGGGAACTCTCATCGGATCAGAGTGAGTGGGATGCTCCACTCCTCCCAGAAAAAGAAGCAAAATGGAACCTATGGAAGGAGTCCTTGAAGGCTCTCGAAGACCTGCACATAGAGAGGTGCTACATTCCAGGCTCGCTGTCTTCAACACAGAGAAGAGAGCTGTGCATCTTCTCAGACGCTTCCACAGTAGCAATAGGAGCTGTGGCCTACTTGAGAGCAGCTGACACCGATGGGAAATACCATGTGGGATTCGTTATGGGGAAGTCCAAGTTGGCCCCTCGGCCTGCCCACACCATTCCACGTCTCGAGCTTTGTGCAGCTGTGTTGGCTGTTCAACTGTACGAGTTGATCAGAGACGAGATTGACATCGATGTGGGCGCCGTCAAGTTCTCCACGGACAGCAAGATTGTACTTGGTTACATCCACAACTCCACAAGAAGGTTTTATGTGTATGTTTCCAACCAGGTGACTCGTATCAGATGATCCACTCACCCTGACCAGTGGTGCTATGTCTCCACAGACCTGAACCCTGCAGACCATGCTACCAGGTCTATACCAGCAGCACACCTACAGCAAAGCAGTTGGTTCTCGGGCCCCTCTTTCCTGTCTAATGTCAACACAGAGGAGACTCCTGAGTCCAATCCCTTCACCCTTGTGGAGCCTGAAGCTGATACCGAGATTCGGCCTGAAGTTACGACCCTGGTCACCAAAGCCTCAGAATCTCAGTTGGGCTCACAACGCTTCGAGCGATTCTCAAGCTGGAGAACACTCTGCCGAACCACAGCCCGACTCATTCATGTAGCAGCAGCCTTCAAGGGGAATTCGGACAACGTAGAACGCAAAGGATGGAAATGTTCTAAAGAAGTATCCAGCACAAGTGAGCTTTCACAAGCCAAAGGTGTGATCATTCGCTCTGTCCAGCATGATGTCTTCAAGGAGGAATTCAAATGTCTTGAAGAGGGACAGACATTCCCCAAGCAAAGCCCACTTAAAAAGCTCAACCCAGTTACAGATGAAGATGGTTTGCTCCGGGTCGGAGGGCGCATATCATCTGCAGACTTGTCAAGAGAAGAAAAGCACCCTCTGATCATCCCGCGCACCCATCACATTGCCACACTACTCGTGAGATACTATCATGAGCAAGTGGCTCACCAAGGATGACACATAACAGAAGGAGCTATCCGAGCAGCCGGATACTGGATAATCGGGAGCAAGCGTCTGGTTTCTTCCGTTATCCACAAGTGTGTTACCTGCCGCAAGTTACGAGGGAGGTTAGAGGACCAAAAGATGGCAGACTTGCCCGCTGACAGACTCACTCTAGAGCCTCCATTCACCAGCGTGGGCCTTGACGTCTTTGGGCCATGGACCATCATGACGCGTCGCACAAGAGGAGGTAGTGCAGGCAGCAAGCGCTGGGCGGTGCTCTTTACGTGCATGTCTACCAGAACTGTGCACATTGAGCTGATCGAATCCATGTCAACAGACAGCTTTATCAATGCCCTGAGGAGGTTTTTCTCAATCCGTGGTCCAGCCAAACTTCTCCGCTCTGACAGAGGGACTAACTTTGTGGGTGCCTGTAAGGAGTTGGACATCCACACGGACGATGCAGCGGTAGGAAGCTACCTCCAAAAGAAAGGATGCACGTGGGTATTTAACCCCCCGCATTCATCCCACATGGGTGGTTCATGGGAGAGGCTCATCGGTGTTGCCAGGCGTATTCTGGATGCTATGCTGCTTCGGACGGGACCTACTCGTCTCACACACGACGTCTTAAGCACTCTCATGGCTGAAGTCATGGCGATCATGAATGCAAGACCCCTGGTGCCGGTGTCCACCGACCCAGACATGCCTGCAGTCCTCACCCCAACGATGCTCCTGACTCAAAAGATGAGTGCTATTTCAGCCCCCTCTGGAAATTTTGACATGGCTGAGCTGCACAGGAAGCAGTGGAAGCAAGTCCAGTGTCTTGCAGACACTTTTTGGAAGAGATGGAGAGGAGAGTATTTGTCCACCCTACAGAGCCGTAGGAAATGGACAGAAGACAAGCCAAATGTCAAAGTGAGAGATGTTGTCTTGCTGAAAGACAGCCAAGCACACAGAAATGAATGGCCAGTGGGACTGGTTGTCAAAACTCTGCCGAGCAGGGACAAGAGGGTCCGCAAGGTGGAGGTGAAGATTGTCAAGGAGGGTACTGTCAAAGTGTTTCCGAGGCCAGTCTCAGAGATCGTAGTCCTCCTTTCTGAAGAAACCTAGAGAACGGATTTTGCGTATGTTTGCAGCCAAATGACGTTTTCTTTAGGTTTATTTTGTATCTGTAGTGGTACAATGGAATTGTACCAAGCGGGGAGTGTGTTGTCTCTCTGTAGCAATTTATGTTAGCTTTCCAGTTAATTCAGGGGTTTGAGTAAGTTGGGTCGATTCTGTTGTGTATGTAATATGTGTGCTACTTTGAACCTATGGACAGGACTGCACTACTTGTAGGGCGTAGTGATATGCAGTACCACTCCTGGCCATAGGGGTATAAATAGTACTGTGGGTACTGATCTCCCCTCAGTTCCCGCCTGTGGGCATGAAGTAAAGACCTACGTATAGTCCCTACCTCCAACCAGTAAAGACCTGTTTGAGTTATACGTTTAAGTCTCTGTGTTAATTGTTCAATACAATACACATACTTAACACTGGCGACGAGTCAGGTTCTTACCCTGCGGCAGTTGAAGAGAGGTTTCAAACATCACCACCCCACTAGAAGCGACAGGCTTTAGGACTCTGAAGCCTCCATCAGCGACTGAGCACTGGAGTGCAGCAGCCATCCTGACAGCTTCCAGCGACTGACAGAAGTCTTTCTGCAGTTTCCTTGTTCAACCTAGGTGGTGGGGTAAGCCGTGCAGCGTGGGCTGCAAAGACAGGGCTGGGGAAGTTGGAGAAGATAAGGGCGATCGCAATCCCTGATAAGAGCCGCGGTGAAACGCGCGAGCGGGTAAGCCAGAGCCCGGGAGGGAGCGAGCAAGAGCCGCTTCGGTCGGGAGCCACTTCGCGATCCAGCGATCGCATCCGCTGATAAGGGCCGCACTCGGGCGATCGCGGCGAAGATAAGGGCCGCACTCGGGGGCTGAAGGGAGACGGCGTCGGGGGACGGGTGAAGACCGCCAAGCGCGGGAAAACCGCCATTTTGTGGGCGGAGGACGACGGCAAGAGCGGGAAGCCGCCATCTTTGATAACAAGTAAACAAAATAAAATCTGAGAAATTGCAAATCTACAATGCCTAAACACGGGAATATTAGTACCTTTGATAGTGACCTCGAAGATTGGGCCATATATGTTGAAAGAGTAAAAAATTATTGTAAGGCCAATAAAATTCGTGACCAAGATAAAGCTCTAACATTATTAAATTTAATGGGTGCGAAGACATACGGGCAATTGAAACACCTGTTATCACCAGATGAACCGGCGGATAAGACGTTCGATGAGATTGTTACTGTCCTGAAAGATCATCTAAACCCCACGCTGCTGATGCTAGCGGAACGATTTAAATTTTATGACAGAAGGCAGCTACAGCATGAAAGCAATGCTGAATATTTGCTGGAATTGCGTAAATTAGCGAAATATTGCCAGTTTGGAACGGGACTGACAGATGCACTACGAGACAAATTTGTGTGTGGTTTATTTAAACAGGATACACAAAAGCGACTGCTCGAGGAGAATGAGCTGACGCTTGAGAAGGCGGTCACTATGGCAGCAGCACACGAAGCCGCAGCGAGAGGCACGGCAGTAATGCAGCTACGGTCACCGGAGCTCAGTGCACACAAATTGGGTGTGAGTTCTGGCAAATGTTATCGTTGTGGAAAGACAACGCATGATCAGAACCAGTGTTGGTTTAAAAACCAAGAATGTAGAACTTGTGGTAGGCTTGGACATATAGCTAGAGTATGCAGGTCAGGGAAGAAGACCAGCAACAAGAAGTCACCGCAAGGAAAATACGCAAAGGTACACAAGGTGACCGAACAGGAGTCCGATTCAGACGCTAGCAGTAATGAACTGGCTAGCTTAAGCTGTAATGAACTGGCTAGCTTAAGAGTACTCAACGCTGGTAAGGGTGCAGACCTCCAGACAATTTGGGTCACTCTTCAGATAGAAGGAGTCCAAGTAAAACTGGAATTGGACACTGGATCGGCATTGACGGTCATAAATAAGAAAGATTACGGAAAGTTATTCCAACATATTCCCCTACAGGATACGGGGATTATATTGAAAACATACACGGGGCAAAGAGTGTACCCCATCGGGAAAATAGAGGTTGCAGTGGTCCACAAGGGCGAAGACAGTCAAATAATGGACTTATATGTGATATCTGAAGGAGGTTCTCCACTACTAGGACGGGAGTGGATTAGGAAAATGAATATGGACTGGCATTTCCTACAAACAATAACGAGTGAGAACTCGGTGAAGATAGTCGGTCCAGACTCTGGAACGGATGATGGTAAGCCCAACTCAGGTGCAAAAGACAAAGTTTCAGCACAGAATTCCACTGAGCAACAACAACATAGTTTAACTGTGGATTCTGAGTCTGGCAAGTCTACTGATGTGCCCATTTCTGAGGGACACCGGGCTCGAACTCAACTCCATTTCAAACTACAACAGCAATTAGAACAAATGCTTCGCCGTTTTGAGCAAGAGTTGAATGCAACGAAAGAGTTCTTTGATATAGAGTTGGAGAATCTGGAAAGACAACAGAAGCAGCTGATGGAGAAAATGGAGCAGGAGCACACAAAACGTCTGATGTCAGAGGAGTTAACGGTCAGCCAACTCCTGCATATGCTGAAGGACAGGACTCTGAAATGGGAAAAACTTGAACACGAACTTCAATATTCAAACGAAAGGGGTTCGGAGCTCTCAAAGGTTATTGGAAGAGCTGAGGTGGCAACACAGACTGAGATGGCTGCAACAGAGCAGCCCTTGGATGCCAAAAGTACGCTGACTCACGTCAACGTAGAACAACAGACCGCTGAAACAGCTGCTCCGGTAGAGGGATTGAATAGTCCAATCAATCAATCTCCAAAAGAAGTTGAAGTAGTAAAATCTCAAATGAGGTCATTAGTAAACGACTTGCTGAAAGCCCAGAAAAAGCTGGATGAAGAGGTACGCATGAAGAAGTCTCTTCAGGAAAGATGTCTGGACTTGGAACAAAAGCTGGCTAACGCCCAGCTGGGTATGGAGGAAATAGAAGACCCTCTCGCTGGCCTAGATCAGGACGACACCGAATATTACTATGTCCTGTCCTGCCCAACTTGTAACTTCGACTCCCACCATACAGAAATCATGGAGGAGCACCGAAAGTCTACGGAACATCGGGAGAAGGTGGCTCTACTACGGAAAAAGGAGGAAGAGAAGGAGGAACTGCGCATGCAGCTGGCAGCTGACAGTGGAGCCCAGAGAGTCTCCAAGAAGCAGAAAAGGAAAAGTCGAAACAGAAGATGACCCATCTGAACCATTATTACCTCTACCAGATCACACACGTGGTCCCTCCGAACGGAGCCAATTCAGTTCGGAAGTTCAAACTGTTAAATCCATGGAAGGACTATTGAATGAGTCACTCCAGCAACGTGAACCGACTACACCACAGAGATTGAATCTGTGAACTGTTTTCCGCAGAGACTGATTCTGTGATGTTTTGACATGAAGTTATCTATGTATCTATGTTATTCTGTTATGTAAACCTGAAGTTATATATGTATATATGTTATTACGTTATGTTAAATGGGGAGATGACTGTAAAGCTAGGAAGGGAGGAATGTTGTGTATGTAATATGTGTGCTACTTTTAAACCTATGGACAGGACTGCACTACTTGTAGGGCGTAGTGATACGCAGTACCACTCCTGGCCATAGGGGTATAAATAGTACTGTGGGTACTGATCTCCCCTCAGTTCCCGCCTGTGGGCATGAAGTAAAGACCTACGTATAGTCCCTACCTCCAACCAGTAAAGACCTGTTTGAGTTATACGTTTAAGTCTTTGTGTTAATTGTTCAATACAATACACATACTTAACAGATTCCCATTGTGTGCTGCCACCTAGTGGCTATTTGGTACCTAGCAACTGCAGTAAAAGCGCAGTAAAGTGCAGTAAAGCACAGTAAGTGCAGTAAAGTAAACTGCAGACCTACAGCGGCACATGCTCTGGGAAGTTATATTGTTCCCACGCCTGAGTCTTGGATATTATTTGTCTGTAAGTACTTGAGAATGTTATAGATGATTAGTGTACACTGTATGTTGCAGAAAATGTTTAGTTTGTAACTTTTCTCTGTAAGCAAACTTACACAGCTAGACGTGAAGTGCTCGCTCTCTGTCTAGCTGGTTAACTAGTAGCTGTATTTTGATGCACTATGTACAGGGCTAATTTAAAGAGAATGCCTTCCAGTTTGCTAAATGTATATTCACAGGAAGCTGTGTTTCCACGTGTTTGGTAATTTACATGCCAAATGTACTGTGTTACTCAGGCGTACCTAAATTTGTGTATGCATATCAGTTATGCGCACGCTACACGTGAACTGTCAATCACACTCAGCGCTACACCTGAACTGTCAATCACACCCAATGCTGCATCTGAACTGTCAATCACACACAATGCTGCACTTCAACTGTCAATCACACTCAATGCTACAACCGAACTTTCCATCACACGCAATGCAGCGCCTGACCTGTCAATCACACAAAAAGCTGCACCTGAACTGTCAATCACACACAGTGCTGCACCTGAACTGTCAATCACACACAATGCTACACCTGAACTGTCAATCACACACAATGCTTACACCTGAACTGTCAGTCACACACAATGCTGCACCTGAACTGTCAATCACACAGAATGCTACGCCTGAACTGTCAATCACATACAGCACTACACCTGGTCTGTCAATCACACAAGGTCCTGCACCTGAACTGTCAATCACATACAATGCTATACCTGAACTGTCAATCACACGCAATGCTACATCTGAACTGCCAATCGCACACAATGCTGCACCTGAATTGTCAATCACACACAATGATACACCTGAACTGTCAATCATACACAATGCTACACCTGAACTGTCAATCACACACAATACTGCACCTGCGCTTTCAATAACACCAATGCTACACCTGGACTGTGAATCCCACACAATGCTACACCTGAACTGTCAATCACACACAGCGCTTACACCTGAACTGTCAGTCACACACAATGCTGCACCTGAACTGTCAATCACACACAATGCTACACCTGAACTGTCAATCACACACAATGCTTACACCTGAACTGTCAGTCACACACAATGCTGCACCTGAACTGTCAATCACACAGAATGCTACGCCTGAACTGTCAATCACATACAGCACTACACCTGGTCTGTCAATCACACAAGGTCCTGCACCTGAACTGTCAATCACATACAATGCTATACCTGAACTGTCAATCACACGCAATGCTACATCTGAACTGCCAATCGCACACAATGCTGCACCTGAATTGTCAATCACACACAATGATACACCTGAACTGTCAATCATACACAATGCTACACCTGAACTGTCAATCACACACAATACTGCACCTGCGCTTTCAATAACACCAATGCTACACCTGGACTGTGAATCCCACACAATGCTACACCTGAACTGTCAATCACACACAGCGCTTACACCTGAACTGTCAATCACACACAATGCTGGACCTGAATTGTCAATCACACACAATGCTACACCTAAACTGTCAATCAGACAACTCGCTATACCTGAACTGTCAATCACACACAATCCTACACCAGGACTGTCAATGACACACAGCACCACACCTGAACTGTCAATCACACACAATGCGACAACTGAACTGTCAATCACACTCAGCGCTACACCTGAACTGTCAATCACACACAGCCCTACACCTGAACTGTCAATCACACACAATGCTGCACCTCAACTGTCAATCACACACAACACTACACCTGTACTGTCCGTCACACACAATGCTGCACCTGAACTGTCAATGATAAAGCACTACACGTGAAGTATCAATCACACACAATGCTGCACCCGAACGGGCAATCACACTCTGCGCTATACCTGAACTCTAAATCACACACAATGCTACACCTGAACTGTCAATCACACACAATGCTGCAGCTGAACTGTCAATCACACACAGCGCTGCACCTGAACTGTCAATCACACACAATGCTGCACCTGAACTGTCAATCACACAAAGCGCTGCACCTGAACTGTCAATCACACACAATGCTGCACCTGAACTGTCAATCACACACAATGCTACACCTGAACTGTCAATCACACACAATTCTGCACCTGAATTGTCAATCACACACAGCGCTGCACCTGAACTGTCAATCACACACAACGCTGCACCTGAACTTCCAATCACACACCATGCTACACCTGAACTGTCAATCACAGACAATGCTGCACCTGAACTGTCAATAACAGACAGACTGGAAGGACACCTCAGCTGCTTTGTCCAAAACTGAATATCTCACACCCAGATAGGGCCAGTGCTGTCAATTCTGGCCAATAGAATCAGACCCGGCTTCATCTAAAGGTTCAAGAATTCGAGAACCACTTGATGGTTAACACTGGGACCACTCAAAGTAACTACAGTTATTTTTCAGACAAGGACCGGGCTGTCACAGTTCATTGGCTAAACATCACCTGCAGAATGGAACGTGAGATAGAGTGTGGAAAGCGCAATACAGACCGGGAACAGGCTTAGTTACATTGTGTTATCCAATATAGTCCTGCTAACCTCACTGTTACACAGTTTAATCCATATTTTATATATGAAGGTCAGGAGAACAGGCAGGGGAGTTAAACATCAGTTGGAACTATTTACAAAAGTATAAATGTTAAAGACTTCAGAATCCTTTCAGTAACTCCTCATAGAATCATGCAGCACAGAAGGAGGTCATTCAGCCCATCGTGCCTGTGCTGGTTCTTTCAAAGAGCTATCCAATGAATCCCACTCCCCTGCACTTCCCCCATAGCCCTGCAATTTGTTTTCCTTTTCTAGTATATATCCAATTCCCTTTTAAAAGTTATTATTGAATCTGCTTCATCCCACGCCCTATCAGCACCAGGGTAATGGACGCCGCCATATTGGCACAGGCAGCTGACCAAGTGGCTTTCTAAAACAGGCATCAGGGCCCTTCCATAACACCCGTTCCAGGCCCCCCTGCACTAAATTGGTGAGCGATTCTTCAGCGGTCACTGTGTTTCTGAGCCACCAGTTGTGCTCCTTAGCTCTACAGCATCCCTGAGCCCGTGATCAGCACCCCCTCCCATTGTCCTTCCCCTAAACCCCAACGAGAGCCGCTGCCAGCGAGGTCAACAGCCCAAAATTAGAATGCAGGCACTGGGTGACCTGCATCTGCAGGCATAACTGCCATGGACACCACAGCCTAATGATTGAGACGAGGCCTCCCGGTTGGGGTCGGACACTCCGTGTGCCCCCAAAAATAGGCTGCAACCAATTTCAAATCGCGAGTTTGCACTCTTCATGAATTTCCAAAACAGTCTACAAACAGGGCAGGTACCAGGCCTAAATCCCGTGTGGTTTTACACCTAAGGCCCAATACTCCTCACGTCAAAGCGGCCTGAGAGAATCAGTCACATGTTTGAGGGATGGATTGTCTTACTTGGTGTTGTCAGAGTCTATCGTGTGAAAGAGATTTTCCAGTTCTTCTTCATTGAGTGTCCCATCAGAAAAAAAGGCCCGGAATTCATCCAAGGACAATTTGCCATCGTCTGGAACAGAAGAAATAAAGGGGTCACACTTTCAGCAACTGTGGTCATCGGCAACAGAATCAATCCAGGCACAGTGATAACCATAATTAACAGCAACAATAAAATAGCAGCACTCCAATCCCATGCACTGCCCTGTATATAACACAACAACTTGCATTTATATAGCGCCTTTTACAGAGTGAAACGTCCCAAGCCACTTCACAGGAGCGTAATCAAACATAATTTGACACCGAACCACATAAGGAGATAATAGGACAGGTGATTGGTCAAAGAGGCAGGTTTTAAAGAGCGTCTTCAAGGAGGAGAGAGAGGTAGAGGGGCGGAGCGGTTTAGGGAGGGAATTCCAGAGCTTAGGGCCAAGGCAGCTGAAGGCACGGTCACCAATGGTGGCGCGATGAAAATTGGAGATGCCCAAGAGGAACGCAGGGATCTCAGAGGATTGTAGGACTGCAGGAGGTTACAGAGCTAGGGAGGGGACGAGACCATGGGGGGATTTGAACACGAGAATGAGAATTTTCAAACAAAGGCGTTGCCGGACCGGGAACCAAAGTAGGTCAGCGAGCACAGGGGTGATAGGTGAAAGTAACTTGGTGCATCAGTATACGGGCTGCAGACTCTTGGAAGAGCTGAAGTTTACAGAGGGTGGAAGATGGGAGGCCGGCCAAGAGTGTTGGAATAGTTGAGTCTGGAGGAAACAAAGGCATGGATGAGTGTTTCAACAGCGAATGGGGCTGACGTGGGGCGGAGTCAGGTGATGTCACGGAGGTGTAAGTAGAGGATATGTCGTCGGAAATGCAGCTCAGGGTCAAATAGGACACCAAGCTTGAGAACGGTCTGGTTCAACCTGAGACAGTGGCCAGGGAGGGGGATGGAGTCGCTGGCTAGGGAACGAAGTTTGTGGCATGTACCAAACTCAATGGCTTTGGTCTCCCCAATATTAAATTGGAGGTATTGTCTGCTTCTCCAGTATTGTACGTCGGACAACCAGTCTAACAAATCAGTCAGTGGAGGGTCGAGAGAGGTGGTGGTCAGGTAGAGCTGGGTGTCATCCACGTATATGTGGAACTTATAGTTGGGTTCTCGAATTATGTCACACGTCTGTCCCATACACTGTCCTGTATATAACACACTCCTCTCCCATACACTGTCCTGTATATAACACACTCCTGTCCCATACACTGTCCTGTATATAATACACTCCTCTCCCATACACTGTCCTGTATATAACACACTCCTGTCCCATACACTGTCCTGTAAATAACACACTCCTGTCCCATACACTTACCTGTATATAACACACTCCTGTCCCATACACCGTCGCATATATAACACACTCCTGTCCCATACACTGTCCTGTATATAACACAATCCTGTACCATACACCGTCCTGTATATAACACACTCCTCTCCCATACATCGTCCTGTATATAACATATTCCTGTCCCATACACTGTTCTGTATATAACACACTCTTGTCCCGTATACTGTCCTGCATATAACAGGCTCCTGTCCCATACACTGTCCTGTATATAACACACTCCTGTCCCATACAAAGTTCTGTATATAACACACACTCGTCCCAGACACTGTCCTGCATATAACACACTCCTATCCCATACACTGTCCTGTATATAATGCACTCCCATCCCATACACTGTCCTGTATATAACACACTCCTGTCCCACACACTGTCCTGTATATAACACACTCCTGTCCCATATACTGTCCTGTATATAACACACTCCTGCCCCATACACTGTCCTGTATATAACACACTCCTGTCCCATACACTGTCCTGTAAATAACACATGCCCGTCCCATACACTGTCCTGTATATAACACACTCCTGTCCCATACACTGTCCTGTAAATAACATACTCCGGTCCCACACACTGTCCTGTATATAACACACACTCATCCCATACACTGTCCTGTATATAACACACTCCTGTCCCACACACTGTCCTGCATATGACACACTCCTTTCCCATACACTGTCCTGTATTTAACACACTCCTGTCCCATACACTGTCCTGTATTTAACACACTCCTGTCCCATACACTGTCCTGTATATAACACACTCCTGTCCCATACACTGTCCTGGATATAACACACTCCTGTCCCACACACTGTCCTGCATATGACCCACTCCTGTCCCATACACTGTCCTGTATTTAACACACTCCTGTCCCAAACACTGTCCTGTATATAACACAATCCTGTCCCATACACTGTCGCGTATATAACACACTCCTGTCCCATACACTCTCTTGTATATAACACACTCCTGTCCCATACACTGTCCTGAATAGAACACACTCCTGTCCCATACACTGTCCTGTATATAACACACTCCTGTCCCATACACCGTCCTGTATATAACACACTCCAGTCCCATACACTGTCGCATATATAACACTCTCCTGTCCCATACACTGTCCTGTATATAACACACTCCTGTCCCATACACTCTCCTGTATATAACACAATCCTGTCCCATACACCGTCCTGTATATAACACACTACTGTCCCATACATCATCCTGTATATAACACATTCCTGTCCCATACACTGTCCTGTATATAACACACTCCTGTCCCATACACTCTCCTGTATACAACACAATCCTGTCCCATACACCGTCCTGTATATAACACACTCCTGTCCCATACATCGTCCTGTATATAACATATTCCTGTCCCATACACTGTCCTGTATATAACACACACTTGTCCCGTATACTGTCCTGTATATAAGAGGCTCCTGTCCCATACACTGTCCTGTATTTAACACACTCCTGTCCCATACACTGTCCTGTAAATATAACACACGACTGTCGCATACACTGTCGCGTATATAACACACTCCTGTCCCATACACCATCCTGTATATAACACACTCCTGTCCCATACACTGTCCTGTATATAACCTACTCCTGTCCCATACACCATCCTGTATATAACACACTCCTGTCCCATACACTGTCGCGTATATAACACACTCCTGTCCCATACACCCTCCTGTATATAAAACACTCCTGTCCCATACACTGTCCTGTATAGAACACACTCCTATCCCATAAACTGTCCTGTATATAACACAATCCTGTCCCATACACCGTCCTGTATATAACACACTCCTGTCCCATACACTCTTCTGTATATAACGCAATCCTGTCCCATATATCGTCCTGTATGTAACATATTCCTGTCCCATACACTGTCCTGTATACAACACACACTTGTCCCGTACACTGTCCTGTATATAATAGGCTCCCATCGCATACACTGTCCTGTATATAACACACTCATGTCCCATGCACCATCCTGTATATAACACACTGCTGTCCCGTATACTGTCCTGTATATAACAGTCTCCTGTCCCATGCACTGTCCTGTATATAACACACTCCTGTCCCATACACCGTCCTGTATATAACATATACTGCTGTCCCATACACCATCCTGTATATAACACACTCCTGTCCCATACACTGTCCTGTATAAAACACACTCCTGTCCCACACACTGTCCTGTATATGACACACTCCTGTCCCATACACTGTCCTGTAAATAACATACTCCTGTCCCATACACTGTCCTGTATTTAACACACTCCTGTCCCATACACTGTCCTGTATATAACACACTCCTGTCCCACACACTGTCCTGCATATGACACACTCCTGTCCCATACACTGTCCTGTATTTAACACACTCCTGTCCCATACACTGTCCTGTATTTAACACACTCCTGTCCCATACACTGTCCTGTATATAACACACTCCTGTCCCACACACTCTCCTGTATATAACACACTGCTGTCCCATACACTGCCCTGTATATAACACGCTCCTGTCCGATACATTCTCCTGTGAATAACACACTCCTGTCCCAAACTCTGTCCTGTATATAACACAATCCTGTCCCATACACCGTCCTGTATATAACACAAACCTGTCCCATACACTGTCGCGTATATAACGCACTCCTGTCCCATACACTCTCTTGTATATAACACACTCCTGTCCCATACACTGTCCTGTATAGAACACACTCCTGTCCCATACACTGTCCTGTATAGAACACACTCCTGTCCCATACACTGTCCTGTATATAACACACTCCTGTCCCATACACTGCCCTGTATATAACACGCTCCTGTCCGATACATTCTCCTGTGAATAACCCACTCCTGTCCCAAACTCTGTCCTGTATATAACACAATCCTGTCCCATACACCGTCCTGTATATAACACAAACCTGTCCCATACACTGTCGCGTATATAACGCACTCCTGTCCCATACACTCTCTTGTATATAACACACTCCTGTCCCATACACTGTCCTGTATATAACACACTCCTGTCCCATACACTCTCCTGTATATAACACAATCCTGTCCCATACACCGTCCTGTATATAACACACTCCTGTCCCATACATCATCCTGTATATAACATATTCCTGTCCCATACACTGTCCTGTATATAACACACTCCTGTCCCATACACTGTCCTGTATATAACACACTCCTGTCCCATACACTGTCCTGAATATAACACACTCCAGTCCCATACACCATCCTGTATATAACACACTACTGTCGCATACACTGTCGCGTATATAACACACTCCTGTCCCATACACCCTCCTGTATATAAAACACTCCTGTCCCATACACTGTCCTGTATAGAACACACTCCTATCCCATAAACTGTCCTGTATATAACACAATCCTGTCCCATACACCGTCCTGTATATAACACACTCCTGTCTCATACACTGTCGCATATATAACACACTCCTGTCCCATACACTGTCCTGTATATAACACACTCCTGTCCCATACACTGTCCTGTATATAACACACTCCTGTCCCATACACTGTCCTGTATATAACACACTCCTGTCCCATACACTTTTCTGTATATAACACAATCCTGTCCCATACATCGTCCTGTATATGACATATTCCTGTCCCATACACTGTCCTGTATATAACACACTCTTGTCCCGTACACTGTCCTGTATATAACAGGCTCCCATCGCATACAATGTCCTGTATATAACACACTCCCATCCCATACACTGTCCTGTATATAACACACTCCTGTCCCATACACCGTCCTGTGTATAACCTACTCCTGTCCCATACACCATCCTGTATATAACACACTCCTGTCCCAAACACTGTCCTGTATATAACACACTACTCTCCCATACACTGTCCTGCAAAAAACACACTCCCGTCCCATACACTGTCCTGTGTATGACCTACACCTGTCCCATACACCATCCTGTATATAACACACTCCTGTCCCACACACTTTCCTGTATATAACACACTACTGTCCCATACACAGTCCTGTATATAACACACACTCGTCCCATACACTGTCCTGTATATAACACACTCGCATCCCATACACTGTCATGTATATAACACACTCCTGTCCCATACACTGTACTGTGTTTAAAACAATCCTGTCCCATATACTGTCCTGTATATGACACACTCCTGTCCCACACACTGTCCTCCATATGACACACTCCTGTCCCATACACAGTCCTGTATTTAACACACTGCTGTCCCATACACTGTCCTGTATATAACACACTCCTGTCCCACACACTGTCCTGTATATAACACACTCCTGTCCCATACACTGCCCTGTATATAACACACTCCTGTCCGATACATTCTACTGTATATAACACACTCCTGTCCCATACACTGTCCTGTATATAACATACACCCGTCCCATACACTGTCCTGTATATAACACACTCCTGTCCCATACACTGTCCTGTATATAACACACACTCGTCCCATACACTGTCCTGTATATAACACACTCATGTCCCATACACTGTCCTGTATATCACACGCACCTGTCCCATGCACTGTCCTGTATATAACACACTCCCGTCCCATACACTGTCCTGTATTTAACACACTCCTGTCCCATACACTGTCCTGTATATAACACACACTCGTCCCATACACTGTCCTGTATATAACACACTCATGTCCCATACACTGTCCTGTATATAACACACACCTGTCTCATCATCCGTCCTGTATATAACACACTCCTATCCCATACACTGTCCTCTATATAAGGCACTCCTGTCCCATACACTGTCGCATAGAAAACACACTCCTGTCCCATACACTGTCCTGTATGTAACACACTCCTGTCCCATACACTGTCCTGTATACAACACACTCCTGTTCCATACACTTTCCTGTATTTAACACACTCCTGTCCCATACACTGTCCTGTATATAACACACTCCTGCCCACACACTGTCCTGCATCTGACACCCTCCTGTCCCATACACTGTCCTGTATATAACACACTCCTGTCCCATACAGTGTCCTGTATACAACACACTCCTGTCCCATACACTGTCCTGTATTTAACACACTCCTGTCCCATACACTGTCCTGTATTTAACACACTCCTGTCCCATACACTGTCCTGTATATAACACACTCCTGTCCCATACACTGTCCTGGATATAACACACTCCTGTCCCACACACTGTCCTGCATATGACCCACTCCTGTCCCATACACTGTCCTGTATTTAACACACTCCTGTCCCAAACACTGTCCTGTATATAACACAATCCTGTCCCATACACCGTCCTGTATATAACACAAACCTGTCCCATACACTGTCGCGTATATAACACACTCCTGTCCCATACACTCTCTTGTATATAACACACTCCTGTCCCATACACTGTCCTGAATAGAACACACTCCTGTCCCATACACTGTCCTGTATATAACACACTCCTGTCCCATACACCGTCCTGTATATAACACACTCCAGTCCCATACACTGTCGCATATATAACACTCTCCTGTCCCATACACTGTCCTGTATATAACACACTCCTGTCCCATACACTCTCCTGTATATAACACAATCCTGTCCCATACACCATCCTGTATATAACACACTACTGTCCCATACATCATCCTGTATATAACACATTCCTGTCCCATACACTGTCCTGTATATAACACACTCCTGTCCCATACACTCTCCTGTATACAACACAATCCTGTCCCATACACCGTCCTGTATATAACACACTCCTGTCCCATACATCGTCCTGTATATAACATATTCCTGTCCCATACACTGTCCTGTATATAACACACACTTGTCCCGTATACTGTCCTGTATATAAGAGGCTCCTGTCCCATACACTGTCCTGTATTTAACACACTCCTGTCCCATACACTGTCCTGTATATAACACACTCCTGTCCCATACACTCTCCTGAATATAACACACTCCTGTCCCATACACTGCCCTGTATATAACACACTCCTGTCCGATAGACCCTCCTGTATATAACACACTCCTGTCCCATACACCATCCTGTATATAACACACTACTGTCGCATACACTGTCGCGTATATAACACACTCCTGTCCGATACACCATCCTGTATATAACACACTCCTGTCCCATACACTGTCCTGTATATAACCTACTCCTGTCTCATACACTGTCGCATATATAACACACTCCTGTCCCAAACACTGTACTGTGTTTAAAACAATCCTGTCCCATATACTGTCCTGTATATGACACACTCCTGTCCCACACACTGTCCTCCATATGACACACTCCTGTCCCATACACTGTCCTGTATTTAACACACTGCTGTCCCATACACTGTCCTGTATATAACACACTCCTGTCCCACACACTGTCCTGTATATAACACACTCCTGTCCCATACACTGCCCTGTATATAACACACTCCTGTCCGATACATTCTACTGTATATAACACACTCCTGTCCCATACACTGTCCTGTATATAACATACACCCGTCCCATACACTGTCCTGTATATAACACACTCCTGTCCTATACACTGTCCTGTATATAACACACACTCGTCCCATACACTGTCCTGTATATAACACACTCATGTCCCATACACTGTCCTGTATATCACACGCTCCTGTCCCATGCACTGTCCTGTATATAACACACTCCCGTCCCATACACTGTCCTGTATATAACCCACTCCTGTCCCATACAGTGTCCTGTATATAACACACACTCGTCCCATACACTGTCCTGTATATAACACACTCATGTCCCATACACTGTCCTGTATATAACACACACCTGTCTCATCATCCGTCCTGTATATAACACACTCCTATCCCATACACTGTCCTGTATATAAGGCACTCCTGTCCCATACACTGTCGCATATATAACACACTCCTGTCCCATACACTGTCCTGTATGTAACACACTCCTGTCCCATACACTGTCCTGTATACAACACACTCCTGTCCCATACACTGTCCTGTATTTAACACACTCCTGTCCCATACACTGTCCTGTATTTAACACACTCCTGTCCCATACACTGTCCTGTATATAACACACTCCAGTCCCATACACTGTCCTGGATATAACACACTCCTGTCCCACACACTGTCCTGCATATGACCCACTCCTGTCCCATACACTGTCCTGTATTTAACACACTCCTGTCCCAAACACTGTCCTGTATATAACACAATCCTGTCCCATACACCGTCCTGAAAAAACACAAACCTGTCCCATACACTGTCGCGTATATAACACACTCCTGTCCCATACACTCTCTTGTATATAACACACTCCTGTCCCATACACTGTCCTGAAAAGAACACACTCCTGTCCCATACACTGTCCTGTATATAACACACTCCTGACCCATACACCGTCCTGTATATAACACACTACTGTCCCATACATCATCCTGTATATAACACATTCCTGTCCCATACACTGTCCTGTATATAACACACTCCTGTCCCATACACTCTCCTGTATACAACACAATCCTGTCCCATACACCGTCCTGTATATAACACACTCCTGTCCCATACATCGTCCTGTATATAACATATTCCTGTCCCATACACTGTCCTGTATATAACACACACTTGTCCCGTACACTGTCCTGTATATAAGAGGCTCCTGTCCCATACACTGTCCTGTATTTAACACACTCCTGTCCCATACACTGTCCTGCATATAACACACTCCTGTCCCATACACTCTCCTGAATATAACACACTCCTGTCCCATACACTGCCCTGTATATAACACACTCCTGTCCGATAGACCCTCCTGTATATAACACACTCCTGTCCCATACACCATCCTGTGTATAACACACTACTATCGCATACACTGTCGCGTATATAACACACTCCTGTCCCATACACCATCCTGTATATAACACACTCCTGTCCCATACACTGTCCTGTATATAACCTACTCCTGTCCCATACACCATCCTGTATATAACACACTCCTGTCCCATACACTGTCGCGTATATAACACACTCCTGTCCCATACACCTCCTGTATATAACACACTCCTGTCCCATACACCATCCTGTGTATAACACACTACTATCGCATACACTGTCGCGTATATAACACACTCCTGTCCCATACACCATCCTGTATATAACACAATCCTGTCCCATACACCGTCCTGTACATAACACACTCCTGTCTCATACACTGTCGCATATATAACACACTCCTGTCCCATATACTGTCCTGTATATAACACACTCCTGTCCCACACACTGTCCTGTATATAACACACTCCTGTCCCATACACTCTTCTGTATATAACGCAATCCTGTCCCACATATCGTCCTGTATGTAACATATTCCTGTCCCATACACTGTCCTGTATATAACACACACTTGTCCCGTACACTGTCCTGTATATAACAGGCTCCCATCGCATACAATGTCCTGTATATAACACACTCCCGTCCCATACACTGTCCTGTATATAACACACTCATGTCCCATACACCATCCTGTATATAACACACTGCTGTCCCGTATACTGTCCTGTATATAACTGTCTCCTGTCCCATGCACTGTCCTGTAAATAACATACTCCTGTCCCATACACTGTCCTGTATTTAACACACTCCTGTCCCATACACTGTCCTGTATATAACACACTCCTGTCCCACACACTGTCCTGCATATGACACACTCCTGTCCCATACACTGTCCTGTATTTAACACACTCCTGTCCCATACACTGTCCTGTATTTAACACACTCCTGTCCCATACACTGTCCTGTATATAACACACTCCTGTCCCACACACTCTCCTGTATATAACACACTGCTGTCCCATACACTGCCCTGTATATAACACGCTCCTGTCCGATACATTCTCCTGTGAATAACACACTCCTGTCCCAAACTCTGTCCTGTATATAACACAATCCTGTCCCATACACCGGCCTGTATATAACACAAACCTGTCCCATACACTGTCGCGTATATAACGCACTCCTGTCCCATACACTCTCTTGTATATAACACACTCCTGTCCCATACACTGTCCTGTATAGAACACACTCCTGTCCCATACACTGTCCTGTATAGAACACACTCCTGTCCCATACACTGTCCTGTATATAACACACTCCTGTCCCATACACTGCCCTGTATATAACACGCTCCTGTCCGATACATTCTCCTGTGAATAACACACTCCTGTCCCAAACTCTGTCCTGTATATAACACAATCCTGTCCCATACACCGTCCTGTATATAACACAAACCTGTCCCATACACTGTCGCGTATATAACGCACTCCTGTCCCATACACTCTCTTGTATATAACACACTCCTGTCCCATACACTGTCCTGTATATAACACACTCCTGTCCCATACACTCTCCTGTATATAACACAATCCTGTCCCATACACCGTCCTGTATATAACACACTCCTGTCCCATACATCATCCTGTATATAACATATTCCTGTCCCCTACACTGTCCTGTATATAACACACTCCTGTCCCATACACTGTCCTGTATATAACAAACTCCTGTCCCATACACTGTCCTGAATATAACACACTCCAGTCCCATACACCATCCTGTATATAACACACTACTGTTGCATACACTGTCGCGTATATAACACACTCCTGTCCCATACACCCTCCTGTATATAAAACACTCCTGTCCCATACACTGTCCTGTATAGAACATACTCCTATCCCATAAACTGTCCTGTATATAACACAATCCTGTCCCATACACCGTCCTGTATATAACACACTCCTGTCTCATACACTGTCGCATATATAACACACTCCTGTCCCATACACTGTCCTGTATATAACACACTCCTGTCCCATACACTGTCCTGTATATAACACACTCCTGTCCCATACACTTTTCTGTATATAACACAATCCTGTCCCATACATCGTCCTGTATATAACATATTCCTGTCCCATACACTGTCCTGTATATAACACACTCTTGTCCCGTACACTGTCCTGTATATAACAGGCTCCCATCGCATACAATGTCCTGTATATAACACACTCCCATCCCATACACTGTCCTGTATATAACACACTCCTGTCCCATACACCGTCCTGTGTATAACCTACTCCTGTCCCATACACCATCCTGTATATAACACACTCCTGTCCCAAACACTGTCCTGTATATAACACACTACTCTCCCATACACTGTCCTGCAAAAAACACACTCCCGTCCCATACATTGTCCTGTGTATGACCGACTCCTGTCCCATACACCATCCTGTATATAACACACTCCTGTCCCGCACACTGTCCTGTATGTAACACACTACTGTCCCATACACAGTCCTGCATATAACACACACTCGTCCCATACACTGTCCTGTATATAACACACTCGCATCCCAAACACTGTCATGTATATAACACACTCCTGTCCCATACACCGTACTGTGTTTAAAACAATCCTGTCCCATATACTGTCCTGTATATGACACACTCCTGTCCCACACACTGTCCTCCATATGACACACTCCTGTCCCATACACTGTCCTGTATTTAACACACTGCTGTCCCATACACTGTCCTGTATATAACACACTCCTGTCCCACACACTGTCCTGTATATAACACACTCCTGTCCCATACACTGCCCTGTATATAACACACTCCTGTCCGATACATTCTACTGTACATAACACACTCCTGTCCCATACACTGTCCTGTATATAACATACACCCGTCCCATACACTGTCCTGTATATAACACACTCCTGTCCCATACACTGTCCTGTATATAACACACACTGGTCCCATACACTGTCCTGTATATAACACACTCATGTCCCAGACACTGTCCTGTATATCACACGCTCCTGTCCCATGCACTGTCCTGTACATAACACACTCCCTTCCCATACACTGTCCTGTATATAACACACTCCTGTCCCATACACTGCCCTGTATATAACACACACTCGTCCCATACACTGTCCTGTATATAACACACTCATGTCCCATACACTGTCCTGTATATAACACACACCTGTCTCATCATCCGTCCTGTATATAACACACTCCTATCCCTTACACTGTCCTGTATATAAGGCACTCCTGTCCCATACACTGTCGCATGTATAACACACTCCTGTCCCATACACTGTCCTGTATTTAACACACTCCTGTCCCATACACTGTCCTGTATATAACACACTCCTGCCCACACATTGTCCTGCATCTGACACCCTCTTGTCCCATACACTGTCCTGTATATAACACACTCCTGTTCCATACACACTCCTGTATATAACACAATCTTGTCCCATACACAGACATGTATATAACACACTCCTCTCCCATACACTGTCCTGTATATAACACACTCCTGTCCCATACACTGTCCTGTATATAATACACTCCTCTCCCATACACTGTCCTGTATATAACACACTCCTGTCCCATACACTGTCCTGTATATAACACACTCCTGTCCCATACACTGTCCTGTATATAATACACTCCTCTCCCATACACTGTCCTGTATATAACACACTCCTGTCCCATACACTGTCCTGTAAATAACACACTCCTGTCCCATACACTTACCTGTATATAACACACTCCTGTCCCATACACCGTCGCATATATAACACACTCCTGTCCCATACACTGTCCTGTATATAACACAATCCTGTACCATACACCGTCCTGTATATAACACACTCCTCTCCCATACATCGTCCTGTATATAACATATTCCTGTCCCATACACTGTTCTGTATATAACACACTCTTGTCCCGTATACTGTCCTGCATATAACAGGCTCCTGTCCCATACACTGTCCTGTATATAACACACTCCTGTCCCATACAAAGTTCTGTATATAACACACACTCGTCCCAGACACTGTCCTGCATATAACACACTCCTATCCCATACACTGTCCTGTATATAATGCACTCCCATCCCATACACTGTCCTGTATATAACACACTCCTGTCCCACACACTGTCCTGTATATAACACACTCCTGTCCCATATACTGTCCTGTATATAACACACTCCTGCCCCATACACTGTCCTGTATATAACACACTCCTGTCCCATACACTGTCCTGTAAATAACACATGCCCGTCCCATACACTGTCCTGTATATAACACACTCCTGTCCCATACACTGTCCTGTAAATAACATACTCCGGTCCCACACACTGTCCTGTATATAACACACACTCATCCCATACACTGTCCTGTATATAACACACTCCTGTCCCACACACTGTCCTGCATATGACACACTCCTTTCCCATACACTGTCCTGTATTTAACACACTCCTGTCCCATACACTGTCCTGTATTTAACACACTCCTGTCCCATACACTGTCCTGTATATAACACACTCCTGTCCCATACACTGTCCTGGATATAACACACTCCTGTCCCACACACTGTCCTGCATATGACCCACTCCTGTCCCATACACTGTCCTGTATTTAACACACTCCTGTCCCAAACACTGTCCTGTATATAACACAATCCTGTCCCATACACTGTCGCGTATATAACACACTCCTGTCCCATACACTCTCTTGTATATAACACACTCCTGTCCCATACACTGTCCTGAATAGAACACACTCCTGTCCCATACACTGTCCTGTATATAACACACTCCTGTCCCATACACCGTCCTGTATATAACACACTCCAGTCCCATACACTGTCGCATATATAACACTCTCCTGTCCCATACACTGTCCTGTATATAACACACTCCTGTCCCATACACTCTCCTGTATATAACACAATCCTGTCCCATACACCGTCCTGTATATAACACACTACTGTCCCATACATCATCCTGTATATAACACATTCCTGTCCCATACACTGTCCTGTATATAACACACTCCTGTCCCATACACTCTCCTGTATACAACACAATCCTGTCCCATACACCGTCCTGTATATAACACACTCCTGTCCCATACATCGTCCTGTATATAACATATTCCTGTCCCATACACTGTCCTGTATATAACACACACTTGTCCCGTATACTGTCCTGTATATAAGAGGCTCCTGTCCCATACACTGTCCTGTATTTAACACACTCCTGTCCCATACACTGTCCTGTAAATATAACACACGACTGTCGCATACACTGTCGCGTATATAACACACTCCTGTCCCATACACCATCCTGTATATAACACACTCCTGTCCCATACACTGTCCTGTATATAACCTACTCCTGTCCCATACACCATCCTGTATATAACACACTCCTGTCCCATACACTGTCGCGTATATAACACACTCCTGTCCCATACACCCTCCTGTATATAAAACACTCCTGTCCCATACACTGTCCTGTATAGAACACACTCCTATCCCATAAACTGTCCTGTATATAACACAATCCTGTCCCATACACCGTCCTGTATATAACACACTCCTGTCCCATACACTCTTCTGTATATAACGCAATCCTGTCCCATATATCGTCCTGTATGTAACATATTCCTGTCCCATACACTGTCCTGTATACAACACACACTTGTCCCGTACACTGTCCTGTATATAATAGGCTCCCATCGCATACACTGTCCTGTATATAACACACTCATGTCCCATGCACCATCCTGTATATAACACACTGCTGTCCCGTATACTGTCCTGTATATAACAGTCTCCTGTCCCATGCACTGTCCTGTATATAACACACTCCTGTCCCATACACCGTCCTGTATATAACATATACTGCTGTCCCATACACCATCCTGTATATAACACACTCCTGTCCCATACACTGTCCTGTATAAAACACACTCCTGTCCCACACACTGTCCTGTATATGACACACTCCTGTCCCATACACTGTCCTGTAAATAACATACTCCTGTCCCATACACTGTCCTGTATTTAACACACTCCTGTCCCATACACTGTCCTGTATATAACACACTCCTGTCCCACACACTGTCCTGCATATGACACACTCCTGTCCCATACACTGTCCTGTATTTAACACACTCCTGTCCCATACACTGTCCTGTATTTAACACACTCCTGTCCCATACACTGTCCTGTATATAACACACTCCTGTCCCACACACTCTCCTGTATATAACACACTGCTGTCCCATACACTGCCCTGTATATAACACGCTCCTGTCCGATACATTCTCCTGTGAATAACACACTCCTGTCCCAAACTCTGTCCTGTATATAACACAATCCTGTCCCATACACCGTCCTGTATATAACACAAACCTGTCCCATACACTGTCGCGTATATAACGCACTCCTGTCCCATACACTCTCTTGTATATAACACACTCCTGTCCCATACACTGTCCTGTATAGAACACACTCCTGTCCCATACACTGTCCTGTATAGAACACACTCCTGTCCCATACACTGTCCTGTATATAACACACTCCTGTCCCATACACTGCCCTGTATATAACACGCTCCTGTCCGATACATTCTCCTGTGAATAACCCACTCCTGTCCCAAACTCTGTCCTGTATATAACACAATCCTGTCCCATACACCGTCCTGTATATAACACAGACCTGTCCCATACACTGTCGCGTATATAACGCACTCCTGTCCCATACACTCTCTTGTATATAACACACTCCTGTCCCATACACTGTCCTGTATATAACACACTCCTGTCCCATACACTCTCCTGTATATAACACAATCCTGTCCCATACACCGTCCTGTATATAACACACTCCTGTCCCATACATCATCCTGTATATAACATATTCCTGTCCCATACACTGTCCTGTATATAACACACTCCTGTCCCATACACTGTCCTGTATATAACACACTCCTGTCCCATACACTGTCCTGAATATAACACACTCCAGTCCCATACACCATCCTGTATATAACACACTACTGTCGCATACACTGTCGCGTATATAACACACTCCTGTCCCATACACCCTCCTGTATATAAAACACTCCTGTCCCATACACTGTCCTGTATAGAACACACTCCTATCCCATAAACTGTCCTGTATATAACACAATCCTGTCCCATACACCGTCCTGTATATAACACACTCCTGTCTCATACACTGTCGCATATATAACACACTCCTGTCCCATACACTGTCCTGTATATAACACACTCCTGTCCCATACACTGTCCTGTATATAACACACTCCTGTCCAATACACTGTCCTGTATATAACACACTCCTGTCCCATACACTTTTCTGTATATAACACAATCCTGTCCCATACATCGTCCTGTATATGACATATTCCTGTCCCATACACTGTCCTGTATATAACACACTCTTGTCCCGTACACTGTCCTGTATATAACAGGCTCCCATCGCATACAATGTCCTGTATATAACACACTCCCATCCCATACACTGTCCTGTATATAACACACTCCTGTCCCATACACCGTCCTGTGTATAACCTACTCCTGTCCCATACACCATCCTGTATATAACACACTCCTGTCCCAAACACTGTCCTGTATATAACACACTACTCTCCCATACACTGTCCTGCAAAAAACACACTCCCGTCCCATACACTGTCCTGTGTATGACCTACACCTGTCCCATACACCATCCTGTATATAACACACTCCTGTCCCACACACTTTCCTGTATATAACACACTACTGTCCCATACACAGTCCTGTATATAACACACACTCGTCCCATACACTGTCCTGTATATAACACACTCGCATCCCATACAATGTCATGTATATAACACACTCCTGTCCCATACACTGTACTGTGTTTAAAACAATCCTGTCCCATATACTGTCCTGTATATGACACACTCCTGTCCCACACACTGTCCTCCATATGACACACTCCTGTCCCATACACAGTCCTGTATTTAACACACTGCTGTCCCATACACTGTCCTGTATATAACACACTCCTGTCCCACACACTGTCCTGTATATAACACACTCCTGTCCCATACACTGCCCTGTATATAACACACTCCTGTCCGATACATTCTACTGTATATAACACACTCCTGTCCCATACACTGTCCTGTATATAACATACACCCGTCCCATACACTGTCCTGTATATAACACACTCCTGTCCCATACACTGTCCTGTATATAACACACACTCGTCCCATACACTGTCCTGTATATAACACACTCATGTCCCATACACTGTCCTGTATATCACACGCACCTGTCCCATGCACTGTCCTGTATATAACACACTCCCGTCCCATACACTGTCCTGTATTTAACACACTCCTGTCCCATACACTGTCCTGTATATAACACACACTCGTCCCATACACTGTCCTGTATATAACACACTCATGTCCCATACACTGTCCTGTATATAACACACACCTGTCTCATCATCCGTCCTGTATATAACACACTCCTATCCCATACACTGTCCTCTATATAAGGCACTCCTGTCCCATACACTGTCGCATAGAAAACACACTCCTGTCCCATACACTGTCCTGTATGTAACACACTCCTGTCCCATACACTGTCCTGTATACAACACACTCCTGTTCCATACACTTTCCTGTATTTAACACACTCCTGTCCCATACACTGTCCTGTATATAACACACTCCTGCCCACACACTGTCCTGCATCTGACACCCTCCTGTCCCATACACTGTCCTGTATATAACACACTCCTGTCCCATACAGTGTCCTGTATACAACACACTCCTGTCCCATACACTGTCCTGTATTTAACACACTCCTGTCCCATACACTGTCCTGTATTTAACACACTCCTGTCCCATACACTGTCCTGTATATAACACACTCCTGTCCCATACACTGTCCTGGATATAACACACTCCTGTCCCACACACTGTCCTGCATATGACCCACTCCTGTCCCATACACTGTCCTGTATTTAACACACTCCTGTCCCAAACACTGTCCTGTATATAACACAATCCTGTCCCATACACCGTCCTGTATATAACACAAACCTGTCCCATACACTGTCGCGTATATAACACACTCCTGTCCCATACACTCTCTTGTATATAACACACTCCTGTCCCATACACTGTCCTGAATAGAACACACTCCTGTCCCATACACTGTCCTGTATATAACACACTCCTGTCCCATACACCGTCCTGTATATAACACACTCCAGTCCCATACACTGTCGCATATATAACACTCTCCTGTCCCATACACTGTCCTGTATATAACACACTCCTGTCCCATACACTCTCCTGTATATAACACAATCCTGTCCCATACACCATCCTGTATATAACACACTACTGTCCCATACATCATCCTGTATATAACACATTCCTGTCCCATACACTGTCCTGTATATAACACACTCCTGTCCCATACACTCTCCTGTATACAACACAATCCTGTCCCATACACCGTCCTGTATATAACACACTCCTGTCCCATACATCGTCCTGTATATAACATATTCCTGTCCCATACACTGTCCTGTATATAACACACACTTGTCCCGTATACTGTCCTGTATATAAGAGGCTCCTGTCCCATACACTGTCCTGTATTTAACACACTCCTGTCCCATACACTGTCCTGTATATAACACACTCCTGTCCCATACACTCTCCTGAATATAACACACTCCTGTCCCATACACTGCCCTGTATATAACACACTCCTGTCCGATAGACCCTCCTGTATATAACACACTCCTGTCCCATACACCATCCTGTATATAACACACTACTGTCGCATACACTGTCGCGTATATAACACACTCCTGTCCGATACACCATCCTGTATATAACACACTCCTGTCCCATACACTGTCCTGTATATAACCTACTCCTGTCTCATACACTGTCGCATATATAACACACTCCTGTCCCAAACACTGTACTGTGTTTAAAACAATCCTGTCCCATATACTGTCCTGTATATGACACACTCCTGTCCCACACACTGTCCTCCATATGACACACTCCTGTCCCATACACTGTCCTGTATTTAACACACTGCTGTCCCATACACTGTCCTGTATATAACACACTCCTGTCCCACACACTGTCCTGTATATAACACACTCCTGTCCCATACACTGCCCTGTATATAACACACTCCTGTCCGATACATTCTACTGTATATAACACACTCCTGTCCCATACACTGTCCTGTATATAACATACACCCGTCCCATACACTGTCCTGTATATAACACACTCCTGTCCTATACACTGTCCTGTATATAACACACACTCGTCCCATACACTGTCCTGTATATAACACACTCATGTCCCATACACTGTCCTGTATATCACACGCTCCTGTCCCATGCACTGTCCTGTATATAACACACTCCCGTCCCATACACTGTCCTGTATATAACCCA
Organism: Somniosus microcephalus; assembly: GCF_052327205.1. Taxonomy (NCBI): domain Eukaryota; kingdom Metazoa; phylum Chordata; class Chondrichthyes; order Squaliformes; family Somniosidae; genus Somniosus; species Somniosus microcephalus. The sequence continues at coordinate 168,381,882 of NC_140992.1, forward strand.
CTCCTGTCCCATACAGTGTCCTGTATATAACACACACTCGTCCCATACACTGTCCTGTATATAACACACTCATGTCCCATACACTGTCCTGTATATAACACACACCTGTCTCATCATCCGTCCTGTATATAACACACTCCTATCCCATACACTGTCCTGTATATAAGGCACTCCTGTCCCATACACTGTCGCATATATAACACACTCCTGTCCCATACACTGTCCTGTATGTAACACACTCCTGTCCCATACACTGTCCTGTATACAACACACTCCTGTCCCATACACTGTCCTGTATTTAACACACTCCTGTCCCATACACTGTCCTGTATTTAACACACTCCTGTCCCATACACTGTCCTGTATATAACACACTCCAGTCCCATACACTGTCCTGGATATAACACACTCCTGTCCCACACACTGTCCTGCATATGACCCACTCCTGTCCCATACACTGTCCTGTATTTAACACACTCCTGTCCCAAACACTGTCCTGTATATAACACAATCCTGTCCCATACACCGTCCTGAAAAAACACAAACCTGTCCCATACACTGTCGCGTATATAACACACTCCTGTCCCATACACTCTCTTGTATATAACACACTCCTGTCCCATACACTGTCCTGAAAAGAACACACTCCTGTCCCATACACTGTCCTGTATATAACACACTCCTGACCCATACACCGTCCTGTATATAACACACTACTGTCCCATACATCATCCTGTATATAACACATTCCTGTCCCATACACTGTCCTGTATATAACACACTCCTGTCCCATACACTCTCCTGTATACAACACAATCCTGTCCCATACACCGTCCTGTATATAACACACTCCTGTCCCATACATCGTCCTGTATATAACATATTCCTGTCCCATACACTGTCCTGTATATAACACACACTTGTCCCGTACACTGTCCTGTATATAAGAGGCTCCTGTCCCATACACTGTCCTGTATTTAACACACTCCTGTCCCATACACTGTCCTGCATATAACACACTCCTGTCCCATACACTCTCCTGAATATAACACACTCCTGTCCCATACACTGCCCTGTATATAACACACTCCTGTCCGATAGACCCTCCTGTATATAACACACTCCTGTCCCATACACCATCCTGTGTATAACACACTACTATCGCATACACTGTCGCGTATATAACACACTCCTGTCCCATACACCATCCTGTATATAACACACTCCTGTCCCATACACTGTCCTGTATATAACCTACTCCTGTCCCATACACCATCCTGTATATAACACACTCCTGTCCCATACACTGTCGCGTATATAACACACTCCTGTCCCATACACCTCCTGTATATAACACACTCCTGTCCCATACACCATCCTGTGTATAACACACTACTATCGCATACACTGTCGCGTATATAACACACTCCTGTCCCATACACCATCCTGTATATAACACAATCCTGTCCCATACACCGTCCTGTACATAACACACTCCTGTCTCATACACTGTCGCATATATAACACACTCCTGTCCCATATACTGTCCTGTATATAACACACTCCTGTCCCACACACTGTCCTGTATATAACACACTCCTGTCCCATACACTCTTCTGTATATAACGCAATCCTGTCCCACATATCGTCCTGTATGTAACATATTCCTGTCCCATACACTGTCCTGTATATAACACACACTTGTCCCGTACACTGTCCTGTATATAACAGGCTCCCATCGCATACAATGTCCTGTATATAACACACTCCCGTCCCATACACTGTCCTGTATATAACACACTCATGTCCCATACACCATCCTGTATATAACACACTGCTGTCCCGTATACTGTCCTGTATATAACTGTCTCCTGTCCCATGCACTGTCCTGTAAATAACATACTCCTGTCCCATACACTGTCCTGTATTTAACACACTCCTGTCCCATACACTGTCCTGTATATAACACACTCCTGTCCCACACACTGTCCTGCATATGACACACTCCTGTCCCATACACTGTCCTGTATTTAACACACTCCTGTCCCATACACTGTCCTGTATTTAACACACTCCTGTCCCATACACTGTCCTGTATATAACACACTCCTGTCCCACACACTCTCCTGTATATAACACACTGCTGTCCCATACACTGCCCTGTATATAACACGCTCCTGTCCGATACATTCTCCTGTGAATAACACACTCCTGTCCCAAACTCTGTCCTGTATATAACACAATCCTGTCCCATACACCGGCCTGTATATAACACAAACCTGTCCCATACACTGTCGCGTATATAACGCACTCCTGTCCCATACACTCTCTTGTATATAACACACTCCTGTCCCATACACTGTCCTGTATAGAACACACTCCTGTCCCATACACTGTCCTGTATAGAACACACTCCTGTCCCATACACTGTCCTGTATATAACACACTCCTGTCCCATACACTGCCCTGTATATAACACGCTCCTGTCCGATACATTCTCCTGTGAATAACACACTCCTGTCCCAAACTCTGTCCTGTATATAACACAATCCTGTCCCATACACCGTCCTGTATATAACACAAACCTGTCCCATACACTGTCGCGTATATAACGCACTCCTGTCCCATACACTCTCTTGTATATAACACACTCCTGTCCCATACACTGTCCTGTATATAACACACTCCTGTCCCATACACTCTCCTGTATATAACACAATCCTGTCCCATACACCGTCCTGTATATAACACACTCCTGTCCCATACATCATCCTGTATATAACATATTCCTGTCCCATACACTGTCCTGTATATAACACACTCCTGTCCCATACACTGTCCTGTATATAACAAACTCCTGTCCCATACACTGTCCTGAATATAACACACTCCAGTCCCATACACCATCCTGTATATAACACACTACTGTTGCATACACTGTCGCGTATATAACACACTCCTGTCCCATACACCCTCCTGTATATAAAACACTCCTGTCCCATACACTGTCCTGTATAGAACATACTCCTATCCCATAAACTGTCCTGTATATAACACAATCCTGTCCCATACACCGTCCTGTATATAACACACTCCTGTCTCATACACTGTCGCATATATAACACACTCCTGTCCCATACACTGTCCTGTATATAACACACTCCTGTCCCATACACTGTCCTGTATATAACACACTCCTCTCCCATACACTTTTCTGTATATAACACAATCCTGTCCCATACATCGTCCTGTATATAACATATTCCTGTCCCATACACTGTCCTGTATATAACACACTCTTGTCCCGTACACTGTCCTGTATATAACAGGCTCCCATCGCATACAATGTCCTGTATATAACACACTCCCATCCCATACACTGTCCTGTATATAACACACTCCTGTCCCATACACCGTCCTGTGTATAACCTACTCCTGTCCCATACACCATCCTGTATATAACACACTCCTGTCCCAAACACTGTCCTGTATATAACACACTACTCTCCCATACACTGTCCTGCAAAAAACACACTCCCGTCCCATACATTGTCCTGTGTATGACCGACTCCTGTCCCATACACCATCCTGTATATAACACACTCCTGTCCCGCACACTGTCCTGTATGTAACACACTACTGTCCCATACACAGTCCTGCATATAACACACACTCGTCCCATACACTGTCCTGTATATAACACACTCGCATCCCAAACACTGTCATGTATATAACACACTCCTGTCCCATACACCGTACTGTGTTTAAAACAATCCTGTCCCATATACTGTCCTGTATATGACACACTCCTGTCCCACACACTGTCCTCCATATGACACACTCCTGTCCCATACACTGTCCTGTATTTAACACACTGCTGTCCCATACACTGTCCTGTATATAACACACTCCTGTCCCACACACTGTCCTGTATATAACACACTCCTGTCCCATACACTGCCCTGTATATAACACACTCCTGTCCGATACATTCTACTGTACATAACACACTCCTGTCCCATACACTGTCCTGTATATAACATACACCCGTCCCATACACTGTCCTGTATATAACACACTCCTGTCCCATACACTGTCCTGTATATAACACACACTGGTCCCATACACTGTCCTGTATATAACACACTCATGTCCCAGACACTGTCCTGTATATCACACGCTCCTGTCCCATGCACTGTCCTGTACATAACACACTCCCGTCCCATACACTGTCCTGTATATAACACACTCCTGTCCCATACACTGCCCTGTATATAACACACACTCGTCCCATACACTGTCCTGTATATAACACACTCATGTCCCATACACTGTCCTGTATATAACACACACCTGTCTCATCATCCGTCCTGTATATAACACACTCCTATCCCTTACACTGTCCTGTATATAAGGCACTCCTGTCCCATACACTGTCGCATGTATAACACACTCCTGTCCCATACACTGTCCTGTATTTAACACACTCCTGTCCCATACACTGTCCTGTATATAACACACTCCTGCCCACACATTGTCCTGCATCTGACACCCTCTTGTCCCATACACTGTCCTGTATATAACACACTCCTGTTCCATACACTCTCCTGTATATAACACAATCTTGTCCCATACACAGACCTGTATATAACACACACTCGTCCCATACACTCTCCTGTATATAACACACTCCTATCCGATACACTGTCCTGTATATAACGCACTCCTATCCCATACACCATCCTGTATATAACACACTCCTGTCTCATACACTGTCCTGTATATAACACAATCCTGTCCCATACACCGTCCTGTATATAACACACTACTGTCCCATACATCATCCTGTATATAACATATTCCTGTCCCATACACTGTCCTGTATATAACACACTCCTGTCCCATACACTCTCCTGTATACAACACAATCCTGTCCCATACACCGTCCTGTATATAACACACTCCTGTCCCATACATCGTCCTGTATATAACATATTCCTGTCCCATACACTGTCCTGTATATAACACACTCTTGTCCCGTATACTGTCCTGTATATAAGAGGCTCCTGTCCCATACACTGTCCCGTATTTAACACACTCCTGTCCCATACACTGTCCTGTAGATAACACACTCCTGTCCCATACACTCTCCTGAATATAACACGCTCCTGTCCCATGCACTGCCCTGTATATAACACATTCCTGTCCGATAGACCCTCCTGTACATACCACACTCATGTCCCATACACCATCCTGTATGTAACACACTACTGTCGCATACACTGTCCTGTATATAACACACTCCTGTCCCATACGCTGTCCTGTATATAACCTAATCCTGTTCCATACACCATCCTGTATATAACACACTCCTGTCCCATACACTGTCGCGTATATAACACACTCCTGTCCCATACACCCTCCTGTATATAAAACACTCCTGTCCCATACACTGTCCTGTATAGAACACACTGCTATCCCATAAACTGTCCTGTATATAACACAATCCTGTCCCATACACCGTCCTGTCTATAACACACTCCTGTCTCATACACTGTCGCATATATAACACACTCCTGTCCCATACACTGTCCTGTATATAACACACTCCTGTCCCACACACTGTCCTGTATATAACACACTCCTGTCCCATACACTCTTCTGTATATAACGCATTCCTGTCCCATATGTCGTCCTGTATGTAACATATTCCTGTCCCATACACTGTCCTGAATATAACACACACTTGTCCCGTACACTGTCCTGTATATATCAGGCTCCCATCGCATACAATGTCCTGTATATAACACACTCCCGTCCCATACACTGTCCTGTATATAACACACTCATGTCCCATACACCATCCTGTATATAACACACTCCTGTCCCGTATACTGTCCTGTATATAACAGTCTCCTGTCCCATGCACTATCCTGTATATAACACACTCCTGTCCCATACACCGTCCTGTATATAACATACTGCTGTCCCATACACCATCCTGTATATACCACACTCCTGTCCCATACACTGTCCTGTATAAAACACACTCCTGTCCCACACACTGTCCTGTATATGACACACTCCTGTCCCATACACTGTCCTGTAAATAACATACTCCTGTCCCATACACTGTCCTGTATTTAACACACTCCTGTCCCATACACTGTCCTGTATATAACACACTCCTGTCCCACACACTGTCCTGCATATGACACACTCCTGTCCCATACACTGTCCTGTATTTAACACACTCCTGTCCCATACACTGTCCTGTATTTAACACACTCCTGTCCCATACACTGTCCTGCATATAACACACTCCTGTCCCACACACTCTCCTGTATATAACACACTCCTGTCCCATACACTGCCCTGTATATAACACACTCCTGTCCGATACATTCTCCTGTAAATAACACACTCCTGTCCCAAACTCTGTCCTGTATATAACACAATCCTGTCCCATACACCGTCCTGTATATAACACAAACCTGTCCCATACACTGTTGCGTACATAACACACTCCTGTCCCATACACTCTCTTGTATATAACACACTCCTGTCCTATACACTGTCCTGTATAGAACACACTCCTGTCCCATACACTGTCCTGTATATAACACACTCCTGTCCCATTAACCGTCCTGTATATAACACAATCCTGTCCCATACACTGTCGCATATATAACACTCTCCTGTCCCATACACTGTCCTGTATATAACACACTCCTGTCCCATACACTCTCCTGTATATAACACAATCCTGTCCCATACACCGTCCTGTATATAACACACTCCTGTCCCATACATAATCCTGTATATAACATATTATTGCCCCATACACTGTCCTGTATATAACACAATCCTGTCCCATACACTGTCCTGTATATAACACACTCCTGTCCCATACACTCTCCTGTATACAACACAATCCTGTCTCATACACCGTCCTGTATATAACAAATTCCTGTTCCATACATCGTCCTTTATATGACATATTCCTGTCCCATACACTGTCCTGTATATAACACACTCTTGTCCCGTATACTGTCCTGTATATAAGAGGCTCCTGTCCCATACACTGTCCTGTATTTAACACACTCCTGTCCCATACACTGTCCTGTATATAACACACGCCTGTCACATACACAGCCCTGTATATAACACACTACTGTCGCATACACTGTCGCGTATATAACACACTCCTGTCCCATACACCCTCCTGTACATAAAACACTCCTGTCCCATACACTGTCCTGTATAGAACACACTCCTATCCCATAAACTGTCCTGTATATAACACAATCCTGTCCCATACACCGTCCTGTATATAACACACTCCGGTCTCAAACTCTTTCGCATATATAACACACTCCTGTCCCATACACTGTCCTGTATATAACACACTCCTGTCCCATACACTGTCCTGTATATAACACACTCCTGTCCCATACACTCTTCTGTATATAACACAATCCTGTCCCATACATCGTCCTGTATATAACATATTCCTGTCCCATACACTGTCCTGTATATAACACACTCTTGTCCCATACACTGTCCTGTATATAACAGGCTCCCATCGCATACAATGTCCTGTATATAACACACTCCCGTCCCATACACTGTCCTGTATAGAACACACTCCTATCCCATAAACTGTCCTGTATATAACACAATCCTGTCCCATACACCGTCCTGTATATAACACACTCCTGTCTCAAACTCTTTCGCATATATAACACACTCCTGTCCCATACACTGTCCTGTATATAACACACTCCTGTCCCATACACTGTCCTGTATATAACACACTCCTGTCCCATACACTCTTCTGTATATAACACAATCCTGTCCCATACATCGTCCTGTATATAACATATTCCTGTCCCATACACTGTCCTGTATATAACACACTCTTGTCCCATACACTGTCCTGTATATAACAGGCTCCCATCGCATACAATGTCCTGTATATAACACACTCCCGTCCCATACACTGTCCTGTATATAACACACTCCTGTCCCATACACCGTCCTGTGTATAACCTACTCCTGTCCCATACACCATCCTGTATATAACTCACTCCTGTCCCAAACACTGTCCTGTATATAACACACTACTCTCCCATACACTGTCCTGCAAAAAACACACTCCCGTCCAATACACTGTCCTGTGTATGACCTACCCCTGTCCCATACACAATCCTGTATATAACACACTATTGTCCCACACACAGTCCTGTATATAACACACACTCGTCCCATACACTGTCATGTATATAACACACTCCTGTCCCATACACTGTACTGTGTTTAAAACAATCCTGTCCCATATACTGTCCTGTATATGACACACTCCTGTCCCACACACTGTCCTCCATATGACACACTCCTGTCCCATACACTGTCCTGTATTTAACACACTGCTGTCCCATACACTGTCCTGTATATAACACACTCCTGTCCCACACACTGTCCTGTATATAACAAACTCCTGTCCCATACACTGCCCTGTATATAACACACTCCTGTCCGATACATTCTACTGTATATAACACACTCCTGTCCCATGCACTGTCCTGTATATAACATACACCCGTCCCATACACTGTCCTGTATATAACACACTCCTGTCCCATACACTGTCCTGTATATAACACACACTCGTCCCATACACTGTCCTGTATATAACACACTCATGTCCCATACACTGTCCTGTATATAACACACACTCGTCCCATACACTGTCCTGTATATAACACACTCGCATCCCATACACTGTCATGTATATAACACACTCCTGTCCCATACACTGTACTGTGTTTAAAACAATCCTGTCCCATATACTGTCCTGTATATGACACACTCCTGTCCCACACACTGTCCTCCATATGACACACTCCTGTCCGATACACTGTCCTGTATTTAACACACTGCTGTCCCACACTGTCCTGTATATAACACACTCCTGTCCCACACACTGTCCTGTATATAACAAACTCCTGTCCCATACACTGCCCTGTATATAACACACTCCTGTCCGATACATTCTACTGTATATAACACACTCCTGTCCCATACACTGTCCTGAATATAACATACACCCGTCCCATACACTGTCCTGTATATAACACACTCCTGTCCCATACACTGTCCTGTATATAACACACACTCGTCCCATACACTGTCCTGTATATAACACACTCATGTCCCATACACTGTCCTGTATATAACACACTCATGTCCCATACACTGTCCTGTATATAACACACTCCTGTTCCATACACTCTCCTGTATATAACACAAATCTGTCCCATACACTGTCCTGTAAATAACACACTCCCGTCCCATACACTGTCCTGTATATAACACACTCCTGTCCCATACACTGTCCTGTATGTAACACACTCCTGTCCCATACACAGACCTGTATATAACACACACTCGTCCCATACACTGTCCTGTATATAACACACTCCTATCCGATACACTGTCCTGTATATAACACACTCCTATCCCATACACCATCCTGTATATAACACACTCCTGTCTCATACACTGTCCTGCATATAACACACTCCTGTCCCATACACTGTCCTGTATATAACACACTCCTGTCCCATACACTCTCCTTTATATAACACAATCCTGTCCCATACACCGTCCTGTATATAACACACTCCTGCCCCATACATCATCCTGTATATAACATATTCCTGTCCCATACACTGTCCTGTATATAACACACTCTTGTCCCGTATACTGTCCTGTGTATAACAGGCTCCTGTCCCATACACTGTCCTGTATATAACACACTCCTGCCCATACACTGTCCTGTATATAACACACTCCTGTCCCATACACTGTCCTATATATAACCTACTCCTGTCCCATACACCACCCTGTATATAACACACTCCTGTCCCACACACTGTCCTGTATATAACACACTACTGTCCAATACACTGTCCTGTAAAAGCACACTCCCATCCCATACACTGTCCTGTATATAACACACTCCTGTCCCATACACTGTCCTGTATGTAACACACTCCTGTCCCATACACTGTCCTGTATATAACACACTCCTGTCCCATACACAGCCCTGTATATAACACAAATTCGTCCCAGACACTGTCCTGTATATAACACACTCCCGTCCCATACACTGTCCTGTATATAACACACTCCTGTCCCATACACTGTACTGTGTTTAAAACAATCCTGTCCCATACACTGTACTGTGTTTAAAACAATCCTGTCCCACACACTGTCCTCCATATGACACACTCCTGTCCCATACACTGTCCTGTATTTAACACACTGCTGTCCCATACACTGTCCTGTATATAACACACTCCTGTCCCACACACTGTCCTGTATATAACAAACTCCTGTCCCATACACTGCCCTGTATATAACACACTCCTGTCCGATACATTCAACTGTATATAACACACTCCTGTCCCATACACTGTCCTGTATATAACATACACCCGTCCCATACACTGTCCTGTATATAACACACTCCTGTCCCATACACTGTCCTGTATATAACACACACTCGTCCCATACACTGTCCTGTATATAACACACTCATGTCCCATACACAGTCCTGTATATAACACACACTCGTCCCATACACTGTCCTGTATATAACACACTCGCATCCCATACACTGTCATGTATATAACACACTCCTGTCCCATACACTGTACTGTGTTTAAAACAATCCTGTCCCATATACTGTCCTGTATATGACACACTCCTGTCCCACACACTGTCCTCCATATGACACACTCCTGTCCCATACACTGTCCTGTATTTAACACACGGCTGTCCCATACACTGTCCTGTATATAACACACTCCTGTCCCACACACTGTCCTGTATATAACAAACTCCTGTCCCATACACTGCCCTGTATATAACACACTCCTGTCCGATACATTCTACTGTATATAACACACTCCTGTCCCATACACTGTCCTGTATATAACATACACCCGTCCCATACACTGTCCTGTATATAACACACTCCTGTCCCATACACTGTCCTGTATATAACACACACTCGTCCCATACACTGTCCTGTATATAACACACTCATGTCCCATACACTGTCCTGTATATCACACACTCCTGTCCCATACACTGTCCTGTATATAACACACTCCCGTCCCATACACTGTCCTGTATATAACACACTCTTGTCCTGTATACTGTCCTGTATATAACAGGCTCCTGTCCCATACACCATCCTGTGTATAACACACTCCTGTCCCACACACGGTCCTGTATATAACACAGTACTGTCCCATACACAGTCCTGTATAGAACACACACTCGTCCCATACACTGTCATGTATATAACACACACCTGTCACATACACTGTACTGTGTTTAAAACAATCCTGTCCCATACACTGTCCTGTATATGACACACTCCTGTCCCACACACTGTCCTGCAAATGACACATTCCTGTCCCATACACTGTCCTGTATTTAACACACTGCTGTCCCATACACTGTCCTGTATATAACACACTCCTGTCCCACACACTGTCCTGTATATAACACACTCCTGTCCCATACACTGCCCTGTATATAACAGTCCTGTCCGATACTTTCTACTGTATATAACATACACCCGTCCCATACACTGTCCTGTATATAACACACTCCCGTCCCAAACACTGTCCTGTATATAACACACACTCGTCCCATACACTGTCCTGTATATAACACACTCATGTCCCATACACTGTCCTGTATATAACACACACCTGTCTCATCATCCGTCCTGTATATAACACACTCCTATCCCATACACTGTCCTGTATATAATGCACTCCGGTCCCATACACTGTCGCATATATAACACACTCCTGTCCCATACACTGTCCTGTAAATAACACACTCCCGTCCCATACACTGTCCTGTATATAACACACTCCTGTCCCATACACTGTCCTGTATGTAACACACTCCTGTCCCATACACAGACCTGTATATAACACACACTCGTCCCATACACTGTCCTGTATATAACACACTCCTATCCGATACACTGTCCTGTATATAACGCACTCCTATCCCATACACCATCCTGTATATAACACACTCCTGTCTCATACACTGTCCTGTATATAACACACTCCTGTCCCATGCACTGTCCTGTATATAACACCCTCCTGTCCCAGACACTCTCCTTTATATAACACAATCCTGTCCCATACACCGTCCTGTATATAACACACTCCTGCCCCATACATCATCCTGTATATAACATATTCCTGTCCAATACACTGTCCTGTATATAACACACTCTTGTCCCGTATACTGTCCTGTATATAACAGGCTCCTGTCCCATACACTGTCCTGTATATAACACACTCCTGCCCATGCACTGTCCTGTATATAACACACTCCTGTCCCATACACTGTCCTGCACATAACACACTCCTGTCCCATGCACCCTCCTGTATATAAAACACTTCTGTCCCATACACTGTCCTGTATAGAACACACTCCTATCCCATAAACTGTCCTGTATATAACACAATCCTGTCCCATACACCGTCCTGTATATAACACACTCCTGTCTCATGCACTGTCGCATATATAACACACTCCTGTCCCATACACTGTCCTGTATATAACACACTCCTGTCCCACACACTGTCCTGTATATAACACACTCCTGTCCCATACACTCTTCTGTATATAACGCAATCCTGTCCCATACATCGTCCTGTATATAACATATTTCTGTCCCATACACTGTCCTGTATATAACACAATCTTGTCCCGCACACTGTCCTGTATATAATAGGCTCCCATCGCATACAATGCCCTGTATATAACACAATCCTGTCCCATACACCGTCCTGTGTATAACCTACTCCTGTCCCGTACACCATCCTGTATATAACAGTCTCCTGTCCCAAGCACTGTCCTGTATATAACACACTACTCTCCCATACACTGTCCTGCAAATAACACACTCCCGTCCCATACACTGTCCTGCGTATGACCTACTCCTGTCCCATACACCATCCTGTATATAACACACTCCTGTCCCACACACGGTCCTGTATATAACACAGTACTGTCCCATACACAGTCCTGTATATAACACACACCTGTCACATACACTGTACTGTGTTTAAAACAATCCTGTCCCATACACTGTCCTGTATATGACACACTCCTGTCCCACACACTGTCCTGCAAATGACACACTCCTGTCCCATACACTGTCCTGTATTTAACACACTGCTGTCCCATACACTGTCCTGTATATAACACACTCCTGTCCCACACACTGTCCTGTATATAACACACTCCTGTCCCAGACACTGCCCTGTATATAACACAGTCCTGTCCGATACATTCTACTGTATATAACATACACCCGTCCCATACACTGTCCTGTATATAACACACACTCGTCCCATACACTGTCCTGTATATAACACACTCGCATCCCAGACACGGTCATGTATATAACACACTCCTGTCCCATACACTGTACTGTGTTTAAAACAATCCTGTCCCATATACTGTCCTGTATATGACACACTCCTGTCCCACACACTGTCCTCCATATGACACACTCCTGTCCCATACACTGTCCTGTATTTAACACACGGCTGTCCCATACACTGTCCTGTATATAACACACTCCTGTCCCACACACTGTCCTGTATATAACAAACTCCTGTCCCATACACTGCCCTGTATATAACACACTCCTGTCCGATACATTCTACTGTATATAACACACTCCTGTCCCATACACTGTCCTGTATATAACACACTCCTGTCCCATACACTGTCCTGTATATAACACACACTCGTCCCATACACTGTCCTGTATTTAACACACTCATGTCCCATACACTGTCCTGTATATCACACACTCCTGTCCCATACACTGTCCTGTATATAACACACTCCCGTCCCATACACTGTCCTGTATATAACACACTCCTGTCCCATACACTGTCCTGTATATAACACACACTCGTTCCATACACTGTCCTGTATATAACACACTCATGTCCCATACACTGTCCTGTATATAACACACTCATGTCCCATACACTGTCCTGTATATAACACACTCTTGTCCCGTATACTGTCCTGTATATAACAGGCTCCTGTCCCATACACTGTCCTGTATATAACACACTCCTGCCCATACACTGTCCTGTATATAACACACTCCTGTCCCATACACTGTCCTGTATATAACACACTCCTGTCCCACACACTGTCCTGTATATAACACACTACTGTCCAATACACTGTCCTGTAAAAGCACACTCCCATCCCATACACTGTCCTGTATATAACACACTCCTGTCCCATACACTGTCCTGTATATAACACACTCCTGTCCCATACACTGTCCTGTATATAACACACTCCTGTCCCATACACAGCCCTGTATATAACACAAACTCGTCCCATACACTGTCCTGTATATAACACACTCCCGTCCCATACACTGTCCTGTATATAACACACTCCTGTCCCATACACTGTCCTGTATGTAACGCACTCCTGTCCCATACACCATCCTGTATATAACACACTCCTCTCCCGTATACTGTCCTGTATATAACAGTCTCCTGTCCCATGCACTGTCCTGTATATAACACACTCCTGTCCCATACACCGTCCCGTATAAAGCATACTGCTGTCCCATACACCATCCTGTATATAACACACTCCTGTCCCATACACTTTCCTGTATAAAACACACTCCTGTCCCACACACTGTCCTGTATATGACACACTCCTGTCCCATACACTGTCCTGTAAATTACATCCTCCGGTCCCATACACTGTCCTGTATTTAACACACTCCTGTCCCATACACTGTCCTGTATATAACACACTCCTGTCCCACACACTGTCCTGCATATGACACACTCCTGTCCCATACACTGTCCTGTATTTAACACACTCCTGTCCCATACACTGTCCTGTATTTAACACACTCCTGTCCCATGCACTGTCCTGTATATAACACATTCCTGTCCCATACACTGTCCTGTATATAACACACTCCTGTCCCACACACTGTCCTGCATATGACCCACTCCTGTCCCATACACTGTAATGTATTTAACACACTCCTGTCCCATACACTGTCCTGTATATAACACACCCCTGTCCCACACACTGTCCTGTATATAACACACTCCTGTCCCATACACTGCCCTGTATATAACACACTCCTGTCCGATACATTCTCCTGTAAATAACACACTCCTGTCCCAAACACTGTCCTGTATATAACACAATCCTGTCCCATACACCGTCCTGTATATAACACAAACCTATCCCATACACTGTCGCATATATAACACACTCCTGTCCCATACACTCTCTTGTATATAACACACTCCTGTCCCATACACTGTCCTGAATAGAACACACTCCTGTCCCATACACTGTCCTGTATATAGCACACTCCTGTCCCATACACCATCCTGGATATAACACACTCCTGTCCCATACACTGTCGCATATATAACACTCTCCTGTCCCATACACTGTCCTGTATATAACACACTCCTGTCCCATACACCGTCCTGTATATAACACACTACTGTCCCATATATCATCCTGTATATAACATATTCCTGTCCCATACACTGTCCTGTATACAACACACTCCTGTCCCATTCACTCTCCTGTATACAACACAATCCTGTCCCATACACCGTCCTGTATATAACACACTCCTGTCCCATACATCGTCCTGTATATAACATATTCCTGTCCCATACACTGTCCTGTATATAACACTCTTGTCCCGTATACTGTCCTGCATATAAGAGGCTCCTGTCCCATACACTGTCCTGCATTTAACACACTCCTGTCCCATACACTGTCCTGTATATAACACACTCCTGTCCCATACACTGTCCTGAATATAACACACTCCTGTCCCATACACTGCCCTGTATATAATACACTCCTGTCCGATAGACCCTCCTGTATATAACACACTCCTGTCCCATACGCCATCCTGTATATAACACACTACTGTCGCATACACTGTCCTGTATATAACACACTCCTGTCCCATACACTGTCCTGTATATAACCTACTCCTGTCCCATACACTGTCCTGTATATAACACACTCCTGTCCCATACACTGTCGCGTATATAACACACTCCTGTCCCATACACCCTCCTGTATATAAAACACTCCTGTCCCATACACTGTCCTGTATAGAACACACTCCTATCCCATAAACTGTCCTATATATAACACAATCCTGTCCCATACACCGTCCTGTATATAACACACTCCTGTCTCATACACTGTCGCATATATAACACACTCCTGTCCCATACACTCTTCTGTATATAACGCAATCCTGTCCCATACATCGTCCTGTATATAACATATTTCTGTCCCATACACTGTCCTGTATATAACACACTCTTGTCCCGTACACTGTCCTGTATATAATAGGCTCCCATCGCATACAATGTCCTGTATATAACACAATCCTGTCCCATACACCGTCCTGTGTATAACCTACTCTTGTCCCGTACACCATCCTGTATATAACAGTCTCCTGTCCCAAGCACTGTCCTGTATATAACACACTACTCTCCCATACACTGTCCTGCAAATAAAACACTCCCGTCCCATACACTGTCCTGCGTATGACCTACTCCTGTCCCATACACCATCCTGTGTATAACACACTCCTGTCCCACACACGGTCCTGTATATAACACAGTACTGTCCCATACACAGTCCTGTATAGAACACACACTCGTCCCATACACTGTCATGTATATAACACACTCCTGTCACATACACTGTACTGTGTTTAAAACAATCCTGTCCCATACACTGTCCTGTATATGACACACTCCTGTCCCACACACTGTCCTGCAAATGACACACTCCTGTCCCATACACTGTCCTGTATTTAACACACTGCTGTCCCATACACTGTCCTGTATATAACACACTCCTGTCCCACACACTGTCCTGTATATAACACACTCCTGTCCCATACACTGCCCTGTATATAACAGTCCTGTCCGATACATTCTACTGTATATAACATACACCCGTCCCATACACTGTCCTGTATATAACACACTCCCGTCCCAAACACTGTCCTGTATATAACACACACTCGTCCCATACACTGTCCTGTATATAACACACTCATGTCCCATACACTGTCCTGTATATAACACACACCTGTCTCATCATCCGTCCTGTATATAACACACTCCTATCCCATACACTGTCCTGTATATAACGCACTCCGGTCCCATACACTGTCGCATATATAACACACTCCTGTCCCATACACTGTCCTGTAAATAACACACTCCCGTCCCAGACACTGTCCTGTATGTAACACACTCCTGTCCCATACACAGACCTGTATATAACACACACTCGTCCCATACACTGTCCTGTATATAACACACTCCTATCCGATACACTGTCCTGTATATAACGCACTCCTATCCCATACACCATCCTGTATATAACACACTCCTGTCTCATACACTGTCCTGTATATAACACACTCCTGTCCCATGCACTGTCCTGTATATAACACACTCCTGTCCCATACACTCTCCTTTATATAACACAATCCTGTCCCATACACCGTCCTGTATATAACACACTCCTGCCCCATACATCATCCTGTATATAACATATTCCTGTCCAATACAATGTCCTGTATATAACACACTCTTGTCCCGTATACTGTCCTGTATATAACAGGCTCCTGTCCCATACACTGTCCTGTATATAACACACTCCTGCCCATACACTGTCCTGTATATAACACACTCCTGTCCCATACACTGTCCTGTATATAACCTACTCCTGTCCCATACACCACCCTGTATATAACACACTCCTGTCCCATACACTGTCGCGTACATAACACACTCCTGTCCCATACACCCTCCTGTATATAAAACACTCCTGTCCCATACACTGTCCTGTATAGAACACACTCCTATCCCATAAACTGTCCTGTATATAACACAATCCTGTCCCATACACCGTCCTGTATATAACACACTCCTGTCTCATACACTGTCGCATATATAACACACTCCTGTCCCATACACTGTCCTGTATATAACACACTCCTGTCCCACACACTGTCCTGTATATAACACACTCCTGTCCCATACACTCTTCTGTATATAACGCAATCCTGTCCCATACATCGTCCTGTATATAACATATTTCTGTCCCATACACTGTCCTGTATATAACACACTCTTGTCCCGCACACTGTCCTGTATATAATAGGCTCCCATCGCATACAATGTCCTGTATATAACACAATCCTGTCCCATACACCGTCCTGTGTATAACCGACTCCTGTCCCGTACACCATCCTGTATATAACAGTCTCCTGTCCCAAGCACTGTCCTGTATATAACACACTACTCTCCCATGCACTGTCCTGCAAATAACACACTCCCGTCCCATACACTGTCCTGCGTATGACCTACTCCTGTCCCATACACCATCCTGTATATAACACACTCCTGTCCCACACACGGTCCTGTATATAACACAGTACTGTCCCATACACAGTCCTGTATATAACACACACCTGTCACATACACTGTACTGTGTTTAAAACAATCCTGTCCCACACACTGTCCTGCAAATGACACACTCCTGTCCCATACACTGTCCTGTATTTAACACACTGCTGTCCCATACACTGTCCTGTATATAACACACTCCTGTCCCACACACTGTCCTGTATATAACACACTCCTGTCCCATACACTGCCCTGTAGATAACACAGTCCTGTCCGATACATTCTACTGTATATAATACACCCGTCCCATACACTGTCCTGTATATAACACACACTCGTCCCATACACTGTCCTGTATATAACACACTCGCATCCCATACACTGTCATGTATATAACACACTCCTGTCCCATACACTGTACTGTGTTTAAAACAATCCTGTCCCATATACTGTCCTGTATATGACACACTCCTGTCCCACACACTGTCCTCCATATGACACACTCCTGTCCCATACACTGTCCTGTATTTAACACACGGCTGTCCCATACACTGTCCTGTATATAACACACTCCTGTCCCACACACTGTCCTGTATATAACAAACTCCTGTCCCATACACTGCCCTGTATATAACACACTCCTGTCCGATACATTCTACTGTATATAACACACTCCTGTCCCATACACTGTCCTGTATATAACATACACCCGTCCCATACACTGTCCTGTATATAACACACTCCTGTCCCATACACTGTCCTGTATATAACACACACTCGTCCCATACACTGTCCTGTATATAACACACTCATGTCCCATACACTGTCCTGTATATCACACACTCCTGTCCCATACACTGTCCTGTATATAACACACTCCCGTCCCATACACTGTCCTGTATATAACACAACCCTGTCCCATACACTGTCCTGTATATAACACACACTCGTCCCATACACTGTCCTGTATATAACACACTCATGTCCCATACACTGTCCTGTAAATAACACACTCATGTCCCATACACTGTCCTGTATATAACACACTCTTGTCCCGTATACTGTCCTGTATATAACAGGCTCCTGTCCCATACACTGTCCTGTATATAACACACTCCTGCCCATACACTGTCCTGTATATAACACACTCCTGTCCCATACACTGTCCTGTATATAACACACTCCTGTCCCACACACTGTCCTGTATATAACACACTCCTGTCCCATACACTGTCCTGTATATAACACACTCCTGTCCCATACACAGCCCTGTATATAACACAAACTCGTCCCATACACTGTCCTGTATATAACACACTCCCGTCCCATACACTGTCCTGTATATAACACACTCCTGTCCCATACACTGTCCTGTATATAACATACACCCGTCCCATACACTGTCCTGTATATAACACACTCCTGTCCCATACACTGTCCTGTATAGAACACACTCCTATCCCATAAACTGTCCTATATATAACACAATCCTGTCCCATACACCGTCCTGTATATAACACACTCCTGTCTCATACACTGTCGCATATATAACACACTCCTGTCCCATACACTCTTCTGTATATAACGCAATCCTGTCCCATACATCGTCCTGTATATAACATATTTCTGTCCCATACACTGTCCTGTATATAACACACTCTTGTCCCGTATACTGTCCTGTATATAACAGGCTCCTGTCCCATACACTGTCCTGTATATAACACACTCCTGCCCATACACTGTCCTGTATATAACACACTCCTGTCCCATACACTGTCCTGCACATAACACACTCCTGTCCATGCACCCTCCTGTATATAAAACACTTCTGTCCCATACACTGTCCTGTATAGAACACACTCCTATCCCATAAACTGTCCTGTATATAACACAATCCTGTCCCATACACCGTCCTGTATATAACACACTCCTGTCTCATGCACTGTCGCATATATAACACACTCCTGTCCCATACACTGTCCTGTATATAACACACTCCTGTCCCACACACTGTCCTGTATATAACACACTCCTGTCCCATACACTCTTCTGTATATAACGCAATCCTGTCCCATACATCGTCCTGTATATAACATATTTCTGTCCCATACACTGTCCTGTATATAACACAATCTTGTCCCGCACACTGTCCTGTATATAATAGGCTCCCATCGCATACAATGCCCTGTATATAACACAATCCTGTCCCATACACCGTCCTGTGTATAACCTACTCCTGTCCCGTACACCATCCTGTATATAACAGTCTCCTGTCCCAAGCACTGTCCTGTATATAACACACTACTCTCCCATACACTGTCCTGCAAATAACACACTCCCGTCCCATACACTGTCCTGCGTATGACCTACTCCTGTCCCATACACCATCCTGTATATAACACACTCCTGTCCCACACACGGTCCTGTATATAACACAGTACTGTCCCATACACAGTCCTGTATATAACACACACCTGTCACATACACTGTACTGTGTTTAAAACAATCCTGTCCCATACACTGTCCTGTATATGACACACTCCTGTCCCACACACTGTCCTGCAAATGACACACTCCTGTCCCATACACTGTCCTGTATTTAACACACTGCTGTCCCATACACTGTCCTGTATATAACACACTCCTGTCCCACACACTGTCCTGTATATAACACACTCCTGTCCCATACACTGCCCTGTATATAACACAGTCCTGTCCGATACATTCTACTGTATATAACATACACCCGTCCCATACACTGTCCTGTATATAACACACACTCGTCCCATACACTGTCCTGTATATAACACACTCGCATCCCAGACACGGTCATGTATATAACACACTCCTGTCCCATACACTGTACTGTGTTTAAAACAATCCTGTCCCATATACTGTCCTGTATATGACACACTCCTGTCCCACACACTGTCCTCCATATGACACACTCCTGTCCCATACACTGTCCTGTATTTAACACACGGCTGTCCCATACACTGTCCTGTATATAACACACTCCTGTCCCACACACTGTCCTGTATATAACAAACTCCTGTCCCATACACTGCCCTGTATATAACACACTCCTGTCCGATACATTCTACTGTATATAACACACTCCTGTCCCATACACTGTCCTGTATATAACACACTCCTGTCCCATACACTGTCCTGTATATAACACACACTCGTCCCATACACTGTCCTGTATTTAACACACTCATGTCCCATACACTGTCCTGTATATCACACACTCCTGTCCCATACACTGTCCTGTATATAACACACTCCCGTCCCATACACTGTCCTGTATATAACACACTCCTGTCCCATACACTGTCCTGTATATAACACACACTCGTTCCATACACTGTCCTGTATATAACACACTCATGTCCCATACACTGTCCTGTATATAACACACTCATGTCCCATACACTGTCCTGTATATAACACACTCTTGTCCCGTATACTGTCCTGTATATAACAGGCTCCTGTCCCATACACTGTCCTGTATATAACACACTCCTGCCCATACACTGTCCTGTATATAACACACTCCTGTCCCATACACTGTCCTGTATATAACACACTCCTGTCCCACACACTGTCCTGTATATAACACACTACTGTCCAATACACTGTCCTGTAAAAGCACACTCCCATCCCATACACTGTCCTGTATATAACACACTCCTGTCCCATACACTGTCCTGTATATAACACACTCCTGTCCCATACACTGTCCTGTATATAACACACTCCTGTCCCATACACAGCCCTGTATATAACACAAACTCGTCCCATACACTGTCCTGTATATAACACACTCCCGTCCCATACACTGTCCTGTATATAACACACTCCTGTCCCATACACTGTCCTGTATGTAACGCACTCCTGTCCCATACACCATCCTGTATATAACACACTCCTCTCCCGTATACTGTCCTGTATATAACAGTCTCCTGTCCCATGCACTGTCCTGTATATAACACACTCCTGTCCCATACACCGTCCCGTATAAAGCATACTGCTGTCCCATACACCATCCTGTATATAACACACTCCTGTCCCATACACTTTCCTGTATAAAACACACTCCTGTCCCACACACTGTCCTGTATATGACACACTCCTGTCCCATACACTGTCCTGTAAATTACATCCTCCGGTCCCATACACTGTCCTGTATTTAACACACTCCTGTCCCATACACTGTCCTGTATATAACACACTCCTGTCCCACACACTGTCCTGCATATGACACACTCCTGTCCCATACACTGTCCTGTATTTAACACACTCCTGTCCCATACACTGTCCTGTATTTAACACACTCCTGTCCCATGCACTGTCCTGTATATAACACATTCCTGTCCCATACACTGTCCTGTATATAACACACTCCTGTCCCACACACTGTCCTGCATATGACCCACTCCTGTCCCATACACTGTAATGTATTTAACACACTCCTGTCCCATACACTGTCCTGTATATAACACACCCCTGTCCCACACACTGTCCTGTATATAACACACTCCTGTCCCATACACTGCCCTGTATATAACACACTCCTGTCCGATACATTCTCCTGTAAATAACACACTCCTGTCCCAAACACTGTCCTGTATATAACACAATCCTGTCCCATACACCGTCCTGTATATAACACAAACCTATCCCATACACTGTCGCATATATAACACACTCCTGTCCCATACACTCTCTTGTATATAACACACTCCTGTCCCATACACTGTCCTGAATAGAACACACTCCTGTCCCATACACTGTCCTGTATATAGCACACTCCTGTCCCATACACCATCCTGGATATAACACACTCCTGTCCCATACACTGTCGCATATATAACACTCTCCTGTCCCATACACTGTCCTGTATATAACACACTCCTGTCCCATACACCGTCCTGTATATAACACACTACTGTCCCATATATCATCCTGTATATAACATATTCCTGTCCCATACACTGTCCTGTATACAACACACTCCTGTCCCATTCACTCTCCTGTATACAACACAATCCTGTCCCATACACCGTCCTGTATATAACACACTCCTGTCCCATACATCGTCCTGTATATAACATATTCCTGTCCCATACACTGTCCTGTATATAACACTCTTGTCCCGTATACTGTCCTGCATATAAGAGGCTCCTGTCCCATACACTGTCCTGCATTTAACACACTCCTGTCCCATACACTGTCCTGTATATAACACACTCCTGTCCCATACACTGTCCTGAATATAACACACTCCTGTCCCATACACTGCCCTGTATATAATACACTCCTGTCCGATAGACCCTCCTGTATATAACACACTCCTGTCCCATACGCCATCCTGTATATAACACACTACTGTCGCATACACTGTCCTGTATATAACACACTCCTGTCCCATACACTGTCCTGTATATAACCTACTCCTGTCCCATACACTGTCCTGTATATAACACACTCCTGTCCCATACACTGTCGCGTATATAACACACTCCTGTCCCATACACCCTCCTGTATATAAAACACTCCTGTCCCATACACTGTCCTGTATAGAACACACTCCTATCCCATAAACTGTCCTATATATAACACAATCCTGTCCCATACACCGTCCTGTATATAACACACTCCTGTCTCATACACTGTCGCATATATAACACACTCCTGTCCCATACACTCTTCTGTATATAACGCAATCCTGTCCCATACATCGTCCTGTATATAACATATTTCTGTCCCATACACTGTCCTGTATATAACACACTCTTGTCCCGTACACTGTCCTGTATATAATAGGCTCCCATCGCATACAATGTCCTGTATATAACACAATCCTGTCCCATACACCGTCCTGTGTATAACCTACTCTTGTCCCGTACACCATCCTGTATATAACAGTCTCCTGTCCCAAGCACTGTCCTGTATATAACACACTACTCTCCCATACACTGTCCTGCAAATAAAACACTCCCGTCCCATACACTGTCCTGCGTATGACCTACTCCTGTCCCATACACCATCCTGTGTATAACACACTCCTGTCCCACACACGGTCCTGTATATAACACAGTACTGTCCCATACACAGTCCTGTATAGAACACACACTCGTCCCATACACTGTCATGTATATAACACACTCCTGTCACATACACTGTACTGTGTTTAAAACAATCCTGTCCCATACACTGTCCTGTATATGACACACTCCTGTCCCACACACTGTCCTGCAAATGACACACTCCTGTCCCATACACTGTCCTGTATTTAACACACTGCTGTCCCATACACTGTCCTGTATATAACACACTCCTGTCCCACACACTGTCCTGTATATAACACACTCCTGTCCCATACACTGCCCTGTATATAACAGTCCTGTCCGATACATTCTACTGTATATAACATACACCCGTCCCATACACTGTCCTGTATATAACACACTCCCGTCCCAAACACTGTCCTGTATATAACACACACTCGTCCCATACACTGTCCTGTATATAACACACTCATGTCCCATACACTGTCCTGTATATAACACACACCTGTCTCATCATCCATCCTGTATATAACACACTCCTATCCCATACACTGTCCTGTATATAACGCACTCCGGTCCCATACACTGTCGCATATATAACACACTCCTGTCCCATACACTGTCCTGTAAATAACACACTCCCGTCCCAGACACTGTCCTGTATGTAACACACTCCTGTCCCATACACAGACCTGTATATAACACACACTCGTCCCATACACTGTCCTGTATATAACACACTCCTATCCGATACACTGTCCTGTATATAACGCACTCCTATCCCATACACCATCCTGTATATAACACACTCCTGTCTCATACACTGTCCTGTATATAACACACTCCTGTCCCATGCACTGTCCTGTATATAACACACTCCTGTCCCATACACTCT
Organism: Somniosus microcephalus; assembly: GCF_052327205.1. Classification (NCBI taxonomy): domain Eukaryota; kingdom Metazoa; phylum Chordata; class Chondrichthyes; order Squaliformes; family Somniosidae; genus Somniosus; species Somniosus microcephalus. The sequence continues at coordinate 168,407,441 of NC_140992.1, forward strand.
CCTTTATATAACACAATCCTGTCCCATACACCGTCCTGTATATAACACACTCCTGCCCCATACATCATCCTGTATATAACATATTCCTGTCCAATACAATGTCCTGTATATAACACACTCTTGTCCCGTATACTGTCCTGTATATAACAGGCTCCTGTCCCATACACTGTCCTGTATATAACACACTCCTGCCCATACACTGTCCTGTATATAACACACTCCTGTCCCATACACTGTCCTGTATATAACCTACTCCTGTCCCATACACCACCCTGTATATAACACACTCCTGTCCCATACACTGTCGCGTACATAACACACTCCTGTCCCATACACCCTCCTGTATATAAAACACTCCTGTCCCATACACTGTCCTGTATAGAACACACTCCTATCCCATAAACTGTCCTGTATCTAACACAATCCTGTCCCATACACCGTCCTGTATATAACACACTCCTGTCTCATACACTGTCGCATATATAACACACTCCTGTCCCATACACTGTCCTGTATATAACACACTCCTGTCCCACACACTGTCCTGTATATAACACACTCCTGTCCCATACACTCTTCTGTATATAACGCAATCCTGTCCCATACATCGTCCTGTATATAACATATTTCTGTCCCATACACTGTCCTGTATATAACACACTCTTGTCCCGCACACTGTCCTGTATATAATAGGCTCCCATCGCATACAATGTCCTGTATATAACACAATCCTGTCCCATACACCGTCCTGTGTATAACCGACTCCTGTCCCGTACACCATCCTGTATATAACAGTCTCCTGTCCCAAGCACTGTCCTGTATATAACACACTACTCTCCCATGCACTGTCCTGCAAATAACACACTCCCGTCCCATACACTGTCCTGCGTATGACCTACTCCTGTCCCATACACCATCCTGTATATAACACACTCCTGTCCCACACACGGTCCTGTATATAACACAGTACTGTCCCATACACAGTCCTGTATATAACACACACCTGTCACATACACTGTACTGTGTTTAAAACAATCCTGTCCCACACACTGTCCTGCAAATGACACACTCCTGTCCCATACACTGTCCTGTATTTAACACACTGCTGTCCCATACACTGTCCTGTATATAACACACTCCTGTCCCACACACTGTCCTGTATATAACACACTCCTGTCCCATACACTGCCCTGTAGATAACACAGTCCTGTCCGATACATTCTACTGTATATAATACACCCGTCCCATACACTGTCCTGTATATAACACACACTCGTCCCATACACTGTCCTGTATATAACACACTCGCATCCCATACACTGTCATGTATATAACACACTCCTGTCCCATACACTGTCCTGTATTTAACACACTGCTGTCCCATACACTGTCCTGTATATAACACACTCCTGTCCCACACACTGTCCTGTATATAACACACTCCTGTCCCATACACTGCCCTGTAGATAACACAGTCCTGTCCGATACATTCTACTGTATATAATACACCCGTCCCATACACTGTCCTGTATATAACACACACTCGTCCCATACACTGTCCTGTATATAACACACTCGCATCCCATACACTGTCATGTATATAACACACTCCTGTCCCATACACTGTACTGTGTTTAAAACAATCCTGTCCCATATACTGTCCTGTATATGACACACTCCTGTCCCACACACTGTCCTCCATATGACACACTCCTGTCCCATACACTGTCCTGTATTTAACACACGGCTGTCCCATACACTGTCCTGTATATAACACACTCCTGTCCCACACACTGTCCTGTATATAACAAACTCCTGTCCCATACACTGCCCTGTATATAACACACTCCTGTCCGATACATTCTACTGTATATAACACACTCCTGTCCCATACACTGTCCTGTATATAACATACACCCGTCCCATACACTGTCCTGTATATAACACACTCCTGTCCCATACACTGTCCTGTATATAACACACACTCGTCCCATACACTGTCCTGTATATAACACACTCATGTCCCATACACTGTCCTGTATATCACACACTCCTGTCCCATACACTGTCCTGTATATAACACACTCCCGTCCCATACACTGTCCTGTATATAACACAACCCTGTCCCATACACTGTCCTGTATATAACACACACTCGTCCCATACACTGTCCTGTATATAACACACTCATGTCCCATACACTGTCCTGTAAATAACACACTCATGTCCCATACACTGTCCTGTATATAACACACTCTTGTCCCGTATACTGTCCTGTATATAACAGGCTCCTGTCCCATACACTGTCCTGTATATAACACACTCCTGCCCATACACTGTCCTGTATATAACACACTCCTGTCCCATACACTGTCCTGTATATAACACACTCCTGTCCCACACACTGTCCTGTATATAACACACTCCTGTCCCATACACTGTCCTGTATATAACACACTCCTGTCCCATACACAGCCCTGTATATAACACAAACTCGTCCCATACACTGTCCTGTATATAACACACTCCCGTCCCATACACTGTCCTGTATATAACACACTCCTGTCCCATACACTGTCCTGTATATAACATACACCCGTCCCATACACTGTCCTGTATATAACACACTCCTGTCCCATACACTGTCCTGTATAGAACACACTCCTATCCCATAAACTGTCCTATATATAACACAATCCTGTCCCATACACCGTCCTGTATATAACACACTCCTGTCTCATACACTGTCGCATATATAACACACTCCTGTCCCATACACTCTTCTGTATATAACGCAATCCTGTCCCATACATCGTCCTGTATATAACATATTTCTGTCCCATACACTGTCCTGTATATAACACACTCTTGTCCCGTACACTGTCCTGTATATAATAGGCTCCCATCGCATACAATGTCCTGTATATAACACAATCCTGTCCCATACACCGTCCTGTGTATAACCTACTCTTGTCCCGTACACCATCCTGTATATAACAGTCTCCTGTCCCAAGCACTGTCCTGTATATAACACACTACTCTCCCATACACTGTCCTGCAAATAAAACACTCCCGTCCCATACACTGTCCTGCGTATGACCTACTCCTGTCCCATACACCATCCTGTGTATAACACACTCCTGTCCCACACACGGTCCTGTATATAACACAGTACTGTCCCATACACAGTCCTGTATAGAACACACACTCGTCCCATACACTGTCATGTATATAACACACTCCTGTCACATACACTGTACTGTGTTTAAAACAATCCTGTCCCATACACTGTCCTGTATATGACACACTCCTGTCCCACACACTGTCCTGCAAATGACACACTCCTGTCCCATACACTGTCCTGTATTTAACACACTGCTGTCCCATACACTGTCCTGTATATAACACACTCCTGTCCCACACACTGTCCTGTATATAACACACTCCTGTCCCATACACTGCCCTGTATATAACAGTCCTGTCCGATACATTCTACTGTATATAACATACACCCGTCCCATACACTGTCCTGTATATAACACACTCCCGTCCCAAACACTGTCCTGTATATAACACACACTCGTCCCATACACTGTCCTGTATATAACACACTCATGTCCCATACACTGTCCTGTATATAACACACACCTGTCTCATCATCCGTCCTGTATATAACACACTCCTATCCCATACACTGTCCTGTATATAACGCACTCCGGTCCCATACACTGTCGCATATATAACACACTCCTGTCCCATACACTGTCCTGTAAATAACACACTCCCGTCCCAGACACTGTCCTGTATGTAACACACTCCTGTCCCATACACAGACCTGTATATAACACACACTCGTCCCATACACTGTCCTGTATATAACACACTCCTATCCGATACACTGTCCTGTATATAACGCACTCCTATCCCATACACCATCCTGTATATAACACACTCCTGTCTCATACACTGTCCTGTATATAACACACTCCTGTCCCATGCACTGTCCTGTATATAACACACTCCTGTCCCATACACTCTCCTTTATATAACACAATCCTGTCCCATACACCGTCCTGTATATAACACACTCCTGCCCCATACATCATCCTGTATATAACATATTCCTGTCCAATACAATGTCCTGTATATAACACACTCTTGTCCCGTATACTGTCCTGTATATAACAGGCTCCTGTCCCATACACTGTCCTGTATATAACACACTCCTGCCCATACACTGTCCTGTATATAACACACTCCTGTCCCATACACTGTCCTGTATATAACCTACTCCTGTCCCATACACCACCCTGTATATAACACACTCCTGTCCCATACACTGTCGCGTACATAACACACTCCTGTCCCATACACCCTCCTGTATATAAAACACTCCTGTCCCATACACTGTCCTGTATAGAACACACTCCTATCCCATAAACTGTCCTGTATATAACACAATCCTGTCCCATACACCGTCCTGTATATAACACACTCCTGTCTCATACACTGTCGCATATATAACACACTCCTGTCCCATACACTGTCCTGTATATAACACACTCCTGTCCCACACACTGTCCTGTATATAACACACTCCTGTCCCATACACTCTTCTGTATATAACGCAATCCTGTCCCATACATCGTCCTGTATATAACATATTTCTGTCCCATACACTGTCCTGTATATAACACACTCTTGTCCCGCACACTGTCCTGTATATAATAGGCTCCCATCGCATACAATGTCCTGTATATAACACAATCCTGTCCCATACACCGTCCTGTGTATAACCGACTCCTGTCCCGTACACCATCCTGTATATAACAGTCTCCTGTCCCAAGCACTGTCCTGTATATAACACACTACTCTCCCATGCACTGTCCTGCAAATAACACACTCCCGTCCCATACACTGTCCTGCGTATGACCTACTCCTGTCCCATACACCATCCTGTATATAACACACTCCTGTCCCACACACGGTCCTGTATATAACACAGTACTGTCCCATACACAGTCCTGTATATAACACACACCTGTCACATACACTGTACTGTGTTGAAAACAATCCTGTCCCACACACTGTCCTGCAAATGACACACTCCTGTCCCATACACTGTCCTGTATTTAACACACTGCTGTCCCATACACTGTCCTGTATATAACACACTCCTGTCCCACACACTGTCCTGTATATAACACACTCCTGTCCCATACACTGCCCTGTAGATAACACAGTCCTGTCCGATACATTCTACTGTATATAATACACCCGTCCCATACACTGTCCTGTATATAACACACACTCGTCCCATACACTGTCCTGTATATAACACACTCGCATCCCATACACTGTCATGTATATAACACACTCCTGTCCCATACACTGTACTGTGTTTAAAACAATCCTGTCCCATATACTGTCCTGTATATGACACACTCCTGTCCCACACACTGTCCTCCATATGACACACTCCTGTCCCATACACTGTCCTGTATTTAACACACGGCTGTCCCATACACTGTCCTGTATATAACACACTCCTGTCCCACACACTGTCCTGTATATAACAAACTCCTGTCCCATACACTGCCCTGTATATAACACACTCCTGTCCGATACATTCTACTGTATATAACACACTCCTGTCCCATACACTGTCCTGTATATAACATACACCCGTCCCATACACTGTCCTGTATATAACACACTCCTGTCCCATACACTGTCCTGTATATAACACACACTCGTCCCATACACTGTCCTGTATATAACACACTCATGTCCCATACACTGTCCTGTATATCACACACTCCTGTCCCATACACTGTCCTGTATATAACACACTCCCGTCCCATACACTGTCCTGTATATAACACAACCCTGTCCCATACACTGTCCTGTATATAACACACACTCGTCCCATACACTGTCCTGTATATAACACACTCATGTCCCATACACTGTCCTGTAAATAACACACTCATGTCCCATACACTGTCCTGTATATAACACACTCTTGTCCCGTATACTGTCCTGTATATAACAGGCTCCTGTCCCATACACTGTCCTGTATATAACACACTCCTGCCCAGACACTGTCCTGTATATAACACACTCCTGTCCCATACACTGTCCTGTATATAACACACTCCTGTCCCACACACTGTCCTGTATATAACACACTACTGTCCAATACACTGTCCTGTAAAAGCACACTCCCATCCCATACACTGTCCTGTATATAACACACTCCTGTCCCATACACTGTCCTGTATATAACACACTCCTGTCCCATACACTGTCCTGTATATAACACACTCCTGTCCCATACACAGCCCTGTATATAACACAAACTCGTCCCATACACTGTCCTGTATATAACACACTCCCGTCCCATACACTGTCCTGTATATAACACACTCCTGTCCCATACACTGTCCTGTATGTAACGCACTCCTGTCCCATACACCATCCTGTATATAACACACTCCTCTCCCGTATACTGTCCTGTATATAACAGTCTCCTGTCCCATGCACTGTCCTGTATATAACACACTCCTGTCCCATACACCGTCCCGTATAAAGCATACTGCTGTCCCATACACCATCCTGTATATAACACACTCCTGTCCCATACACTTTCCTGTATAAAACACACTCCTGTCCCACACACTGTCCTGTATATGACACACTCCTGTCCCATACACTGTCCTGTAAATTACATACTCCGGTCCCATACACTGTCCTGTATTTAACACACTCCTGTCCCATACACTGTCCTGTATATAACACACTCCTGTCCCACACACTGTCCTGCATATGACACACTCCTGTCCCATACACTGTCCTGTATTTAACACACTCCTGTCCCATACACTGTCCTGTATTTAACACACTCCTGTCCCATGCACTGTCCTGTATATAACACATTCCTGTCCCATACACTGTCCTGTATATAACACACTCCTGTCCCACACACTGTCCTGCATATGACCCACTCCTGTCCCATACACTGTAATGTATTTAACACACTCCTGTCCCATACACTGTCCTGTATATAACACACCCCTGTCCCACACACTGTCCTGTATATAACACACTCCTGTCCCATACACTGCCCTGTATATAACACACTCCTGTCCGATACATTCTCCTGTAAATAACACACTCCTGTCCCAAACACTGTCCTGTATATAACACAATCCTGTCCCATACACCGTCCTGTATATAACACAAACCTATCCCATACACTGTCGCATATATAACACACTCCTGTCCCATACACTCTCTTGTATATAACACACTCCTGTCCCATACACTGTCCTGAATAGAACACACTCCTGTCCCATACACTGTCCTGTATATAGCACACTCCTGTCCCATACACCGTCCTGGATATAACACACTCCTGTCCCATACACTGTCGCATATATAACACTCTCCTGTCCCATACACTGTCCTGTATATAACACACTCCTGTCCCATACACCGTCCTGTATATAACACACTACTGTCCCATATATCATCCTGTATATAACATATTCCTGTCCCATACACTGTCCTGTATACAACACACTCCTGTCCCATTCACTCTCCTGTATACAACACAATCCTGTCCCATACACCGTCCTTTTTATAACACACTCCTGTCCCATACATCGTCCTGGATATAACATATTCCTGTCCCATACACTGTCCTGTATATAACACTCTTGTCCCGTATACTGTCCTGCATATAAGAGGCTCCTGTCCCATACACTGTCCTGCATTTAACACACTCCTGTCCCATACACTGTCCTGTATATAACACACTCCTGTCCCATACACTGTCCTGAATATAACACACTCCTGTCCCATACACTGCCCTGTATATAATACACTCCTGTCCGATAGACCCTCCTGTATATAACACACTCCTGTCCCATACGCCATCCTGTATATAACACACTACTGTCGCATATACTGTCCTGTATATAACACACTCCTGTCCCATACACTGTCCTGTATATAACCTACTCCTGTCCCATACACTGTCCTGTATATAACACACTCCTGTCCCATACACTGTCGCGTATATAACACACTCCTGTCCCATACACCCTCCTGTATATAAAACACTCCTGTCCCATACACTGTCCTGTATAGAACACACTCCTATCCCATAAACTGTCCTGTATATAACACAATCCTGTCCCATACACCGTCCTGTATATAACACACTCCTGTCTCATACACTGTCGCATATATAACACACTCCTGTCCCATACACTCTTCTGTATATAACGCAATCCTGTCCCATACATCGTCCTGTATATAACATATTTCTGTCCCATACACTGTCCTGTATATAACACACTCTTGTCCCGTACACTGTCCTGTATATAATAGGCTCCCATCGCATACAATGTCCTGTATATAACACAATCCTGTCCCATACACCGTCCTGTGTATAACCTACTCTTGTCCCGTACACCATCCTGTATATAACAGTCTCCTGTCCCAAGCACTGTCCTGTATATAACACACTACTCTCCCATACACTGTCCTGCAAATAAAACACTCCCGTCCCATACACTGTCCTGCGTATGACCTACTCCTGTCCCATACACCATCCTGTGTATAACACACTCCTGTCCCACACACGGTCCTGTATATAACACAGTACTGTCCCATACACAGTCCTGTATAGAACACACACTCGTCCCATACACTGTCATGTATATAACACACTCCTGTCACATACACTGTACTGTGTTTAAAACAATCCTGTCCCATACACTGTCCTGTATATGACACACTCCTGTCCCACACACTGTCCTGCAAATGACACACTCCTGTCCCATACACTGTCCTGTATTTAACACACTGCTGTCCCATACACTGTCCTGTATATAACACACTCCTGTCCCACACACTGTCCTGTATATAACACACTCCTGTCCCATACACTGCCCTGTAGATAACACAGTCCTGTCCGATACATTCTACTGTATATAATACACCCGTCCCATACACTGTCCTGTATATAACACACACTCGTCCCATACACTGTCCTGTATATAACACACTCGCATCCCATACACTGTCATGTATATAACACACTCCTGTCCCATACACTGTACTGTGTTTAAAACAATCCTGTCCCATATACTGTCCTGTATATGACACACTCCTGTCCCACACACTGTCCTCCATATGACACACTCCTGTCCCATACACTGTCCTGTATTTAACACACGGCTGTCCCATACACTGTCCTGTATATAACACACTCCTGTCCCACACACTGTCCTGTATATAACAAACTCCTGTCCCATACACTGCCCTGTATATAACACACTCCTGTCCGATACATTCTACTGTATATAACACACTCCTGTCCCATACACTGTCCTGTATATAACATACACCCGTCCCATACACTGTCCTGTATATAACACACTCCTGTCCCATACACTGTCCTGTATATAACACACACTCGTCCCATACACTGTCCTGTATATAACACACTCATGTCCCATACACTGTCCTGTATATCACACACTCCTGTCCCATACACTGTCCTGTATATAACACACTCCCGTCCCATACACTGTCCTGTATATAACACAACCCTGTCCCATACACTGTCCTGTATATAACACACACTCGTCCCATACACTGTCCTGTATATAACACACTCATGTCCCATACACTGTCCTGTATATAACACACTCATGTCCCATACACTGTCCTGTATATAACACATTCTTGTCCCGTATACTGTCCTGTATATAACAGGCTCCTGTCCCATACACTGTCCTGTATATAACACACTCCTGCCCATACACTGTCCTGTATATAACACACTCCTGTCCCATACACTGTCCTGTATATAACACACTCCTGTCCCACACACTGTCCTGTATATAACACACTACTGTCCAATACACTGTCCTGTAAAAGCACACTCCCATCCCATACACTGTCCTGTATATAACACACTCCTGTCCCATACACTGTCCTGTATATAACACACTCCTGTCCCATACACTGTCCTGTATATAACACACTCCTGTCCCATACACAGCCCTGTATATAACACAAACTCGTCCCATACACTGTCCTGTATATAACACACTCCCGTCCCATACACTGTCCTGTATATAACACACTCCTGTCCCATACACTGTCCTGTATGTAACGCACTCCTGTCCCATACACCATCCTGTATATAACACACTCCTCTCCCGTATACTGTCCTGTATATAACAGTCTCCTGTCCCATGCACTGTCCTGTATATAACACAATCCTGTCCCATACACCGTCCCGTATAAAGCATACTGCTGTCCCATACACCATCCTGTATATAACACACTCCTGTCCCATACACTTTCCTGTATAAAACACACTCCTGTCCCACACACTGTCCTGTATATGACACACTCCTGTCCCATACACTGTCCTGTAAATTACATACTCCGGTCCCATACACTGTCCTGTATTTAACACACTCCTGTCCCATACACTGTCCTGTATATAACACACTCCTGTCCCACACACTGTCCTGCATATGACACACTCCTGTCCCATACACTGTCCTGTATTTAACACACTCCTGTCCCATACACTGTCCTGTATTTAACACACTCCTGTCCCATGCACTGTCCTGTATATAACACATTCCTGTCCCATACACTGTCCTGTATATAACACACTCCTGTCCCACACACAGTCCTGCATATGACCCACTCCTGTCCCATACACTGTAATGTATTTAACACACTCCTGTCCCATACACTGTCCTGTATATAACACACCCCTGTCCCACACACTGTCCTGTATATAACACACTCCTGTCCCATACACTGCCCTGTATATAACACACTCCTGTCCGATACATTCTCCTGTAAATAACACACTCCTGTCCCAAACACTGTCCTGTATATAACACAATCCTGTCCCATACACCGTCCTGTATATAACACAAACCTATCCCATACACTGTCGCATATATAACACACTCCTGTCCCATACACTCTCTTGTATATAACACACTCCTGTCCCATACACTGTCCTGAATAGAACACACTCCTGTCCCATACACTGTCCTGTATATAGCACACTCCTGTCCCATACACCGTCCTGGATATAACACACTCCTGTCCCATACACTGTCGCATATATAACACTCTCCTGTCCCATACACTGTCCTGTATATAACACACTCCTGTCCCATACACCGTCCTGTATATAACACACTACTGTCCCATATATCATCCTGTATATAACATATTCCTGTCCCATACACTGTCCTGTATACAACACCCTCCTGTCCCATTCACTCTCCTGTATACAACACAATCCTGTCCCATACACTGTCCTGTATATAACACACTCCTGTCCCACACACTGTCCTGTATATAACACACTACTGTCCAATACATTGTCCTGTAAAAGCACACTCCCATCCCATACACTGTCCTGTATATAACACACTCCTGTCCCATACACAGCCCTGTATATAACACAAACTCGTCCCATACACTGTCCTGTATATAACACACTCCCGTCCCATACACTGTCCTGTATATAACACACTCCTGTCCCATACACTGTCCTGTATATAACATACACCCGTCCCATACACTGTCCTGTATATAACACACTCCTGTCCCATACACTGTCCTGTATAGAACACACTCCTATCCCATAAACTGTCCTATATATAACACAATCCTGTCCCATACACCGTCCTGTATATAACACACTCCTGTCTCATACACTGTCGCATATATAACACACTCCTGTCCCATACACTCTTCTGTATATAACGCAATCCTGTCCCATACATCGTCCTGTATATAACATATTTCTGTCCCATACACTGTCCTGTATATAACACACTCTTGTCCCGTACACTGTCCTGTATATAATAGGCTCCCATCGCATACAATGTCCTGTATATAACACAATCCTGTCCCATACACCGTCCTGTGTATAACCTACTCTTGTCCCGTACACCATCCTGTATATAACAGTCTCCTGTCCCAAGCACTGTCCTGTATATAACACACTACTCTCCCATACACTGTCCTGCAAATAAAACACTCCCGTCCCATACACTGTCCTGCGTATGACCTACTCCTGTCCCATACACCATCCTGTGTATAACACACTCCTGTCCCACACACGGTCCTGTATATAACACAGTACTGTCCCATACACAGTCCTGTATAGAACACACACTCGTCCCATACACTGTCATGTATATAACACACTCCTGTCACATACACTGTACTGTGTTTAAAACAATCCTGTCCCATACACTGTCCTGTATATGACACACTCCTGTCCCACACACTGTCCTGCAAATGACACACTCCTGTCCCATACACTGTCCTGTATTTAACACACTGCTGTCCCATACACTGTCCTGTATATAACACACTCCTGTCCCACACACTGTCCTGTATATAACACACTCCTGTCCCATACACTGCCCTGTATATAACAGTCCTGTCCGATACATTCTACTGTATATAACATACACCCGTCCCATACACTGTCCTGTATATAACACACTCCCGTCCCAAACACTGTCCTGTATATAACACACACTCGTCCCATACACTGTCCTGTATACAACACACTCATGTCCCATACACTGTCCTGTATATAACACACACCTGTCTCATCATCCGTCCTGTATATAACACACTCCTATCCCATACACTGTCCTGTATATAACGCACTCCGGTCCCATACACTGTCGCATATATAACACACTCCTGTCCCATACACTGTCCTGTAAATAACACACTCCCGTCCCAGACACTGTCCTGTATGTAACACACTCCTGTCCCATACACAGACCTGTATATAACACACACTCGTCCCATACACTGTCCTGTATATAACACACTCCTATCCGATACACTGTCCTGTATATAACGCACTCCTATCCCATACACCATCCTGTATATAACACACTCCTGTCTCATACACTGTCCTGTATATAACACACTCCTGTCCCATGCACTGTCCTGTATATAACACACTCCTGTCCCATACACTCTCCTTTATATAACACAATCCTGTCCCATACACCGTCCTGTATATAACACACTCCTGCCCCATACATCATCCTGTATATAACATATTCCTGTCCAATACAATGTCCTGTATATAACACACTCTTGTCCCGTATACTGTCCTGTATATAACAGGCTCCTGTCCCATACACTGTCCTGTATATAACACACTCCTGCCCATACACTGTCCTGTATATAACACACTCCTGTCCCATACACTGTCCTGTATATAACCTACTCCTGTCCCATACACCACCCTGTATATAACACACTCCTGTCCCATACACTGTCGCGTACATAACACACTCCTGTCCCATACACCCTCCTGTATATAAAACACTCCTGTCCCATACACTGTCCTGTATAGAACACACTCCTATCCCATAAACTGTCCTGTATATAACACAATCCTGTCCCATACACCGTCCTGTATATAACACACTCCTGTCTCATACACTGTCGCATATATAACACACTCCTGTCCCATACACTGTCCTGTATATAACACACTCCTGTCCGACACACTGTCCTGTATATAACACACTCCTGTCCCATACACTCTTCTGTATATAACGCAATCCTGTCCCATACATCGTCCTGTATATAACATATTTCTGTCCCATACACTGTCCTGTATATAACACACTCTTGTCCCGCACACTGTCCTGTATATAATAGGCTCCCATCGCATACAATGTCCTGTATATAACACAATCCTGTCCCATACACCGTCCTGTGTATAACCGACTCCTGTCCCGTACACCATCCTGTATATAACAGTCTCCTGTCCCAAGCACTGTCCTGTATATAACACACTACTCTCCCATGCACTGTCCTGCAAATAACACACTCCCGTCCCATACACTGTCCTGCGTATGACCTACTCCTGTCCCATACACCATCCTGTATATAACACACTCCTGTCCCACACACGGTCCTGTATATAACACAGTACTGTCCCATACACAGTCCTGTATATAACACACACCTGTCACATACACTGTACTGTGTTGAAAACAATCCTGTCCCACACACTGTCCTGCAAATGACACACTCCTGTCCCATACACTGTCCTGTATTTAACACACTGCTGTCCCATACACTGTCCTGTATATAACACACTCCTGTCCCACACACTGTCCTGTATATAACACACTCCTGTCCCATACACTGCCCTGTAGATAACACAGTCCTGTCCGATACATTCTACTGTATATAATACACCCGTCCCATACACTGTCCTGTATATAACACACACTCGTCCCATACACTGTCCTGTATATAACACACTCGCATCCCATACACTGTCATGTATATAACACACTCCTGTCCCATACACTGTACTGTGTTTAAAACAATCCTGTCCCATATACTGTCCTGTATATGACACACTCCTGTCCCACACACTGTCCTCCATATGACACACTCCTGTCCAATACACTGTCCTGTATTTAACACACGGCTGTCCCATACACTGTCCTGTATATAACACACTCCTGTCCCACACACTGTCCTGTATATAACAAACTCCTGTCCCATACACTGCCCTGTATATAACACACTCCTGTCCGATACATTCTACTGTATATAACACACTCCTGTCCCATACACTGTCCTGTATATAACATACACCCGTCCCATACACTGTCCTGTATATAACACACTCCTGTCCCATACACTGTCCTGTATATAACACACACTCGTCCCATACACTGTCCTGTATATAACACACTCATGTCCCATACACTGTCCTGTATATCACACACTCCTGTCCCATACACTGTCCTGTATATAACACACTCCCGTCCCATACACTGTCCTGTATATAACACAACCCTGTCCCATACACTGTCCTGTATATAACACACACTCGTCCCATACACTGTCCTGTATATAACACACTCATGTCCCATACACTGTCCTGTAAATAACACACTCATGTCCCATACACTGTCCTGTATATAACACACTCTTGTCCCGTATACTGTCCTGTATATAACAGGCTCCTGTCCCATACACTGTCCTGTATATAACACACTCCTGCCCATACACTGTCCTGTATATAACACACTCCTGTCCCATACACTGTCCTGTATATAACACACTCCTGTCCCACACACTGTCCTGTATATAACACACTACTGTCCAATACACTGTCCTGTAAAAGCACACTCCCATCCCATACACTGTCCTGTATATAACACACTCCTGTCCCATACACTGTCCTGTATATAACACACTCCTGTCCCATACACTGTCCTGTATATAACACACTCCTGTCCCATACACAGCCCTGTATATAACACAAACTCGTCCCATACACTGTCCTGTATATAACACACTCCCGTCCCATACACTGTCCTGTATATAACACACTCCTGTCCCATACACTGTCCTGTATGTAACGCACTCCTGTCCCATACACCATCCTGTATATAACACACTCCTCTCCCGTATACTGTCCTGTATATAACAGTCTCCTGTCCCATGCACTGTCCTGTATATAACACACTCCTGTCCCATACACCGTCCCGTATAAAGCATACTGCTGTCCCATACACCATCCTGTATATAACACACTCCTGTCCCATACACTTTCCTGTATAAAACACACTCCTGTCCCACACACTGTCCTGTATATGACACACTCCTGTCCCATACACTGTCCTGTAAATTACATACTCCGGTCCCATACACTGTCCTGTATTTAACACACTCCTGTCCCATACACTGTCCTGTATATAACACACTCCTGTCCCACACACTGTCCTGCATATGACACACTCCTGTCCCATACACTGTCCTGTATTTAACACACTCCTGTCCCATACACTGTCCTGTATATAACACATTCCTGTCCCATACACTGTCCTGTATATAACACACTCCTGTCCCACACACTGTCCTGCATATGACCCACTCCTGTCCCATACACTGTAATGTATTTAACACACTCCTGTCCCATACACTGTCCTGTATATAACACACCCCTGTCCCACACACTGTCCTGTATATAACACACTCCTGTCCCATACACTGCCCTGTATATAACACACTCCTGTCCGATACATTCTCCTGTAAATAACACACTCCTGTCCCAAACACTGTCCTGTATATAACACAATCCTGTCCCATACACCGTCCTGTATATAACACAAACCTATCCCATACACTGTCGCATATATAACACACTCCTGTCCCATACACTCTCTTGTATATAACACACTCCTGTCCCATACACTGTCCTGAATAGAACACACTCCTGTCCCATACACTGTCCTGTATATAGCACACTCCTGTCCCATACACCGTCCTGGATATAACACACTCCTGTCCCATACACTGTCGCATATATAACACTCTCCTGTCCCATACACTGTCCTGTATATAACACACTCCTGTCCCATACACCGTCCTGTATATAACACACTACTGTCCCATATATCATCCTGTATATAACATATTCCTGTCCCATACACTGTCCTGTATACAACACACTCCTGTCCCATTCACTCTCCTGTATACAACACAATCCTGTCCCATACACCGTCCTTTTTATAACACACTCCTGTCCCATACATCGTCCTGGATATAACATATTCCTGTCCCATACACTGTCCTGTATATAACACTCTTGTCCCGTATACTGTCCTGCATATAAGAGGCTCCTGTCCCATACACTGTCCTGCATTTAACACACTCCTGTCCCATACACTGTCCTGTATATAACACACTCCTGTCCCATACACTGTCCTGAATATAACACACTCCTGTCCCATACACTGCCCTGTATATAATACACTCCTGTCCGATAGACCCTCCTGTATATAACACACTCCTGTCCCATACGCCATCCTGTATATAACACACTACTGTCGCATATACTGTCCTGTATATAACACACTCCTGTCCCATACACTGTCCTGTATATAACCTACTCCTGTCCCATACACTGTCCTGTATATAACACACTCCTGTCCCATACACTGTCGCGTATATAACACACTCCTGTCCCATACACCCTCCTGTATATAAAACACTCCTGTCCCATACACTGTCCTGTATAGAACACACTCCTATCCCATAAACTGTCCTGTATATAACACAATCCTGTCCCATACACCGTCCTGTATATAACACACTCCTGTCTCATACACTGTCGCATATATAACACACTCCTGTCCCATACACTCTTCTGTATATAACGCAATCCTGTCCCATACATCGTCCTGTATATAACATATTTCTGTCCCATACACTGTCCTGTATATAACACACTCTTGTCCCGTACACTGTCCTGTATATAATAGGCTCCCATCGCATACAATGTCCTGTATATAACACAATCCTGTCCCATACACCGTCCTGTGTATAACCTACTCTTGTCCCGTACACCATCCTGTATATAACAGTCTCCTGTCCCAAGCACTGTCCTGTATATAACACACTACTCTCCCATACACTGTCCTGCAAATAAAACACTCCCGTCCCATACACTGTCCTGCGTATGACCTACTCCTGTCCCATACACCATCCTGTGTATAACACACTCCTGTCCCACACACGGTCCTGTATATAACACAGTACTGTCCCATACACAGTCCTGTATAGAACACACACTCGTCCCATACACTGTCATGTATATAACACACTCCTGTCACATACACTGTACTGTGTTTAAAACAATCCTGTCCCATACACTGTCCTGTATATGACACACTCCTGTCCCACACACTGTCCTGCAAATGACACACTCCTGTCCCATACACTGTCCTGTATTTAACACACTGCTGTCCCATACACTGTCCTGTATATAACACACTCCTGTCCCACACACTGTCCTGTATATAACACACTCCTGTCCCATACACTGCCCTGTAGATAACACAGTCCTGTCCGATACATTCTACTGTATATAATACACCCGTCCCATACACTGTCCTGTATATAACACACACTCGTCCCATACACTGTCCTGTATATAACACACTCGCATCCCATACACTGTCATGTATATAACACACTCCTGTCCCATACACTGTACTGTGTTTAAAACAATCCTGTCCCATATACTGTCCTGTATATGACACACTCCTGTCCCACACACTGTCCTCCATATGACACACTCCTGTCCCATACACTGTCCTGTATTTAACACACGGCTGTCCCATACACTGTCCTGTATATAACACACTCCTGTCCCACACACTGTCCTGTATATAACAAACTCCTGTCCCATACACTGCCCTGTATATAACACACTCCCGTCCCATACACTGTCCTGTATATAATACACCCGTCCCATACACTGTCCTGTATATAACACACTCCTGTCCGATACATTCTACTGTATATAACACACTCCTGTCCCATACACTGTCCTGTATATAACATACACCCGTCCCATACACTGTCCTGTATATAACACACTCCTGTCCCATACACTGTCCTGTATATAACACACACTCGTCCCATACACTGTCCTGTATATAACACACTCATGTCCCATACACTGTCCTGTATATCACACACTCCTGTCCCATACACTGTCCTGTATATAACACACTCCCGTCCCATACACTGTCCTGTATATAACACAACCCTGTCCCATACACTGTCCTGTATATAACACACACTCGTCCCATACACTGTCCTGTATATAACACACTCATGTCCCATACACTGTCCTGTATATAACACACTCATGTCCCATACACTGTCCTGTATATAACACATTCTTGTCCCGTATACTGTCCTGTATATAACAGGCTCCTGTCCCATACACTGTCCTGTATATAACACACTCCTGCCCATACACTGTCCTGTATATAACACACTCCTGTCCCATACACTGTCCTGTATATAACACACTCCTGTCCCACACACTGTCCTGTATATAACACACTACTGTCCAATACACTGTCCTGTAAAAGCACACTCCCATCCCATACACTGTCCTGTATATAACACACTCCTGTCCCATACACTGTCCTGTATATAACACACTCCTGTCCCATACACTGTCCTGTATATAACACACTCCTGTCCCATACACAGCCCTGTATATAACACAAACTCGTCCCATACACTGTCCTGTATATAACACACTCCCGTCCCATACACTGTCCTGTATATAACACACTCCTGTCCCATACACTGTCCTGTATGTAACGCACTCCTGTCCCATACACCATCCTGTATATAACACACTCCTCTCCCGTATACTGTCCTGTATATAACAGTCTCCTGTCCCATGCACTGTCCTGTATATAACACACTCCTGTCCCATACACCGTCCCGTATAAAGCATACTGCTGTCCCATACACCATCCTGTATATAACACACTCCTGTCCCATACACTTTCCTGTATAAAACACACTCCTGTCCCACACACTGTCCTGTATATGACACACTCCTGTCCCATACACTGTCCTGTAAATTACATACTCCGGTCCCATACACTGTCCTGTATTTAACACACTCCTGTCCCATACACTGTCCTGTATATAACACACTCCTGTCCCACACACTGTCCTGCATATGACACACTCCTGTCCCATACACTGTCCTGTATTTAACACACTCCTGTCCCATACACTGTCCTGTATTTAACACACTCCTGTCCCATGCACTGTCCTGTATATAACACATTCCTGTCCCATACACTGTCCTGTATATAACACACTCCTGTCCCACACACAGTCCTGCATATGACCCACTCCTGTCCCATACACTGTAATGTATTTAACACACTCCTGTCCCATACACTGTCCTGTATATAACACACCCCTGTCCCACACACTGTCCTGTATATAACACACTCCTGTCCCATACACTGCCCTGTATATAACACACTCCTGTCCGATACATTCTCCTGTAAATAACACACTCCTGTCCCAAACACTGTCCTGTATATAACACAATCCTGTCCCATACACCGTCCTGTATATAACACAAACCTATCCCATACACTGTCGCATATATAACACACTCCTGTCCCATACACTCTCTTGTATATAACACACTCCTGTCCCATACACTGTCCTGAATAGAACACACTCCTGTCCCATACACTGTCCTGTATATAGCACACTCCTGTCCCATACACCGTCCTGGATATAACACACTCCTGTCCCATACACTGTCGCATATATAACACTCTCCTGTCCCATACACTGTCCTGTATATAACACACTCCTGTCCCATACACCGTCCTGTATATAACACACTACTGTCCCATATATCATCCTGTATATAACATATTCCTGTCCCATACACTGTCCTGTATACAACACACTCCTGTCCCATTCACTCTCCTGTATACAACACAATCCTGTCCCATACACCGTCCTGTATATAACACACTCCTGTCCCATACATCATCCTGGATATAACATATTCCTGTCCCATACACTGTCCTGTATATAACACTCTTGTCCCGTATACTGTCCTGCATATAAGAGGCTCCTGTCCCATACACTGTCCTGCATTTAACACACTCCTGTCCCATACACTGTCCTGTATATAACATACTCCTGTCCCATACACTGTCCTGAATATAACACACTCCTGTCCCATACACTGCCCTGTATATAATACACTCCTGTCCGATAGACCCTCCTGTATATAACACACTCCTGTCCCATACGCCATCCTGTATATAACACACTACTGTCGCATACACTGTCCTGTATATAACACACTCCTGTCCCATACACTGTCCTGTATATAACCTACTCCTGTCCCATACACTGTCCTGTATATAACACACTCCTGTCCCATACACTGTCGCGTATATAACACACTCCTGTCCCATACACCCTCCTGTATATAAAACACTCCTGTCCCGTACACTGTCCTGGAAAGAACACACTCCTATCCCATAAACTGTCCTGTATATAACACAATCCTGTCCCATACACCGTCCTGTATATAACACACTCCTGTCTCATACACTGTCGCATATATAACACACTCCTGTCCCATACACTCTTCTGTATATAACGCAATCCTGTCCCATACATCGTCCTGTATATAACATATTTCTGTCCCATACACTGTCCTGTATATAACAGACTCTTGTCCCGTACACTGTCCTGTATATAATAGGCTCCCATCGCATACAATGTCCTGTATATAACACAATCCTGTCCCATACACCGTCCTGTGCATAACCTACTCCTGTCCCATACACCATCCTGTATATAACAGTCTCCTGTCCCAAGCACTGTCCTGTATATAACACACTACTCTCCCATACACTGTCCTGCAAATAACACACTCCCGTCCCATACACTGTCCTGCGTATGACCTACTCCTGTCCCATACACCATCCTGTGTATAACACACTCCTGTCCCACACACAGTCCTGTATATAACACAGTACTGTCCCATACACAGTCCTGTATAGAACACACACTCGTCCCATACACTGTCATGTATATAACACACTCCTGTCACATACACTGTACTGTGTTTAAAACAATCCTGTCCCATACACTGTCCTGTATATGACACACTCCTGTCCCACACACTGTCCTGCAAATGACACACTCCTGTCCCATACACTGTCCTGTATTTAACACACTGCTGTCCCATACACTGTCCTGTATATAACACACTCCTGTCCCACACACTGTCCTGTATATAACACACTCCTGTCCCATACACTGCCCTGTATATAACAGTCCTGTCCGATACATTCTACTGTATATAACACACTCCCGTCCCAAACACTGTCCTGTATATAACACACACTCGTCCCATACACTGTCCTGTATATAACACACTCATGTCCCATACACTGTCCTGTATATAACACACACCTGTCTCATCATCCGTCCTGTATATAACACACTCCTATCCCATACACTGTCCTTTATATAACGCACGCCGGTCCCATACACTGTCGCATATATAACACACTCCTGCCCCATACACTGTCCTGTAAATAACACACTCCCGTCCCATACACTGTCCTGTATATAACACACTCCTGTCCCATACACTGTCCTGTATGTAACACACTCCTGTCCCATACACAGACCTGTATATAACACACACTCGTCCCATACACTGTCCTGTATATAACACACTCCTATCCGATACACTGTCCTGTATATAACGCACTCCTATCCCATACACCATCCTGTATATAAACCACTCCTGTCTCATACACTGTCCTGTATATAACACACTCCTGTCCCATGCACTGTCCTGTATATAACACACTCCTGTCCCATACACTCTCCTTTATATAACACAATCCTGTCCCATACACCGTCCTGTATATAACACACTCCTGCCCCATACATCATCCTGTATATAACATATTCCTGTCCAATACACTGTCCTGTATATAACACACTCTTGTCCCGTATACTGTCCTGTATATAACAGGCTCCTGTCCCATACACTGTCCTGTATATAACACACTCCTGCCCAGACACTGTCCTGTCTTTAACACAATCCTGTCCCACACACAGTCCTGCATATGACCCACTCCTGTCCCATACACTGTAATGTATTTAACACACTCCTGTCCCATACACTGTCCTGTATATAACACACCCCTGTCCCACACACTGTCCTGTATATAACACACTCCTGTCCCATACACTGCCCTGTATATAACACACTCCTGTCCGATACATTCTCCTGTAAATAACACACTCCTGTCCCAAACACTGTCCTGTATATAACACAATCCTGTCCCATACACCGTCCTGTATATAACACAAACTTATCCCATACACTGTCGCATATATAACACACTCCTGTCCCATACACTCTCTTGTATATAACACACTCCTGTCCCATACACTGTCCTGAATAGAACACACTCCTGTCCCATACACTGTCCTGTATATAGCACACTCCTGTCCCATACACCGTCCTGGATATAACACACTCCTGTCCCATACACTGTCGCATATATAACACTCTCCTGTCCCATACACTGTCCTGTATATAACACACTCCTGTCCCATACACCGTCCTGTATATAACACACTACTGTCCCATATATCATCCTGTATATAACATATTGCTGTCCCATACACTGTCCTGTATACAACACACTCCTGTCCCATTCACTCTCCTGTATACAACACAATCCTGTCCCATACACCGTCCTGTATATAACACACTCCTGTCCCATACATCATCCTGGATATAACATATTCCTGTCCCATACACTGTCCTGTATATAACACTCTTGTCCCGTATACTGTCCTGCATATAAGAGGCTCCTGTCCCATACACTGTCCTGCATTTAACACACTCCTGTCCCATACACTGTCCTGTATATAACATACTCCTGTCCCATACACTGTCCTGAATATAACACACTCCTGTCCCATACACTGCCCTGTATATAATACACTCCTGTCCGATAGACCCTCCTGTATATAACACACTCCTGTCCCATACGCCATCCTGTATATAACACACTACTGTCGCATACACTGTCCTGTATATAACACACTCCTGTCCCATACACTGTCCTGTATATAACCTACTCCTGTCCCATACACTGTCCTGTATATAACACACTCCTGTCCCATACACTGTCGCGTATATAACACACTCCTGTCCCATACACCCTCCTGTATATAAAACACTCCTGTCCCGTACACTGTCCTGGAAAGAACACATTCCTATCCCATAAACTGTCCTGTATATAACACAATCCTGTCCCATACACCGTCCTGTATATAACACACTCCTGTCTCATACACTGTCGCATATATAACACACTCCTGTCCCATACACTCTTCTGTATATAACGCAATCCTGTCCCATACATCGTCCTGTATATAACATATTTCTGTCCCATACACTGTCCTGTATATAACAGACTCTTGTCCCGTACACTGTCCTGTATATAATAGGCTCCCATCGCATACAATGTCCTGTATATAACACAATCCTGTCCCATACACCGTCCTGTGCATAACCTACTCCTGTCCCGTACACCATCCTGTATATAACAGTCTCCTGTCCCAAGCACTGTCCTGTATATAACACACTACTCTCCCATACACTGTCCTGCAAATAACACACTCCCGTCCCATACACTGTCCTGCGTATGACCTACTCCTGTCCCATACACCATCCTGTGTATAACACACTCCTGTCCCACACACGGTCCTGTATATAACACAGTACTGTCCCATACACAGTCCTGTATAGAACACACACTCGTCCCATACACTGTCATGTATATAACACACTCCTGTCACATACACTGTACTGTGTTTAAAACAATCCTGTCCCATACACTGTCCTGTATATGACACACTCCTGTCCCACACACTGTCCTGCAAATGACACACTCCTGTCCCATACACTGTCCTGTATTTAACACACTGCTGTCCCATACACTGTCCTGTATATAACACACTCCTGTCCCACACACTGTCCTGTATATAACACACTCCTGTCCCATACACTGCCCTGTATATAACAGTCCTGTCCGATACATTCTACTGTATATAACACACTCCCGTCCCAAACACTGTCCTGTATATAACACACACTCGTCCCATACACTGTCCTGTATATAACACACTCATGTCCCATACACTGTCCTGTATATAACACACACCTGTCTCATCATCCGTCCTGTATATAACACACTCCTATCCCATACACTGTCCTGTATATAACGCACTCCGGTCCCATACTCTGTCGCATATATAACACACTCCTGCCCCATACACTGTCCTGTAAATAACACACTCCCGTCCCATACACTGTCCTGTATATAACACACTCCTGTCCCATACACTGTCCTGTATGTAACACACTCCTGTCCCATACACAGACCTGTATATAACACACACTCGTCCCATACACTGTCCTGTATATAACACACTCCTATCCGATACACTGTCCTGTATATAACGCACTCCTATCCCATACACCATCCTGTATATAACACACTCCTGTCTCATACACTGTCCTGTATATAACACACTCCTGTCCCATGCACTGTCCTGTATATAACACACTCCTGTCCCATACACTCTCCTTTATATAACACAATCCTGTCCCATACACCGTCCTGTATATAACACACTCCTGCCCCATACATCATCCTCTATATAACATATTCCTGTCCAATACACTGTCCTGTATATAACACACTCTTGTCCCGTATACTGTCCTGTATATAACAGGCTCCTGTCCCATACACTGTCCTGTATATAACACACTCCTGCCCAGACACTGTCCTGTCTTTAACACAATCCTGTCCCATACACTGTCCTGTATATAACCTACTCCTGTCCCATACACCACCCTGTATATAACACACTCCTGTCCCATACACTGTCGCGTACATAACACACTCCTGTCCCATACACCCTCCTGTATATAAAACACTCCTGTCCCATACACTGTCCTGTATAGAACACACTCCTATCCCATAAACTGTCCTGTATATAACACAATCCTGTCCCATACACCGTCCTGTATATAACACACTCCTGTCTCATACACTGTCGCATATATAACACACTCCTGTCCCATACACTGTCCTGTATATAACACACTCCTGTCCCACACACTGTCCTGTATATAACACACTCCTGTCCCATACACTCTTCTGTATATAACGCAATCCTGTCCCATACATCGTCCTGTATATAACATATTTCTGTCCCATACACTGTCCTGTATATAACACACTCTTGTCCCGCACACTGTCCTGTATATAATAGGCTCCCATCGCATACAATGTCCTGTATATAACACAATCCTGTCCCATACACCGTCCTGTGTATAACCTACTCCTGTCCCGCACACCATCCTGTATATAACAGTCTCCTGTCCCAAGCACTGTCCTGTATATAACACACTACTCTCCCATACACTGTCCTGCAAATAACACACTCCCGTCCCATACACTGTCCTGCGTATGACCTACTCCTGTCCCATACACCATCCTGTATATAACACACTCCTGTCCCACACACGGTCCTGTATATAACACAGTACTGTCCCATACACAGTCCTGTATATAACACACACCTGTCACATACACTGTACTGTGTTTAAAACAATCCTGTCCCATACACTGTCCTGTATATGACACACTCCTGTCCCACACACTGTCCTGCAAATGACACACTCCTGTCCCATACACTGTCCTGTATTTAACACACTGCTGTCCCATACACTGTCCTGTATATAACACACTCCTGTCCCACACACTGTCCTGTATATAACACAATCCTGTCCCATACACTGCCCTGTATATAACACAGTCCTGTCCGATACATTCTACTGTATATAACATACACCCGTCCCATACACTGTCCTGTATATAACACACATTCGTCCCATACACTGTCCTGTATATAACACACTCGCATCCCATACACTGTCACGTATATAACACATTCCTGTCCCATACACTGTACTGTGTTTAAAACAATCCTGTCCCATATACTGTCCTGTATATGACACACTCCTGTCCCACACACTGTCCTCCATATGACACACTCCTGTCCCATACACTGTCCTGTATTTAACACACGGCTGTCCCATACACTGTCCTGTATATAACACACTCCTGTCCCACACACTGTCCTGTATACAACAAACTCCTGTCCCATACACTGCCCTGTATATAACACACTCCTGTCCGATATATTCTACTGTATATAACACACTCCTGTCCCATACACTGTCCTGTATATAACATACACCCGTCCCATACACTGTCCTGTATATAACACACTCCTGTCCCATACACTGTCCTGTATATAACACACACTCGTCCCATACACTGTCCTGTATATAACACACTCATGTCCCATACACTGTCCTGTATATCACACACTCCTGTCCCATACACTGTCCTGTATATAACACACTCCCGTCCCATACACTGTCCTGTATATAACACACTCCTGTCCCATACACTGTCCTGTATATAACACACACTCGTCCCATACACTGTCCTGTATATAACACACTCATGTCCCATACACTGTCCTGTATATAACACACTCATGTCCCATACACTGTCCTGTATATAACACACACTTGTCCTGTATACTGTCCTGTATATAACAGGCTCCTGTCCCATACACTGTCCTGTATATAACACACTCCTGTCCCATACACTGTCCTGTATATAACCCACTCCTGTCCCATACACCGTCCTGTATATAACACACTCCTGTCCCATACACCGTCCTGTATATAACACAAACCTGTCCCATACACTGTCGCGTATATAACACACTCCTGTCCCATACACTCTCCTGTATATAACACACTCCTGTCCCATACACAGTCCTGTATAGAACACACTCCTGTCCCAAACACTGTCCTGTATATAACACACTCCTGTCCCATACACTGTCCTGTAAATAACACACTCCTGTCCCATACACCGTCCAGTATATAACACACTCCTGTCCCATACACTGTCATATATATCACACTCCTGTCCCAGACACTGTCGCATATATAACACACTCCTGTCCCATACAATTTCCTGTATATAACACACTCCTGTCCCATACACCATCCTGTATATAACACACTCCTGTCCCATACACCGTCCTGTATATAACACACTCCTGTCCCATACACCGTCCTGTATATAACACACACCTGTCCCATAAACTGTCGCATATATAACACACTCCTGTCCCATACACCGTCCTGTATATAACACACTCCTGTCCCATACACTGTACTGTAAATAACACACTTCTGTCCCATACACTGTCCTGTATATAACACACTCCTGTCCAAAACACTCTCCTGTATATAACATATTCCTGTCCCATACACTCCCCTGTATATAACACTCTCCTGTCCCATACACCATCCTGTATATAACACACTCCTGTCCCATACATCGTCCTGTATATAACACACTGCTGTCCCATACACTCCCCTGTATATAACACACTCCTGTCCCATACACCATCCTGTATATAACACACTCCTGTCCCATACACTGTCCTGTATATAACCTACTCCTGTCCCATACACCATCCTGTATATAACACACTCCTGTCCCATACACTGTCGCGTATATAACACACTCCTGTCCCATACACAGTCCTGTATATAACACAGTACTGTCCCATACACAGTCCTGTATAGAACACACACTCGTCCCATACACTGTCATGTATATAACACACTCCTGTCACATACACTGTACTGTGTTTAAAACAATCCTGTCCCATACACTGTCCTGTATATGACACACTCCTGTCCCACACACTGTCCTGCAAATGACACACTCCTGTCCCATACACTGTCCTGTATTTAACACACTGCTGTCCCATACACTGTCCTGTATATAACACACTCCTGTCCCACACACTGTCCTGTATATAACACACTCCTGTCCCATACACTGCCCTGTATATAACAGTCCTGTCCGATACATTCTACTGTATATAACACACTCCCGTCCCAAACACTGTCCTGTATATAACACACACTCGTCCCATACACTGTCCTGTATATAACACACTCATGTCCCATACACTGTCCTGTATATAACACACACCTGTCTCATCATCCGTCCTGTATATAACACACTCCTATCCCATACACTGTCCTTTATATAACGCACGCCGGTCCCATACACTGTCGCATATATAACACACTCCTGCCCCATACACTGTCCTGTAAATAACACACTCCCGTCCCATACACTGTCCTGTATATAACACACTCCTGTCCCATACACTGTCCTGTATGTAACACACTCCTGTCCCATACACAGACCTGTATATAACACACACTCATCCCATACACTGTCCTGTATATAACACACTCCTATCCGATACACTGTCCTGTATATAACGCACTCCTATCCCATACACCATCCTGTATATAAACCACTCCTGTCTCATACACTGTCCTGTATATAACACACTCCTGTCCCATGCACTGTCCTGTATATAACACACTCCTGTCCCATACACTCTCCTTTATATAACACAATCCTGTCCCATACACCGTCCTGTATATAACACACTCCTGCCCCATACATCATCCTGTATATAACATATTCCTGTCCAATACACTGTCCTGTATATAACACACTCTTGTCCCGTATACTGTCCTGTATATAACAGGCTCCTGTCCCATACACTGTCCTGTATATAACACACTCCTGCCCAGACACTGTCCTGTCTTTAACACAATCCTGTCCCACACACAGTCCTGCATATGACCCACTCCTGTCCCATACACTGTAATGTATTTAACACACTCCTGTCCCATACACTGTCCTGTATATAACACACCCCTGTCCCACACACTGTCCTGTATATAACACACTCCTGTCCCATACACTGCCCTGTATATAACACACTCCTGTCCGATACATTCTCCTGTAAATAACACACTCCTGTCCCAAACACTGTCCTGTATATAACACAATCCTGTCCCATACACCGTCCTGTATATAACACAAACTTATCCCATACACTGTCGCATATATAACACACTCCTGTCCCATACACTCTCTTGTATATAACACACTCCTGTCCCATACACTGTCCTGAATAGAACACACTCCTGTCCCATACACTGTCCTGTATATAGCACACTCCTGTCCCATACACCGTCCTGGATATAACACACTCCTGTCCCATACACTGTCGCATATATAACACTCTCCTGTCCCATACACTGTCCTGTATATAACACACTCCTGTCCCATACACCGTCCTGTATATAACACACTACTGTCCCATATATCATCCTGTATATAACATATTGCTGTCCCATACACTGTCCTGTATACAACACACTCCTGTCCCATTCACTCTCCTGTATACAACACAATCCTGTCCCATACACCGTCCTGTATATAACACACTCCTGTCCCATACATCATCCTGGATATAACATATTCCTGTCCCATACACTGTCCTGTATATAACACTCTTGTCCCGTATACTGTCCTGCATATAAGAGGCTCCTGTCCCATACACTGTCCTGCATTTAACACACTCCTGTCCCATACACTGTCCTGTATATAACATACTCCTGTCCCATACACTGTCCTGAATATAACACACTCCTGTCCCATACACTGCCCTGTATATAATACACTCCTGTCCGATAGACCCTCCTGTATATAACACACTCCTGTCCCATACGCCATCCTGTATATAACACACTACTGTCGCATACACTGTCCTGTATATAACACACTCCTGTCCCATACACTGTCCTGTATATAACCTACTCCTGTCCCATACACTGTCCTGTAT
Organism: Somniosus microcephalus; assembly: GCF_052327205.1. NCBI lineage: Eukaryota > Metazoa > Chordata > Chondrichthyes > Squaliformes > Somniosidae > Somniosus > Somniosus microcephalus. The sequence goes on from NC_140992.1 coordinate 168,437,792, forward strand.
ATAACACACTCCTGTCCCATACACTGTCGCGTATATAACACACTCCTGTCCCATACACCCTCCTGTATATAAAACACTCCTGTCCCGTACACTGTCCTGGAAAGAACACATTCCTATCCCATAAACTGTCCTGTATATAACACAATCCTGTCCCATACACCGTCCTGTATATAACACACTCCTGTCTCATACACTGTCGCATATATAACACACTCCTGTCCCATACACTCTTCTGTATATAACGCAATCCTGTCCCATACATCGTCCTGTATATAACATATTTCTGTCCCATACACTGTCCTGTATATAACAGACTCTTGTCCCGTACACTGTCCTGTATATAATAGGCTCCCATCGCATACAATGTCCTGTATATAACACAATCCTGTCCCATACACCGTCCTGTGCATAACCTACTCCTGTCCCGTACACCATCCTGTATATAACAGTCTCCTGTCCCAAGCACTGTCCTGTATATAACACACTACTCTCCCATACACTGTCCTGCAAATAACACACTCCCGTCCCATACACTGTCCTGCGTATGACCTACTCCTGTCCCATACACCATCCTGTGTATAACACACTCCTGTCCCACACACGGTCCTGTATATAACACAGTACTGTCCCATACACAGTCCTGTATAGAACACACACTCGTCCCATACACTGTCATGTATATAACACACTCCTGTCACATACACTGTACTGTGTTTAAAACAATCCTGTCCCATACACTGTCCTGTATATGACACACTCCTGTCCCACACACTGTCCTGCAAATGACACACTCCTGTCCCATACACTGTCCTGTATTTAACACACTGCTGTCCCATACACTGTCCTGTATATAACACACTCCTGTCCCACACACTGTCCTGTATATAACACACTCCTGTCCCATACACTGCCCTGTATATAACAGTCCTGTCCGATACATTCTACTGTATATAACACACTCCCGTCCCAAACACTGTCCTGTATATAACACACACTCGTCCCATACACTGTCCTGTATATAACACACTCATGTCCCATACACTGTCCTGTATATAACACACACCTGTCTCATCATCCGTCCTGTATATAACACACTCCTATCCCATACACTGTCCTGTATATAACGCACTCCGGTCCCATACTCTGTCGCATATATAACACACTCCTGCCCCATACACTGTCCTGTAAATAACACACTCCCGTCCCATACACTGTCCTGTATATAACACACTCCTGTCCCATACACTGTCCTGTATGTAACACACTCCTGTCCCATACACAGACCTGTATATAACACACACTCGTCCCATACACTGTCCTGTATATAACACACTCCTATCCGATACACTGTCCTGTATATAACGCACTCCTATCCCATACACCATCCTGTATATAACACACTCCTGTCTCATACACTGTCCTGTATATAACACACTCCTGTCCCATGCACTGTCCTGTATATAACACACTCCTGTCCCATACACTCTCCTTTATATAACACAATCCTGTCCCATACACCGTCCTGTATATAACACACTCCTGCCCCATACATCATCCTCTATATAACATATTCCTGTCCAATACACTGTCCTGTATATAACACACTCTTGTCCCGTATACTGTCCTGTATATAACAGGCTCCTGTCCCATACACTGTCCTGTATATAACACACTCCTGCCCAGACACTGTCCTGTCTTTAACACAATCCTGTCCCATACACTGTCCTGTATATAACCTACTCCTGTCCCATACACCACCCTGTATATAACACACTCCTGTCCCATACACTGTCGCGTACATAACACACTCCTGTCCCATACACCCTCCTGTATATAAAACACTCCTGTCCCATACACTGTCCTGTATAGAACACACTCCTATCCCATAAACTGTCCTGTATATAACACAATCCTGTCCCATACACCGTCCTGTATATAACACACTCCTGTCTCATACACTGTCGCATATATAACACACTCCTGTCCCATACACTGTCCTGTATATAACACACTCCTGTCCCACACACTGTCCTGTATATAACACACTCCTGTCCCATACACTCTTCTGTATATAACGCAATCCTGTCCCATACATCGTCCTGTATATAACATATTTCTGTCCCATACACTGTCCTGTATATAACACACTCTTGTCCCGCACACTGTCCTGTATATAATAGGCTCCCATCGCATACAATGTCCTGTATATAACACAATCCTGTCCCATACACCGTCCTGTGTATAACCTACTCCTGTCCCGCACACCATCCTGTATATAACAGTCTCCTGTCCCAAGCACTGTCCTGTATATAACACACTACTCTCCCATACACTGTCCTGCAAATAACACACTCCCGTCCCATACACTGTCCTGCGTATGACCTACTCCTGTCCCATACACCATCCTGTATATAACACACTCCTGTCCCACACACGGTCCTGTATATAACACAGTACTGTCCCATACACAGTCCTGTATATAACACACACCTGTCACATACACTGTACTGTGTTTAAAACAATCCTGTCCCATACACTGTCCTGTATATGACACACTCCTGTCCCACACACTGTCCTGCAAATGACACACTCCTGTCCCATACACTGTCCTGTATTTAACACACTGCTGTCCCATACACTGTCCTGTATATAACACACTCCTGTCCCACACACTGTCCTGTATATAACACAATCCTGTCCCATACACTGCCCTGTATATAACACAGTCCTGTCCGATACATTCTACTGTATATAACATACACCCGTCCCATACACTGTCCTGTATATAACACACATTCGTCCCATACACTGTCCTGTATATAACACACTCGCATCCCATACACTGTCACGTATATAACACATTCCTGTCCCATACACTGTACTGTGTTTAAAACAATCCTGTCCCATATACTGTCCTGTATATGACACACTCCTGTCCCACACACTGTCCTCCATATGACACACTCCTGTCCCATACACTGTCCTGTATTTAACACACGGCTGTCCCATACACTGTCCTGTATATAACACACTCCTGTCCCACACACTGTCCTGTATACAACAAACTCCTGTCCCATACACTGCCCTGTATATAACACACTCCTGTCCGATATATTCTACTGTATATAACACACTCCTGTCCCATACACTGTCCTGTATATAACATACACCCGTCCCATACACTGTCCTGTATATAACACACTCCTGTCCCATACACTGTCCTGTATATAACACACACTCGTCCCATACACTGTCCTGTATATAACACACTCATGTCCCATACACTGTCCTGTATATCACACACTCCTGTCCCATACACTGTCCTGTATATAACACACTCCCGTCCCATACACTGTCCTGTATATAACACACTCCTGTCCCATACACTGTCCTGTATATAACACACACTCGTCCCATACACTGTCCTGTATATAACACACTCATGTCCCATACACTGTCCTGTATATAACACACTCATGTCCCATACACTGTCCTGTATATAACACACACTTGTCCTGTATACTGTCCTGTATATAACAGGCTCCTGTCCCATACACTGTCCTGTATATAACACACTCCTGTCCCATACACTGTCCTGTATATAACCCACTCCTGTCCCATACACCGTCCTGTATATAACACACTCCTGTCCCATACACCGTCCTGTATATAACACAAACCTGTCCCATACACTGTCGCGTATATAACACACTCCTGTCCCATACACTCTCCTGTATATAACACACTCCTGTCCCATACACAGTCCTGTATAGAACACACTCCTGTCCCAAACACTGTCCTGTATATAACACACTCCTGTCCCATACACTGTCCTGTAAATAACACACTCCTGTCCCATACACCGTCCAGTATATAACACACTCCTGTCCCATACACTGTCATATATATCACACTCCTGTCCCAGACACTGTCGCATATATAACACACTCCTGTCCCATACAATTTCCTGTATATAACACACTCCTGTCCCATACACCATCCTGTATATAACACACTCCTGTCCCATACACCGTCCTGTATATAACACACTCCTGTCCCATACACCGTCCTGTATATAACACACACCTGTCCCATAAACTGTCGCATATATAACACACTCCTGTCCCATACACCGTCCTGTATATAACACACTCCTGTCCCATACACTGTACTGTAAATAACACACTTCTGTCCCATACACTGTCCTGTATATAACACACTCCTGTCCAAAACACTCTCCTGTATATAACATATTCCTGTCCCATACACTCCCCTGTATATAACACTCTCCTGTCCCATACACCATCCTGTATATAACACACTCCTGTCCCATACATCGTCCTGTATATAACACACTGCTGTCCCATACACTCCCCTGTATATAACACACTCCTGTCCCATACACCATCCTGTATATAACACACTCCTGTCCCATACACTCCCCTGTATATAACACACTCCTGTCCCACACACTGTCCTGTATATAACACACTACTGTCCCATACACTGTCCTGTAAATAACACACTCCCATCCCATACACTGTCCTGTATATAACACACTCCTGTCCCATACACTGTCCTGTATATAACACACTCCTGTCCCATACACTGTCCTGTATATAACACACTCCTGTCCCATACACCATCCTGTATATAACCTACTCCTGTCCCATACACCACCCTGTATAGAACACACTCCTGTCCCACACACTGTCCTGTATATAACACACTACTGTCCCATAAACTGTCCTGTAAAAGCACACTCCCATCCCATGCACTGTCCTGTATATAACACACTCCTGTCCCATACACTGTCCTGTATATAACACACTCCTGTCCCATACACTGTCCTGTATATAACACACTTCTGTCCCATACACAGCCCTGTATATAACACAAACTCGTCCCATACACTTGCCTGTAGATAACACACTCCCGTCCCATACACTGTCCTGTATATAACACACTCCTGTCCCATACACTGTCCTGTATATAACACACCCCCATCCCATAAACTGTCCGGTATATAACACACTCCTGTCCCATACACTGTCCTGTATATAACACACACTCGTCCCATACACTGTCCTGTATGTAACACACTCATGTCCCATACACTGTCCTGTATATAACGCACTCCTGTCCCATACACTGTCGCATATATAACACACTCCTGTCCCATACACTGTCCTGTATATAACACACTCCTGTCCCATACACTGTCCTGCATATGACACATTCCTGTCCTATACACTGTCCTGTATATAACACACACTCGTCCCATACACTGTCCTGTATATAACACACTCCTGTCCCACACACTGTCCTGTATATAACACACTACTGTCCCATACACAGTCCTGTATATAACACACACTCGCCCCATACACATTCCTGTACATAACACACTCCTGTCCCATACACTGTACTGTATTTAACACACTTCTGTCCCATACACTGTCCTGTATATGACACACTCCTGTCCCACACACTGTCCTGCATATGACACACTCCTGTCCCATACACTGTCCTGTATTTAACACACTGCTGTCCCATACACTGTCCTGTATATAACACACTCCTGTCCCACACACTGTCATGTATATAACACACTCCTGTCCCATACACTGCCCTGTATATAACACACTCCTGTCCGATACATTCTACTGTATATAACACACTCCTGTCCCATACACTGTCCTGTATATAACACACTCCCGTCCCATACACTGTCCTGTATATAACACACTCCTGTCCCATACACTGTCCTGTATATAACACACACTCGTCCCATACACTGTCCTGTATATAACACACTCATGTCCCATACACTGTCCTATACATAACACACACCTGTCTCATCATCCGTTCCGTATATAACACACTCCTATCCCATACAATGTCCTGTATATAACGCACTCCTGTCCCATACACTGTCGCATATATAACACACTCCTGTCCCATACACTGTCCTGTATTTAACATACTCCTGTCATATGCACTGTCCTGTATATAACACACTCCTGTCCCACACACTGTCCTGTATATAACACACTCCTGTCCCATACACTGCCCTGTATATAACACACTCCTGTCCCAAACACTGTCCTGCATATAACACAATCCTGTCCCATACACCGTCCTGTATATAACACAAACCTGTCCCATACGCTGTCGCGTATATAACACACTCCTGTCCCATACACTCTCCTGTATATAACAGACTCCTGTCCCATACACTGTCCTGTATAGAACACACTCCTGTCCCATACACTGTCCTGTATATAACACACTCCTGTCCCATACACCGTCCTGTATATAACACACTCCTGTCCCATACACCGTCTTGTATATAACACACTCCTGTCCCATACATTGCCCTGTATATAACACACTCCTGTCCGATACATTCTACTGTATATAACACACTCCTGTCCCATACACTGTCCTGTATATAACATACACCCGTCCCATACACTGTCCTGTATATAACACACACCTGTCCCATACACTGTCCTGTATATAACATACACCCATCCCATACACCGTCCTGTATATAAAACCCACCCGTCCCATACAGTGTCCTGCATATAGCACACTCCCGTCCCATACACTGTCCTGTATATAACACACTCCTGTCCCATACACTGTCCTGTATATAACACACTCCCGTCCCACACACTGTCCTGTATATAACACACTGCTGTTCCATACACTGTCCTGTATATAACACACACTCGTCCCATACACTGTCCTGTATATAACACACTCATGTCCCATACACTGTCCTGTATATAACACAATCCTGTCCCATACACCGTCCTGTATATAACACAAACCTGTCCCATACGCTGTCGCGTATATAACACACTCCTGTCCCATACACTCTCCTGTATATAACAGACTCCTGTCCCATACACTGTCCTGTATAGAACACACTCCTGTCCCATACACTGTCCTGTATATAACACACTCCTGTCCCATACACTTTCCTGTAAAAAACACACTCCTGTCCCATACACCATCCTGTATATAACACACTCCTGTCCCATACACCGTCCTGTATATAACACACTCCTGTCCCATACACCGTCCTGTATATAACACACACCTGTCCCATACACTGTCGCATATATAACACACTCCTGTCCCATACACCGTCCTGTATATAACACACACCTGTCCCATACACTGTACTGTAAATAACACACTCCTGTCCCATACACTGTCCTGTATATAACACACTCCTGTCCCATACACTCCCCTGTATATAACACACTCCTGTCCCATACACCATCCTGTATATAACACACTCCTGTCCCATACATCGTCCTGTATATAACACACTCCTGTCCCATACACTCCCCTGTATATAACAGACTTCTGTCCCATACACCATCCTGTATATAACACACTCCTGTCCCATACACTCCCCTGTATATAACACACTCCTGTCCCACACACTGTCCTGTATATAACACACTACTGTCCCATACACTGTCCTGTAAATAACACACTCCCATCCCATACACTGTCCTGTATATAACACACCCCTGTCCCATACACTCCCCTGTATATAACACACTCCTGTCCCATACACCATCCCGTATATAACACACTCCTGTCCCATACACTCCCCTGTATATAACACACTCCTGTCCCACACACTGTCCTGTATATAACACACTACTGTCCCATACACTGTCCTGTAAATAAGACACTCCCATCCCATACACTGTCCTGTATATAACACACTCCTGTCCCATACACCATCCTGTATATAACCTACTCCTGTCCCATACACCACCCTGTATATAACACACTCCTCTCCCACACACTGTCCTGTATATAACACACTACTGTCCCATACACTGTCCTGTAAAAGCACACTCACATCCCATACACTGTCCTGTATATAACACACTCCTGTCCCATACACTGTCCTGTATATAACACACTCCTGTCCCATACACTGTCGTGTATATAACACACTTCTGTCCCATACACAGCCCTGTATATAACACAAACTCGTCCCATACACTGTCCTGTATATAACACACTCCTGTCCCATACACTGTCCTGTATATAACACACACTCGTCCCATACACAGTCCTGTATATAACACACTCATGTCCCATACACTGTCCTGTATATAACACACACCTGTCTCATCATCCGTCCTGTATATAACACACTCCTATCCCATACACTGTAATGTATATAACGCACTCCTGTCCCATACACTGTGGCATATATAACACACTCCTGTCCCATACACTGTCCTGTATGTAACACACTCCTGTCCTATACACTGTCCTGTATATAACACACTCCTGTTCCAAACACTCTCCTGTATATAACACAATCCTGTCCCATACACTGTCCTGTAAATAACACACGCCTGTCCCTTACACTGTCCTGTATTTAACACACTCCTGTCCCATACACTGTCCTGTATATAACACACTCCTGTCCCACACACTGTCCTGCATATGACACCCTCCTGTCCCATACACTGTCCTGTATTTAACACACTCCTGTCCCATACAGTCTTGTATATAACACACTCCTGTCCCACACACCATCCTGTATATAACACACTCCTGTCCCACACACTGTCCTGTATATAACACACTCCTGTCCCATACACTGCGCTGTATATAACACACTCCTGTCCGATACATTCTCCTGTATATAACACACTCCTGTCCCAAACACTGTCCTGTATATAACACAATCCTGTCCCATACACCGTCCTGTATACAACACAAACCTGTCCCATACACTGTCGCGTATATAACACACTCCTGTCCCATACACTGTCCTGTATAGAACACACTCCTGTCCCATACACTGTTGCATATATAACACACTCCTGTCCCCTACACTGCCCTGTATATAACACAGTCCTGTCTCATTCACTGTCCTGTATTTAACACACTCCTGTCTCATACACTGTCCTGTATATAACACACTCCTGTCCCATACACCATCCTGTATATAACACACTCCAGTCCCACACACTGTCCTGCATATGACACACTCCTATCGCATACAATGTCCTGTATATAACACACAGTCGTCCCATACACTGTCCTGTATATAACACACTCCTGTCCCACACACTGTTGCATATATAACACACTCCTGTCCCCTACACTGCCCTGTATATAACACAGTCCTGTCTCATTCACTGTCCTGTATTTAACACACTCCTGTCCCATACACTGTCCTGTATATAACACACTACTGTCCCATACACAGTCCTGTATATAACACACACTGTTCCCATACACTGTCCTGTATATAACACACTCCTGCCCCATACACTGTACTGTATTTAACACACTACTGTCCTGTACACTGTCCTGTATATGACACACTCCTGTCCCATACACTGTCCTGCATATGACACACTCCTGTCCCATACACTGTCCTGTATTTAACACACTCCTGTCCTGTACACTGTCCTGTATATGACACACTCCTGTCCCACACACTGTCCTGTATATAACACACTCTTGTCCCATACACTGTCCTGTATATAACACACTCCTGTCTCATTCACTCTCCTGTATTTAACACACTCCTGTCCCATACACTGTCCTGTATATAACACACTCCTGTCCGATACATTCTACTGTATATAACACACTCCTGTCCCATACACTGTCCTGTATATAACATACACCCGTCCCATACACCCTCCTGTATATAACACACACCTGTCCCATACATTCTACTGTATATAACATACACCCATCCCATACACCGTCCTGTATATCATACCCACCCGTCCCATACACTGTCCTGCATATAGCACACTCCCGTCCCATACACTGTCCTGTATATAACACACTCCTGTCCCATACACTGTCCTGTATATAACACACTCCCGTCCCATGCACTGTCCTGTATATAACACACACTCGTCCCATACACTGTCCTGTATATAACACACTCATGTCCCACACACTGTCCTGTATATAACACACACCTGTCTCATCATCCGTCCTGTATATAACACACTCCTATCCCATACACTGTCCTGTATATAACGCACTCCTGTCCCATACACTGTCGCATATATAACACACTCCTGTCCCATACACTGTCCTGTATATAACACACTCCTGTCCCATACACTGTCCTGCATATGACACACTCCTGTCCCATACACTGTCCTGTATTTAACATACTCCTGTCATATGCACTGTCCTGTATATAACACACTCCTGTCCCACACACTGTCCTGTATATAACACACTCCTGTCCCATACACTGCCCTGTATAGAACACACTCCTGTCCCAAACACTGTCCTGCATATAACAGAATCCTGTCCCATACACCGTCCTGTATATAACACAAACCTGTCCCATACACTGTCGCGTATATAACACACTCCTGTCCCATACACTCTCCTGTATATAACACACTCCTGTCCCATACACTGTCCTGTATAGAACACACTCCTGTCCCAAACACTGTCCTGTATATAACACACTCCTGTCCCATACACTGTCCTGTAAATAACACACTCCTGTCCCATACAGCGTCCAGTATATAACACATTCCTGTCCCATACACTGTCATATATATCACACTCCTGTCCCAGACACTGTCGCATATATAACACACTCCTGTCCCATACACTTTCCTGTATATAACACACTCCTGTCCCATACACCATCCTGTATATAACACACTCCTGTCCCATACACCATCCTGTATATAACACACTCCTGTCCCATACACCGTCCTGTATATAACACACACCTGTCCCATACACTGTCGCATATATAACACACTCCTGTCCCATACACCGTCCTGTATATAACACACTCCTGTCCCATACACTGTACTATAAATAACACACTCCTGTCCCATACACTGTCGTGGATATAACACACTCCTGTCCCAAACACTCTCGTGTATATAACATATTCCTGTCCCATGCACTGTCCTGTATATAACAAACTCCTGTCCCATACACTGTCCTGTATATAACACACACTCGTCCCATACACTGTCCTGTATATAACACACTCATGTCCCATACACTGTCCTGTATATAACACACACCTGTCTCATCATCCGTCCTGTATATAACACACTCCTATCCCATACACTGTCCTGTATATAACGCACTCCTGTCCCATACACTGTCGCATATATAACACACTCCTGTCCCATACACTGTCCTGTATATAACACACTCCTGTCCCATACACTGTCCTGCATATGACACACTCCTGTCCCATACACTGTCCTGTATTTAACATACTCCTGTCATATGCCCTGTCCTGTATATAACACACTCCTGTCCCACACACTGTCCTGTATATAACACACTCCTGTCCCATACACTGCCCTGTATATAACACACTCCTGTCCCAAACACTGTCCTGCATATAACACAATCCTGTCCCATACACCGTCCTGTATGTAACACAAACCTGTCCCAGACGCTGTCGCATATATAACACACTCCTGTCCCATACACTCTCCTGTATAGAACAGACTCCTGTCCCATACACTGTCCTGTATAGCACACACTCCTGTCCCATACACTGTCCTGTATATAACACACTCCTGTCCCATACACCGTCCTGTATATAACACACTCCTGTCCCATACACCGTCCTGTATATAACACAAACCTGTCCCATACACTGTCGCGTATATAACACACTCCTGTCCCATACACTCTCCTGTATATAACACACTCCTGTCCCATACACTGTCCTGTATAGAACACACTCCTGTCCCAAACACTGTCCTGTATATAACACACTCCTGTCCCATACACTGTCCTGTATAGAACACACTCCTGTCCCATACACCGTCCAGTATATAACACACTCCTGTCCCATACACTGTCATATATATCACACTCCTGTCCCATACACCGTCCAGTATATAACACACTCCTGTCCCATACACTGTCATATATATCACACTCCTGTCCCAGACACTGTCGCATATCTAACACACTCCTGTCCCATACACTTTCCTGTATATAACACACTCCTGTCCCATACACCATCCTGTATATAACACACTCCTGTCCCATACACCGTCCTGTATATAACACACTCCTGTCCCATACACCGTCCTGTATATAACACACACCTGTCCCATACACTGTCGCATATATAACACACTCCTGTCCCATACACCGTCCTGTATATAACACACTCCTGTCCCATACACTGTACTGTAAATAACACACTCCTGTCCCATACACTGTCCTGTATATAACACACTCCTGTCCCGAACACTCTCCTGTATATAACACACTCCTGTCCCATACATCGTCCTGTATATAACACACTCCTGTCCCATACACTCCCCTGTATATAACACACTCCTGTCCCATACACCATCCTGTATATAACACACTCCTGTCCCATACACTCCCCTGTATATAACACACTCCTGTCCCACACACTGTCCTGTATATAACACACTACTGTCCCATACACTGTCCTGTAAATAACACACTCCCATCCCATAAACTGTCCTGTATATAACACACTCCTGTCCCATACACTGTCCTGTATATAACACACTCCTGTCCCATACACTGTCCTGTATATAACACACTCCTGTCCCATACAGCATCCTGTATATAACCTACTCCTGTCCCATACACCACCCTGTATATAACACACTCCTGTCCCACACACTGTCCTGTATATAACACACTACTGTCCGATACACTGTCCTGTATATTACACACTTCTGTCCCATACACAGCCCTGTATATAACACAAACTCGTCCCATACACTGTCCTGTAGATAACACACTCCCGCCCCATACACTGTCCTGTATATAACACACTCCTGTCCCATACACTGTCCTGTATATAACACACTCCCGTCCCATACACTGTCCGGTATATAACACACTCCTGTCCCATACACTGTCCTGTATATAACACACTCATGTCCCATACACTGCCCTGTATATAACACACACCTGTCTCATCATCCGTCCAGTATATAACATACTCCTATCCCATACACTGTCCTGTATATAACGCACTCCTGTCCCATACACTGTCGCATATATAACACACTCCTGTCCCATACACTGTCCTGTATATAACACACTCCTGTTCCATACACTCTCCTGTATATAACACAATCCTGTCCCATACACTGTCCTGTAAATAACACACTCCTGTCCCTTACACTGTCCTGTATTTAACACACTCCTGTCCCATACACTGTCCTGTATATAACACACTCCTGTCCCACACACTGTCCTGCATATGACACCCTCCTGTCCCATACACTGTCCTGTATTTAACACACTCCTGTCCCATACAGTCCTGTATATAACACACTCCTGTCCCACACACTGTCCTGTATATAACACGCTCCTGTCCCATACACTGCCCTGTATATAACACACTCCTGTCCGATACATTCTCCTGTATAAAACACACTCCTGTCCCAAACACTGTCCTGTATATAACACAGTCCTGTCCCATACACCGTCCTGTATATAACACAAACCTGTCCCATACACTGTCGCGTAGATAACACACTCCTGTCCCATACACTGTCCTGTATAGAACACACTCCTGTCCCATACACTGTCCTGTATATAACACACTCCTGTCCCATACACCGTCCTGTATATAACACACTCCTGTCCCATACACTGTCGCATACATAACACACTCCTGTCCCCTACACTGCCCTGTATATAACACAGTCCTGTCTCATTCACTGTCCTGGATTTAACACACTCCTGTCCCGTACACTGTCCTGTATATAACACACTCCTGTCCCATACACCATCCTGTATATAACACACTCCTGTCCCACACACTGTCCAGTATATGACACACTCCTATCGCATGCAATGTCCTGTATATAACACACAGTCGTCCCATACACTGTCCTGTATATAACACACTCCTGTCCCACACCCTGTCCTGCATATAACACACTACTGTCCCATACACAGTCCTGTATATAACACACACTCTTCCCATACACTGTCCTGTATATAACACACTCCTGCCCCATACACTGTACTGTATTTAACACACTCCTGTCCCATACACTGTCCTATATATGACACACTCCTGTCCCACACACTGTCCTGCATGTGACACACTCCTGTCCCATACACTGTCCTGTATTTAACACACTGCTGTCCCATACACTGTCCTGTATATAAGACACTTCTGTCCCACACAATGTCCTGTATATAAGCCACTCCTGTCCCATACACTGCCCTGTATATAACACACTCCTGTCCGAAACATTCTACTGTATATAACACACTCCTGTCCCATACACTGTCCTGTATATAACATACACCCGTCCCATACACTGTCCTGTATATAACACACTCCTGTCCCATACACCGTCCTGTATATAACACACTCCTGTCCCATACACCGTCCTGTATATAACACAAACCTGTCCCATACACTGTCGCGTATATAACACACTCCTGTCCCATACACTCTCCTGTATATAACACACTCCTGTCCCATACACTGTCCTGTATAGAACACACTCCTGTCCCAAACACTGTCCTGTATATAACACACTCCTGTCCCATACACTGTCCTGTATAGAACACACTCCTGTCCCATACACCGTCCAGTATATAACACACTCCTGTCCCATACACTGTCATATATATCACACTCCTGTCCCATACACCGTCCAGTATATAACACACTCCTGTCCCATACACTGTCATATATATCACACTCCTGTCCCAGACACTGTCGCATATCTAACACACTCCTGTCCCATACACTTTCCTGTATATAACACACTCCTGTCCCATACACCATCCTGTATATAACACACTCCTGTCCCATACACCGTCCTGTATATAACACACTCCTGTCCCATACACCGTCCTGTATATAACACACACCTGTCCCATACACTGTCGCATATATAACACACTCCTGTCCCATACACCGTCCTGTATATAACACACTCCTGTCCCATACACTGTACTGTAAATAACACACTCCTGTCCCATACACTGTCCTGTATATAACACACTCCTGTCCCAAACACTCTCCTGTATATAACACACTCCTGTCCCATACATCGTCCTGTATATAACACACTCCTGTCCCATACACTCCCCTGTATATAACACACTCCTGTCCCATACACCATCCTGTATATAACACACTCCTGTCCCATACACTCCCCTGTATATAACACACTCCTGTCCCACACACTGTCCTGTATATAACACACTACTGTCCCATACACTGTCCTGTAAATAACACACTCCCATCCCATAAACTGTCCTGTATATAACACACTCCTGTCCCATACACTGTCCTGTATATAACACACTCCTGTCCCATACACTGTCCTGTATATAACACACTCCTGTCCCATACAGCATCCTGTATATAACCTACTCCTGTCCCATACACCACCCTGTATATAACACACTCCTGTCCCACACACTGTCCTGTATATAACACACTACTGTCCGATACACTGTCCTGTATATTACACACTTCTGTCCCATACACAGCCCTGTATATAACACAAACTCGTCCCATACACTGTCCTGTAGATAACACACTCCCGCCCCATACACTGTCCTGTATATAACACACTCCTGTCCCATACACTGTCCTGTATATAACACACTCCCGTCCCATACACTGTCCGGTATATAACACACTCCTGTCCCATACACTGTCCTGTATATAACACACTCATGTCCCATACACTGCCCTGTATATAACACACACCTGTCTCATCATCCGTCCAGTATATAACATACTCCTATCCCATACACTGTCCTGTATATAACGCACTCCTGTCCCATACACTGTCGCATATATAACACACTCCTGTCCCATACACTGTCCTGTATATAACACACTCCTGTTCCATACACTCTCCTGTATATAACACAATCCTGTCCCATACACTGTCCTGTAAATAACACACTCCTGTCCCTTACACTGTCCTGTATTTAACACACTCCTGTCCCATACACTGTCCTGTATATAACACACTCCTGTCCCACACACTGTCCTGCATATGACACCCTCCTGTCCCATACACTGTCCTGTATTTAACACACTCCTGTCCCATACAGTCCTGTATATAACACACTCCTGTCCCACACACTGTCCTGTATATAACACGCTCCTGTCCCATACACTGCCCTGTATATAACACACTCCTGTCCGATACATTCTCCTGTATAAAACACACTCCTGTCCCAAACACTGTCCTGTATATAACACAGTCCTGTCCCATACACCGTCCTGTATATAACACAAACCTGTCCCATACACTGTCGCGTAGATAACACACTCCTGTCCCATACACTGTCCTGTATAGAACACACTCCTGTCCCATACACTGTCCTGTATATAACACACTCCTGTCCCATACACCGTCCTGTATATAACACACTCCTGTCCCATACACTGTCGCATACATAACACACTCCTGTCCCCTACACTGCCCTGTATATAACACAGTCCTGTCTCATTCACTGTCCTGGATTTAACACACTCCTGTCCCGTACACTGTCCTGTATATAACACACTCCTGTCCCATACACCATCCTGTATATAACACACTCCTGTCCCACACACTGTCCAGTATATGACACACTCCTATCGCATGCAATGTCCTGTATATAACACACAGTCGTCCCATACACTGTCCTGTATATAACACACTCCTGTCCCACACCCTGTCCTGCATATAACACACTACTGTCCCATACACAGTCCTGTATATAACACACACTCTTCCCATACACTGTCCTGTATATAACACACTCCTGCCCCATACACTGTACTGTATTTAACACACTCCTGTCCCATACACTGTCCTATATATGACACACTCCTGTCCCACACACTGTCCTGCATGTGACACACTCCTGTCCCATACACTGTCCTGTATTTAACACACTGCTGTCCCATACACTGTCCTGTATATAAGACACTTCTGTCCCACACAATGTCCTGTATATAAGCCACTCCTGTCCCATACACTGCCCTGTATATAACACACTCCTGTCCGAAACATTCTACTGTATATAACACACTCCTGTCCCATACACTGTCCTGTATATAACATACACCCGTCCCATACACTGTCCTGTATATAACACACTCCTGTCCCATACACTGTCCTGTATATAATACCCACCCGTGCCATACACTGTCCTGTATATAGCACACTCCCGTCCCATACTCTGTCCTGTATATAACACAATCCTGTCCCATACACTGTCCTGTATATAACACACTCCCGTCCCATACACTGTCCTGTATATAACACACTCCTGTCCCATACACTGTCCTGTATATAACACACACTCGTCCCATACACTGTCCTGTATATAACACACTCCTGTCCCATACAGTGTCCCGTATATAACACACACTCGTCCCATACACTGTCCTGTATAAAACGCACTCCTGTCCCATACACTGTCGCATCTATATCACACTCCTGTCCCATACACTGTCCTGTATGCAACACACTCCTGTCCCATACACTGTCCTGCATATGACACACTCCTGTCCCATACACTGTCCTGTATTTAACACACTCCTGTCCCGTACACTGTCCTGTATATAACACACTCCTGTCCCATACACTGTCCTGTATATAACACACTCCCATCCCATACACTGTCCTGTATATAACACACTCCTGTCCCATACACTGTCCTGTATATAACACACACTCGTCCCATACACTGTCCTGTATATAACACACTCCTGTCCCATACACTGTCCTGTATATAACACACACTCGTCCCATACACTGTCCTGTATAAAACGCACTATTGTCCCATACACTGTCGCATATATAACACACTCCTGTCCCATACACTGTCCTGTATACAACACACTCCTGTCCCATACACTGTCCTGCATATGACACACTCCTGTCCCATACACTGTCCTGTATAGAAAACACTCCTGTCCCATGCACTGTCCTGTATATAACACACTCCTGTCCCACACACCGTCCTGTATATAACACACTCCTGTCCCATACACCGTCCTGTATATAACACAAACCTGTCCCATACACTGTCGCGTATATAACACACTCCTGTCCCATACACTCTCCTGTATATACCACACTCCTGTCCCATACACTCTCCTGTATAGAACACACTCCTGTCCCAAACACTGTCCTGTATATAACACACTCCTGTCCCATACACTGTCCTGTAAATAACACACTCCTGTCCCATACACCGTCCAGTATATAACACACTCCTGTCCAATACACTGTCATATATATCACACTCCTGTCCCAGACACTGTCGCATATATAACACACTCCTGTCCCATACACTTTCCTGTATATAACACACTCCTGTCCCATACACTTTCCTGTAAAAAACACACTCCTGTCCCATACACCATCCTGTATATAACACACTCCTGTCCCATACACCGTCCTGTATATAACACACACCTGTCCCATACACTGTCGCATATATAACACACTCCTGTCCCATACACCGTCCTGTATATAACACACACCTGTCCCATACACTGTACTGTAAATAACACACTCCTGTCCCAGACACTGTCCTGTATATAACACACTCCTGTCCCATACACTCCCCTGTATATAACACACTCCTGTCCCATACACCATCCTGTATATAACACACTCCTGTCCCATACATCGTCCTGTATATAACACACTCCGGTCCCACACACTGTCCTGTATATAACACACTACTGTCCCATACACTGTCCTGTAAATAACACACTCCCATCCCATACACCATCCTGTATATAACACACTCCTGTCCCATACACTCCCCTGTATATAACACACTCCTGTCCCACACACTGTCCTGTATATAACACACTACTGTCCCATACACTGTCCTGTAAATAAGACACTCCCATCCCATACACTGTCCTGTATATAACACACTCCTGTCCCATACACCATCCTGTATATAACCTACTCCTGTCCCATACACCACCCTGTATATAACACACTCCTCTCCCACACACTGTCCTGTATATAACACACTACTGTCCCATACACTGTCCTGTAAAAGCACACTCCCATCCCATACACTGTCCTGTATATAACACACTCCTGTCCCATACACTGTCCTGTATATAACACACTCCTGTCCCATACACTGTCCTGTATATAACACACTTCTGTCCCATACACAGCCCTGTATATAACACAAACTCGTCCCATACACTGTCCTGTATATAACACACTCCTGTCCCATACACTGTCCTGTATATAACACACACTCGTCCCATACACTGTCCTGTATATAACACACTCATGTCCCATACACTGTCCTGTATATAACACACACCTGTCTCATCATCCGTCCTGTATATAACACACTCCTATCCCATACACTGTAATGTATATAACGCACTCCTGTCCCATACACTGTGGCATATATAACACACTCCTGTCCCATACACTGTCCTGTATGTAACACACTCCTGTCCCATACACTGTCCTGTATATAACACACTCCTGTCCCATACACCATCCTGTATATAACACACTCCAGTCCCACACACTGTCCTGCATATGACACACTCATATCGCATACAATGTCCTGTATATAACACACAGTCGTCCCATACACTGTCCTGTATATAACACACTCCTGTCCCACACACTGTTGCATATATAACACACTCCTGTCCCCTACACTGCCCTGTATATAACACAGTCCTGTCTCATTCACTGTCCTGTATTTAACACACTCCTGTCCCATACACTGTCCTGTATATAACACACTCCTGTCCCATACACCATCCTGTATATAACACACTCCTGTCCCACACACTGTCCTGTATATAACACACTACTGTCCCATACACAGTCCTGTATATAACACACACTGTTCCCATACACTGTCCTGTATATAACACACTCCTGCCCCATACACTGTACTGTATTTAACACACTCCTGTCCTGTACACTGTCCTGTATATGACACACTCCTGTCCCATACACTGTCCTGCATATGACACACTCCTGTCCCATACACTGTCCTGTATTTAACACACTCCTGTCCTGTACACTGTCCTGTATATGACACACTCCTGTCCCACACACTGTCCTGTATATAACACACTCTTGTCCCATACACTGTCCTGTATATAACACACTCCTGTCTCATTCACTCTCCTGTATTTAACACACTCCTGTCCCATACACTGTCCTGTATATAACACACTCCTGTCCGATACATTCTACTGTATATAACACACTCCTGTCCCATACACTGTCCTGTATATAACATACACCCGTCCCATACACTGTCCTGTATATAACACACACCTGTCCCATACATTCTACTGTATATAACATACACCCATCCCATACACCGTCCTGTATATCATACCCACCCGTCCCATACACTGTCCTGCATATAGCACACTCCCGTCCCATACACTGTCCTGTATATAACACACTCCTGTCCCATACACTGTCCTGTATATAACACACACTCGTCCCATACACTGTCCTGTATATAACACACTCATGTCCCATACACTGTCCTGTATATAACACACACCTGTCTCATCATCCGTCCTGTATATAACACACTCCTATCCCATACACTGTCCTGTATATAACGCACTCCTGTCCCATACACTGTCGCATATATAACACACTCCTGTCCCATACACTGTCCTGTATATAACACATTCCTGTCCCATACACTGTCCTGCATATGACACACTCCTGTCATATGCACTGTCCTGTATATAACACACTCCTGTCCCATACACTGCCCTGTATAGAACACACTCCTGTCCCAAACACTGTCCTGCATATAACAGAATCCTGTCCCATACACCGTCCTGTATATAACACAAACCTGTCCCATACACTGTCGCGTATATAACACACTCCTGTCCCATACACTCTCCTGTATATAACACACTCCTGTCCCATACACTGTCCTGTATAGAACACACTCCTGTCCCAAACACTGTCCTGTATATAACACACTCCTGTCCCATACACTGTCCTGTAAATAACACACTCCTGTCCCATACAGCGTCCAGTATATAACACATTCCTGTCCCATACACTGTCATATATATCACACTCCTGTCCCAGACACTGTTGCATATATAACACACTCCTGTCCCATACACTTTCCTGTATATAACACACTCCTGTCCCATACACCATCCTGTATATAACACACTCCTGTCCCATACACCATCCTGTATATAACACACTCCTGTCCCATACACCGTCCTGTATATAACACACACCTGTCCCATACACTGTCGCATATATAACACACTCCTGTCCCATACACCGTCCTGTATATAACACACTCCTGTCCCATACACAGTACTATAAATAACACACTCCTGTCCCATACACTGTCCTGTATATAACACACTCCTGTCCCAAACACTCTCGTGTATATAACATATTCCTGTCCCATGCACTGTCCTGTATATAACAAACTCCTGTCCCATACACTGTCCTGTATATAACACACACTCGTCCCATACACTGTCCTGTATTTAACATACTCCTGTCATATGCCCTGTCCTGTATATAACACACTCCTGTCCCACACACTGTCCTGTATATAACACACTCCTGTCCCATACACTGCCCTGTATATAACACACTCCTGTCCCAAACACTGTCCTGCATATAACACAATCCTGTCCCATACACCGTCCTGTATGTAACACAAACCTGTCCCATACGCTGTCGCATATATAACACACTCCTGTCCCATACACTCTCCTGTATAGAACAGACTCCTGTCCCATACACTGTCCTGTATAGCACACACTCCTGTCCAATACACTGTCCTGTATATAACACACTCCTGTCCCATACACCGTCCTGTATATAACACACTCCTGTCCCATACACCGTCCTGTATATAACACAAACCTGTCCCATACACTGTCGCGTATATAACACACTCCTGTCCCATACACTCTCCTGTATATAACACACTCCTGTCCCATACACTGTCCTGTATAGAACACACTCCTGTCCCAAACACTGTCCTGTATATAACACACTCCTGTCCCATACACTGTCCTGTAAATAACACACTCCTGTCCCATACACCGTCCAGTATATAACACACTCCTGTCCCATACACTGTCATATATATCACACTCCTGTCCCAGACACTGTCGCATATATAACACACTCCTGTCCCATACACTTTCCTGTATATAACACACTCCTGTCCCATACACCATCCTGTATATAACACACTCCTGTCCCATACACCGTCCTGTATATAACACACTCCTGTCCCATACACCGTCCTGTATATAACACACACCTGTCCCATACACTGTCGCATATATAACACACTCCTGTCCCATACACCGTCCTGTATATAACACACTCCTGTCACATACACTGTACTGTAAATAACACACTCCTGTCCCATACACTCCCCTGTATATAACACACTCCTGTCCCATACATCGTCCTGTATATAACACACTCCTGTCCCATACACTCCCCTGTATATAACACACTCCTGTCCCATACACCATCCTGTATATAACACACTCCTGTCCCATACACTCCCCTGTATATAACACACTCCTGTCCCACACACTGTCCTGTATATAACACACTACTGTCCCATACACTGTCCTGTAAATAACACACTCCCATCCCATAAACTGTCCTGTATATAACACACTCCTGTCCCATACACTGTCCTGTATATAACACACTCCTGTCCCATACACTGTCCTGTATATAACACACTCCTGTCCCATGCACCATCCTGTATATAACCTACTCCTGTCCCATACACCACCCTGTATATAACACACTCCTGTCCCACACACTGTCCTGTATATAACACACTACTGTCCGATACACTGTCCTGTATATTACACACTTCTGTCCCATACACAGCCCTGTAGATAACACACTCCCGCCCCATACACTGTCCTGTATATAACACACTCCTGTCCCATACACTGTCCTGTATATAACACACTCCCGTCCCATACACTGTCCGGTATATAACACACTCCTGTCCCATACACTGTCCTGTATATAACACACTCATGTCCCATACACTGCCCTGTATATAACACACACCTGTCTCATCATCCGTCCTGTATATAACACACTCCTATCCCATACACTGTCCTGTATATAACGCACTCCTGTCCCATACACTGTCGCATATATAACACACTCCTGTCCCATACACTGTCCTGTATATAACACACTCCTTTTCCATACACTCTCCTGTATATAACAGAATCCTGTCCCATACACTGTCCTGTAAATAACACACTCCTGTCCCTTACACTGTCCTGTATTTAACACACTCCTGTCCCATACACTGTCCTGTATATAACACACTCCTGTCCCACACACTGTCCTGCATATGACACCCTCCTGTCCCATACACTGTCCTGTATTTAACACACTCCTGTCCCATACAGTCCTGTATATAACACACTCCTGTCCCACACACTGTCCTGTATATAACACGCTCCTGTCCCATACACTGCCCTGTATATAACACACTCCTGTCCGATACATTCTCCTGTATAAAACACACTCCTGTCCCAAACACTGTCCTGTATATAACACAGTCCTGTCCCATACACCGTCCTGTATATAACACAAACCTGTCCCATACACTGTCGCGTAGATAACACACTCCTGTCCCATACACTGTCCTGTATAGAACACACTCCTGTCCCATACACTGTCCTGTATATAACACACACCTGTCCCATACACCGTCCTGTATATAACACACTCCTGTCCCATACACTGTCGCATATATAACACACTCCTGTCCCCTACACTGCCCTGTATATAACACAGTCCTGTCTCATTCACTGTCCTGGATTTAACACACTCCTGTCCCGTACACTGTCCTGTATATAACACACTCCTGTCCCATACACCATCCTGTATATAACACACTCCTGTCCCACACACTGTCCTGTATATGACACACTCCTATCGCATGCAATGTCCTGTATATAACACACAGTCGTCCCATACACTGTCCTGTATATAACACACTCCTGTCCCACACCCTATCCTGTATATAACACACTACTGTCCCATACACAGTCCTGTATATAACACACACTCTTCCCATACACTGTCCTGTATATAACACACTCCTGCCCCATACACTGTACTGTATTTAACACACTCCTGTCCCATACACTGTCCTATATATGACACACTCCTGTCCCACACACTGTCCTGCATGTGACACACTCCTGTCCCATACACTGTCCTGTATTTAACACACTGCTGTCCCATACACTGTCCTGTATATAAGAAACTCCTGTCCCACACAAGGTCCTGTATATAACACACTCCTGTCCCATACACTGCCCTGTATATAACACACTCCTCTCCGATACATTCTACTGTATATAACACACTCCTGTCCCATACACTGTCCTGTATATAACATACACCCGTCCCATACACTGTCCTGTATATAACACACTCCTGTCCCATACACTGTCCTGTATATAACATACACCCATCCCATACAATGTCCTGTATATAACACACAGTCGTCCCATACACTGCCCTGTATATAACACAGTCCTGTCCCACACACTGTCCTGTATATAACACACTACTGTCCCATACACAGTCCTGTATGTAACACACACTCTTCCCATACACTGTCCTGTATATAACACACTCCTGTCCCACACACTGTCCTGTATATGACACACACCTATCGCATACAATGTCCTGTATGTAACACACAGTCGTCCCATACACTGCCCTGTATATAACACAGTTCTGTCCCACACACTGTCCTGTATATAACACACTACTGTCCCATACACAGTGCTGTATGTAACACACACTCTTCCCATACACTGTCCTGTATATAACACACTCCTGCCCCATACACTGTACGGTATTTAACACACTCCTGTCCCACACACTGTCCTGCATGTGAAACAATCCTGTCCCATACACTGTCCTGTATTTAACACACTGCTGTCCCATACACTGTCCCGAAAATAAGACACTCCTGTCCCACGCAATGTCCTGTATAGAACACACTCCTGTCCCATACACTGCCCTGTATATAACACACTCCTGTCCGATACATTCTACTGTATATAACACACTCCTGTCCCATACACTGTCCTGTATATAACATACACCCGTCCCATACACTGTCCTGTATATAACACACTCCTGTCCCATACACTGTCCTGTATATAACATACACCCATCCCATACACTGTCCTGTATATAATACCCACCCGTGCCATACACTGTCCTGTATATAGCACACTCCCGTCCCATACACTGTCCTGTATATAACACACTCCTGTCCCATACACTGTCCTGTATATAACACACTCCCGTCCCATACACTGTCCTGTATATAACACACTCCTGTCCCATACACTGTCCTGTATATAACACACACTCGTCCCGTACACTGTCCTGTATATAACACACTCCTGTCCCATACACTGTCCTGTATATAACACACACTCGTCCCATACACTGTCCTGTATAAAACGCACTCCTGTCCCATACACTGTCGCATATATAACACAGTCCTGTCCCATACACTGTCCTGTATACAACACACTCCTGTCCCATACACTGCCCTGCATATGACACACTCCTGTCCCATACACTGTCCTGTATTTAACACACTCCTGTCCCGTACACTGTCCTGTATATAACACACTCCTGTCCCATACACTGTCCTGTATATAACACACTCCCGTCCCATACACTGTCCTGTATATAACACACTCCTGTCCCAAACTCTGTCCTGTATATAACACACACTCGTCCCATACACTGTCCTGTATATAACACACTCCTGTCCCATACACTGTCCTGTATATAACACACACTCGTCCCATACACTGTCCTGTATAAAATGCACTATTGTCCCATAAACTGTCGCATATATAACACACTCCTGTCCCATACACTGTCCTGTATACAACACACTCCTGTCCCATACACTGTCCTGCATATGACACACTCCTGTCCCATACACTGTCCTGTATAGAACACACTCCTGTCCCATACACTGTCCTGTATATAACACACTCCTGTCCCATACACCGTCCTGTATATAACACACTCCTGTCCCATACACCGTCCTGTATATAACACAAACCTGTCCCATACACTGTCGCGTATATAACACACTCCTGTCCCATACACTCTCCTGTATATAACACACTCCTGTCCCATACACTGTCCTGTATAGAACACACTCCTGTCCCAAACACTGTCCTGTATATAACACACTCCTGTCCCATACACTGTCCTGTAAATAACACACACCTGTCCCACACACCGTCCAGTATATAACACACTCCTGTCCAATACACTGTCATATATATCACACCCCTGTCCCAGACACTATCGCATATATAACACACTCCTGTCCCATACACTTTCCTGTATATAACACACTCCTGTCCCATACACCGTCCTGTATATAACACACTCCTGTCCCATACACCGTCCAGTATATAACACACACCTGTCCCATACACTGTCGCATATATAACACACTCCTGTCCCATACACCGTCCTGTATATAACACACTCCTGTCCCATACACTGTACTGTAAATAACACACTCCTGTCCCATACACTGTCCTGTATATAACACACTCCTGTCCCAAACACTCTCCTGTATATAACATATTCCTGTCCCATACACTCCCCTGTATATAACACACCCCTGTCCCATACACCATCCTGTATATAACACACTCCTGTCCCATACATCGTCCTGTATATAACACACTCCTGTCCCATACACTCCCCTGTATATAACACACTCCTGTCCCATACACCATCCTGTATATAACACACTCCTGTCCCATACACTCCCCTGTATATAACACACTCCTGTCCCACACACTGTCCTGTATATAACACACTACTGTCCCATACACTGTCCTGTAAATAACACACTCCCATCCCATACACTGTCCTGTATATAACACACTACTGTCCCATGCACTGTCCTGCATATGACACACTCCTGTCCCATACACTGTCCTGTATTTAACATACTCCTGTCATATGCACTGTCCTGTATATAACACACTCCTGTCCCAAACACTGTCCTGCATATAACACAATCCTGTCCCATACACCGTCCTGTATATAACACAAACCTGTCCCATACGCTGTCGCGTATATAACACACTCCTGTCCCATACACTCTCCTGTATATAACACACTCCTGTCCCACACACTGTCCTGTATATAACACACTACTGTCCCTTACACTGTCCTGTAAAAGCACACTCCCATCCCATACACTGTCCTGTATATAACACACTCCTGTCCCATACACTGTCCTGTATATAACACACTCCCGTCCCATACACTGTCCGGTATATAACACACTCCTGTCCCATACACTGTCCTGTATATAACACACACTCGTCCCATACACTGTCCTGTATATAACACACTCATGTCCCATACACTGTCCTGTATATAACACACACCTGTCTCATCATCCATCCTGTATATAACACACTCCTATCCCATACACTCTCCTGTATATAACGCACTCCTGTCCCATACACTGTCGCATATATAACACACTCCTGTCCCATACACTGTCCTGTATGTAACACACTCCTGTCCCATACACTATCCTGTATATAACACACTCCTGTTCCATACACTCTCCTGTATATAACACAATCCTGTCCCATAAACTGTCCTGTAAATAACACACTCCTGTCCCTTACACTGTCCTGTATTTAACACAGTCCTGTCCCATACACTGTCCTGTATATAACACACTCCTGTCCCAAACACTGTCCTGTAAATAACACCCTCCTGTCCCATACACTGTCCTGTATTTAACACACTCCTGTCCCATACAGTCCTGTATGTAACACACTCCTGTCCCACACACTGTCCTGTATATAACACACTCCTGTCCCATACACTGCCCTGTATATAACACACTCCTGTCCCATACACTGTCCTGTATAGAACACACTCCTGTCCCATACACAGTCCTGTATATAACACACAATCTTCCCATACACTGTCCTGTATATAACACACTCCTGCCCCATACACTGTCGCATATATAACACACTCCTGTCCCCTACACTGCCCTGTATATAACACAGTCCTGTCTCATTCACTGTCCAGTATTTAACACACTCCTGTCCCATACACTGTCCTGTATATAACACACTCCTGTCCCATACACCATCCTGTATATAACACACTCCTATCCCACACACTGTCCTGTATATGACACACTCCTATCGCATACAATGTCCTGTATATAACACACAGTCGTCCCATACACTGTCCTGTATATAACACACTCCTGTCCCATACACAGTCCTGTATATAACACACACTCTTCCCATACACTGTCCTGTATATAACACACTCCTGCCCCATACACTGTACTGTATTTAACACACTCCTGTCCCATACACTGTCCTGTATATGACACACTCCTGTCCCACACACTGTCCTGCATGTGACACACTCCTTTCCCATACACTGTCCTGTATTTAACACACTGCTGTCCCATACACTGTCCTGTATATAAGACACTCCTGTCCCACACACTGTCCTGTATATAACACACTCCTGTCCCATACACTGCCCTGTATATAACACACTCCTATCCGATACATTCTACTGTATATAACACACTCCTGTCCCATACACTGTCCTGTATATAACATTAACCCGTCCCATACACTGTCCTGTATATAACACACTCCTGTCCCATACACTGTCCTGTATATAACATACACCCATCCCATACACTGTCCTGTATAAAATACCCACCCATGCCATACACTGTCCTGTATATAGCACACTCCCGTCCCATACACTGTCCTGTATATAACACACTCCTGTCCCATACACTGTCCTGTATATAACACACTCCCGTCCCATACACTGTCCTGTATATAACACACTCCTGTCCCATACACTGTCCTGTATATAACACACTCTCGTCCCATACACTGTCCTGTATATAACACACTCCTGTCCCATACACTGTCCTGTATATAACACACACTCGTCCCTACACTGTCCTGTATAAAACGCACTCCTGTCCCATACACTGTCGCATATATAACACACTCCTGTCCCATACACTGTCCTGTATACAACACACTCCTGTCCCATACACTGTCCTGCATATGACACACTCCTGTCCCATACACTGTCCTGTATTTAACGCACTCCTGTCCCGTACACTGTCCTGTATATGACACACTCCTGTCCCACACACTGTCCTGTATATAACACACTCTTGTCCCATACACTGTCCTGTATATAACACACTCCTGTCTCATTCACTGTCCTGTATTTAACACACTCCTGTCCCATACACTGTCCTGTATATAACACACTCCTGTCCCATACTCCATCCTGTATATAATAACACACTCCTGTCCCACACACTGTCCTGCATATAACACACTACTGTCCCATACACAGTCCTGTATATAACACACACTCGTCACATACACTGTCCTGTATATAACACACTCCTGTCCCATAAACTGTACTGTATTTAACACACTCCTGTCCCATACACTGTCCTGTATATAACACACTCCTGTCCCATACACCATCCTGTATATAACACGCTCCTATCCCACACACTGTCCTGTATATGACACACTCCTATCGCATACAATGTCCTGTATATAACACACAGTCGTCCCATACACTGTCCTGTATATAACACACTCCTGTCCCACACACTGTCCTGTATATAACATACTACTGTCCCATACACTGTCCTGTATATGACACACTCCTGTCCCACACACTGTCCTGCATGTGACACACTTCTGTCCCATACACTGTCCTGTATTTAACACACTGCTGTCCCATACACTGTCCTGTATATAAGACACTCCTGTCCCACACACTGTCCTGTATATAACACACTCCTGTCCCATACACTGCCCTGTATATAACACACTCCTATCCGATACATTCTACTGTATATAACACACTCCTGTCCAATACACTGTCCTCTATATAACATACACCCGTCCCATACACTGTCCTGTATATAACACACTCCTGTCCCATACACTGTCCTGTATATAACACACTCCTGTCCCACACACTGTCCTGTATATAACACACTACTGTCCCATACACTGTCCTGTAAAAGCCCACTCCCATCCCATACACTGTCCTGTATATAACACACTCCTGTCCCATACACTGTCCTGTATATAACACACTCCTGTCCCATACACTGTCCTGTATATAACACACTTCTGTCCCATACACAGCCCTGTATATAACACAAACTCGTCCCATACACTGTCCTGTAGATAACACACTCCCGTCCCATACACTGTCCTATATATAACACACTCCCGTCCCATACACTGTCCGGTATATAACACACTCCTGTCCCATACACTGTCCTGTATATAACACACACTCGTCCCATACACTGTCCTGTATATAACACACTCATGTCCCATACACTGTCCTGTATATAACACACACCTGTCTCATCATCCGTCCTGTATATAACACACTCCTATCCCATACACTCTCCTGTATATAACGCACTCCTGTCCCATACACTGTCGC
Source organism: Somniosus microcephalus (assembly GCF_052327205.1). Lineage (NCBI taxonomy): Eukaryota > Metazoa > Chordata > Chondrichthyes > Squaliformes > Somniosidae > Somniosus > Somniosus microcephalus. Next base: position 168,468,454 of record NC_140992.1, read on the forward strand.
ATATATAACACACTCCTGTCCCATACACTGTCCTGTATGTAACACACTCCTGTCCCATACAGTGTCCTGTATATAACACACTCCTGTTCCATACACTCTCCTGTATATAACACAATCCTGTCCCATACACTGTCCTGTAAATAACACACTCCTGTCCCTTACACTGTCCTGTATTTAACACACTCCTGTCCCATACACTGTCCTGTATATAACACACTCCTGTCCCACACACTGTCCTGCATATGACACCCTCCTGTCCCATACACTGTCCTGTATTTAACACACTCCTGTCCCATACAGTCCTGTATATAACACACTCCTGTCCCACACACTGTCCTGTATATAACACACTCCTGTCCCATACACTGCCCTGTATATAATACACTCCTGTCCCATACACTGTCCTGTATAGAACACACTCCTGTCCCATACACTGTCCTCTATAGAACACACTCCTGTCCCATACACTGTCCTGTATATAACACACTCCTGTCCCATACACTGTCCTGTATAGAACACACTCCTGTCCCATACACTGTCCTGTATATAACACACTCTCGTCCCATACACTGTCCTGTATATAACACACTCCTGTCCCATACACTGTCCTGTATATAACACACACTCGTCCCATACACTGTCCTGTATAAAACGCACTCCTGTCCCATACACTGTCGCATATATAACACACTCCTGTCCCATACACTGTCCTGTATACAACACACTCCTGTCCCATACACTGTCCTGCATATGACACACTCCTGTCCCAGACACTGTCCTGTATTTAACGCACTCCTGTCCCGTACACTGTCCTGTATATGACACACTCCTGTCCCACACACTGTCCTGTATATAACACACTCTTGTCCCATACACTGTCCTGTATATAACACACTCCTGTCTCATTCACTGTCCTGTATTTAACACACTCCTGTCCCATACACTGTCCTGTATATAACACACTCCTGTCCCATACTCCATCCTGTATATAATAACACACTCCTGTCCCACACACTGTCCTGCAGAAAACACACTACTGTCCCATACACAGTCCTGTATATAACACACACTCGTCACATGCACTGTCCTGTATATAACACACTCCTGTCCCATAAACTGTACTGTATTTAACACACTCCTGTCCCATACACTGTCCTGTATATAACACACTCCTGTCCCATACAATGTCCTGTATATAACACACAGTCGTCCCATACACTGTCCTGTATATAACACACTCCTGTCCCACACACTGTCCTGTATATAACACACTACTGTCCCATACACAGTCCTGTATATAACACACACTCTTCCCTTACACTGTCCTGTATATAACACACTCCTGCCCCATACACTGTACTGTATTTAACACACTCCTGTCCCATACACTGTCCTGTATATGACACACTCCTGTCCCACACACTGTCCTGCATGTGACACACTCCTGTCCCATACACTGTCCTGTATTTAACACACTGCTGTCCCATACACTGTCCTGTATATAAGACACTCCTGTCCCATACACTGCCCTGTATATAACACACTCCTATCCGATACATTCTACTGTATATAACACACTCCTGTCCCATACACTGTCCTGTATATAACATACACCCATCCCATACACTGTCCTGTATATAATACCCACCCGTGCCATACACTGTCCTGTATACAACACACTCCTGTCCCATACACTGTCCTGTATATAACACACTCCTGTCCCATACACTGTCCTGTATATAACATACACCCATCCCATACACTGTCCTGTATATAATACCCACCCGTGCCATACACTGTCCTGTATACAACACACTCCTGTCCCATACACTGTCCTGTATATAACACACTCCTGTCCCATACACTGTCCTGTAAATAACACACTCCTGTCCCATACACCATCCTGTATATAACACACTCCTGTCCCATACACTGTCGCATATATAACACTCTCCTGTCCCATACACTGTCGCATATATAACACACTCCTGTCCCATACACTGTCCTGTATATAACACACTCCTGTCCCATACACCGTCCTGTATATAACACACTCCAGTCCCATACACCATCCTGTATTTAACACACTCCTGTCCCATGCACTGTCGCATATATAACACACTCCTGTCCCATACACCACCCTGTATATAACACACTCCTGTCCCATACATCGTCCTGTATATAACACACTCCTGTCCCATACACTCCCCTGTATATAACACACTCCTGTCCCATACACTCTCCTGTATATAACACACTCCTGTCCCATACACCATCCTGTATATAACACACTCCTGTCCCATACATCGTCCTGTATATAACACACTCCTGTCCCAAACACTCCCCTGTATATAACACACTCCTGTCCCATACACTCTCCTGTATATTAAACACTCCTGTCCCATACACTGTCCTGTATAGAACACAATCCTGTCCCATACACCGTCCTGTATATAACACACTCCTGTCCCATACACTGTCCTGTATATAACACACTCCTGTCCCATACACTCTCCTGTATATTAAACACTCCTGTCCCATACACTGTCCTGTATAGAACACAATCCTGTCCCATACACTGTCCTGTATATAACACACTCCTGTCCCATACACTGTCGCATATATAACACACTCCTGTCCCATACACTGTCCTGTATATAACACACTCCTGCCCCATACACTGTCCTGTATATAACACACTCCTGTCCCATACACTGTCCTGTATATAACACACTCCTGTCCCATACACTGTCCTGTATATAACACACTCCTGTCCCATACACTGTCCTGTATATAACACACTCCTGTCCCATACACTGTCGCATATATAACACACTCCTGTCCCAGACACTCTACTGCATATAACACAATCCTGTCCCATACACAGTCCTGTATATAGCACACTCCTGTCCCATACATCGTCCTGTATATAACATATTCCTGTCCCATACACTGTCCTGTATATAACACACTCTTGTCCCGTACACTGTGAAGTGGAACGGTACACAGCCGAGGCGGGCCACGGGGAGCGCAAATTAAAGGGCACTTACCCTGCACTATGAAGTGCAGCCATTTTGCAGCACTCACTCTTGTGCAACGGATTTTTGGAGAGAGACCAAGGAAGAGAGCTTACTGCTTTGGCCCAACACTAGGACTGGTATTTTTGGCTTCAGGCCAGAGCTTTGCAATTCTCTTTGCCTTCATTGAGATCTCAGTGTTTGCCAGCATATTATGGGGGCTGCATTGGGTGCCAACGCTGAGTTTCAGCATTATGTGCGAAGGGCTCACAGACGCCGTGAGAGAGTGGCAGCCCTGGCTAGACACAGAGGGGGCAACAGGCGTCGGCAACGGAGGCCTTACCCACTCAGGGAATACCGGCAGCAGTTCTCCTATCTCAACATGTCTGCCGCGCAGTGTGTTAGGAGGTTGCGATTCAGAAGGGAGGTGGTTGCAGAGATCTGCCAGCTGCTTCACAGAGATCTGCGTCCACAGCTGAGGTGCAGGACGTCTCTGTCGGTGGCAGTGAAGGTGACGGTGGCTCTCAACTTCTATGCCACCGGCTCCTTCCAATCCGCTACTGGGGACATTGCCAACATCTCCCAGTTCGCGGTACATTGCTGCATCCGACAGGTGAACAATGCCCTTTTCAGAAGGAGACTTCAGTACATCTCCTTCCCCATGACCCTGGACAAGCAGCAAGAGTGTACAATGGGATTTGGAAGAATAGCGGGCTTCCCCATGGTCCAGGGCGTAGAACTGATGAACCAGCATTGGTCAGGCCTTGCTTCAGGGCTGCAGTGCGCAGGGCATGGCAGCCAGACAAGTCCACCCTCCCCCTTTAAGAGCTGACCGGCGCCAGAGTGTCTGCCGTCAATCAGCAACTCGCCGCACCTGCGCTGCGCCCGCCCTCGGGGGTATCGCCCCGGACCGCCGGCTTAGCGCCTAAAGATAGTCGTGCATCGCCAGTTTTAGCGCTCGAGCAAACTCTTAGGGCGAAGCTACTGAATATCGGTGAAGTGGCCTCGACTTTGCGCCGGGCGCAAACTTTAGCGGCCGCCCGACTTTACCGCCCCAAAAGTGGCTATAATGAATTTCTAGGCCAGTGAGTCTGTGTACACGGGGTCGCAGTGAGTCTGTGTACACGGGGTCATAGTCTGGGTTCACAGGGTCACAGTGAGTCTGTGTACAAGGGGTCACAGTGAGTCTCTGTACACGGGGTCACAGTTAGTCTGGGTACACGGGGTCATAGTCTGGGTTCACAGGGTCACAGTGAGTCTGTGTACATGGGGTCACCGTGAGTCTGGTACACGGGGTCACAGTGAGTCTGGGTACACGGGGTCAAAGTGAGTCTGGGTACACGGGGTCACAGTGAGTCTGGGTACATGGGGTCACAGTGAGTCTGGGTACACGGGGTCACAGTGAGTCTGGGTACACGGGGTCACAATGAGTCTGGGTACACGGTGTCACAGTGAGTCTGGGTACACGGGGTCACAGTGAGACTGGGTATAAGGGGTCACAGTGAGTCTGGGTACACGGGGTCACAGTGAGACTGTGTACACGGGGTCACAGTGAGTCTGGGTACACGGGGTCACAGTGAGTCTGTGTACACAGGGTCACAGTGAGTCTGGGTACATGGGGTCACAGTGAGTCTGTGTACACGGGGTCACAGTGAGTCTGGGTACACGGGGACAAAGTGAGTCTGGGCAAACGTGGTCACAGTGAGTCTGTGTACACGGGGTCACAGTGAGTCTGTGTACTTGGGGTCATAGTCTGGGTACAAGGGGTCACAGTGAGTCTCTGTACACAGGGTCACAGTTAGTCTGGGAACACGGGGTCAAAGTGAGTCTGGGTTCACAGGGTCACAGTGAGTCTGTGCACATGGGGTCACCGTGAGTCTGGGTACACGGGGTTACAATGAGTCTGTGAACATGGGGCCACAGTGAGTCTGTGTACACGGGGTCACAGTTTGTGTACACAGGATCACAGTGAGCCTGTGTGCACGGGGTCACAGTGAGTCTGGGTACATGGGGGTCACAGTGAGTCTGTGTACACGGTGTCACAGTGAGTCTGGGTACACGGGGTACCAGTGAGTCTGGGTACACGGGGTCACAGTGAGACTGTGTACACGGGGTCACAGTGAGTCTGTGCAAACGTGGTCACAGTGAGTCTGTGTACACGGGTTCGCAGTGAGTCTGTGTACTTGGGGTCATAGTCTGGATACAAAGGGTCACAGTGAGACTCTGTACACGGGGTCACAGTTAGTCTGGGAACACGGGGTCACAGTGAGTCTGGGTTCACAGGGTCACAGTGAGTCTGGGTACACGGGGTCACAGTGAGTCTGGGTACACAGGGTCACAGTGAGTCTGGGTACTCGGGGTCACAGTGAGTCTGGGTATATGGGGTCACAGTGAGTCTGGTACACGGGGTCACAGTGAGTCTGTGTACACGGGGTCACAGTGAGTCTGTGTACACGGGATCACAGTGAGTCTGTGTACTTGGGGTCATAGTCTGGGTACACGGGGTCACAGTGAGTGTGGTTACACCTGGTCAGAGTTAGTCTGGTTGCACGGGATCACAGTGAGTCTGTGTACACGGCGTCACAGTGAGTCTGGGTACACGGGGTCACAGTGAGTCTGGGTACACAGGGTAACAGTAAGTTTGTGTACATGGGGTCATAATGTGTCTGGGTACAAGGGGTCACAGTGAGTCTGTGAACATGGGGCCACAGTGAGTCTGTGTCCACGGGGTCACAGTTTGTGTACACGGGCTCACAGTGAGCCTGTGTACAAAGGGTCACAGTGAGTCTGGGTACATGGGGGTCACAGTGAGTCTGTGTACACGGGGTCACAGTAAGTCTGTGTACACGGGGTCACGGTGAGTCTGGGTACACGGGGTCACAGTGAATCTGTGCACATGGGGTCACAGTGAGTCTGTGGACACGGGGTCACAGTGAGTCTGGGTACATGGGGTCAGAGTCTGGGTTCACAGGGTCACAGTGAGTCTGTGTACATGGGGTCACCGTGAGTCTGGGTACACAGGGTCACAATGAGTCTGGATGCACGGGGTCACAGTGAGTCTGGTACACGGGGTCACAGTGAGTCTGGGTACACGGGGTCAAAGTGAGTCTGGGTACACGGGGTCACAGTGAGTCTGGGTACATGGGGTCACAGTGAGTCTGGGTACACGGGGTCACAGTGAGTCTGGGTACACGGGGTCACAGTGCGTCTGGGTACACGGGGTCACAGTGAGTCTGGGTACACGGTGTCACAGTGAGTCTGTGTACACGGGGTCACAGTGAGACTGGGTATAAGGGGTCACAGTGAGTCTGGGTACACGGGGTCACAGTGAGACTGTGTACACGGGGTCACAGTGAGTCTGGGTACTCGGGGTCACAGTGAGTCTGTGTACACAGGGTCACAGTGAGTCTGGGTACATGGGGTCACAGTGAGTCTGTGTACACGGGGTCACAGTGAGTCTGGGTACACGGGGACAAAGTGAGTCTGGGCAAACATGGTCACAGTGAGTCTGTGTACACGGGGTCACAGTGAGTCTGTGTACTTGGGGTCATAGTCTGGGTACAAGGGGTCACAGTGAGTCTCTGTACACGGGGTCACAGTTAGTCTGGGAACACGGGGTCAAAGTGAGTCTGGGTTCACAGGGTCACAGTGAGTCTGTGCACATGGGGTCACCGTGAGTCTGGGTACACGGGGTTACAATGAGTCTGTGAACATGGGGCCACAGTGAGTCTGTGTGCACGGGGTCACAGTTTGTGTACACAGGATCACAGTGAGCCTGTGTGCACGGGGTCACAGTGAGTCTGGGTACATGGGGGTCACAGTGAGTCTGTGTACACGGTGTCACAGTGAGTCTGGGTACACGGGGTACCAGTGAGTCTGGGTACACGGGGTCACAGTGAGACTGTGTACACGGGGTCACAGTGAGTCTGTGCAAACGTGGTCACAGTGAGTCTGTGTACACGGGTTCGCAGTGAGTCTGTGTACTTGGGGTCATAGTCTGGATACAAAGGGTCACAGTGAGACTCTGTACACAGGGTCACAGTTAGTCTGGGAACACGGGGTCACAGTGAGTCTGGGTTCACAGGGTCACAGTGAGTCTGGGTACACGGGGTCACAGTGAGTCTGGGTACACAGGGTCACAGTGAGTCTGGGTACTCGGGGTCACAGTGAGTCTGGGTATATGGGGTCACAGTGAGTCTGGTACACGGGGTCACAGTGAGTCTGTGTACACGGGGTCACAGTGAGTCTGTGTACACGGGATCACAGTGAGTCTGTGTACTTGGGGTCATAGTCTGGGTACACGGGGTCACAGTGAGTGTGGTTACACCTGGTCAGAGTTAGTCTGGTTGCACGGGATCACAGTGAGTCTGTGTACACGGCGTCACAGTGAGTCTGGGTACACGGGGTCACAGTGAGTCTGGGTACACAGGGTAACAGTAAGTTTGTGTACATGGGGTCATAATGTGTCTGGGTACAAGGGGTCACAGTGAGTCTGTGAACATGGGGCCACAGTGAGTCTGTGTCCACGGGGTCACAGTTTGTGTACACGGGCTCACAGTGAGCCTGTGTACAAAGGGTCACAGTGAGTCTGGGTACATGGGGGTCACAGTGAGTCTGTGTACACGGGGTCACAGTAAGTCTGTGTACACGGGGTCACGGTGAGTCTGGGTACACGGGGTCACAGTGAATCTGTGCACATGGGGTCACAGTGAGTCTGTGGACACGGGGTCACAGTGAGTCTGGGTACATGGGGTCAGAGTCTGGGTTCACAGGGTCACAGTGAGTCTGTGTACATGGGGTCACCGTGAGTCTGGGTACACGGGGTCACAATGAGTCTGGATGCACGGGGTCACAGTGAGTCTGGTACACGGGGTCACAGTGAGTCTGGGTACACGGGGTCAAAGTGAGTTTGGGTACACGGGGTCACAGTGAGTCTGGGTACATGGGGTCACAGTGAGTCTGGGTACACGGGGTCACAGTGAGTCTGGGTACACGGGGTCACAGTGCGTCTGGGTACACGGGGTCACAGTGAGTCTGGGTACACGGTGTCACAGTGAGTCTGGGTACACGGGGTCACAGTGAGACTGGGTATAAGGGGTCACAGTGAGTCTGGGTACACGGGGTCACAGTGAGACTGTGTACACGGGGTCACAGTGAGTCTGGGTACACGGGGTCACAGTGAGTCTGTGTACACAGGTCACAGTGAGTCTGGGTACATGGGGTCACAGTGAGTCTGTGTACACGGGGTCACAGTGAGTCTGGGTACACGGGGACAAAGTGAGTCTGGGCAAACGTGGTCACAGTGAGTCTGTGTACACGGGGTCACAGTGAGTCTGTGTACTTGGGGTCATTGTCTGGGTACAAGGGGTCACAGTGAGTCTCTGTACACGGGGTCACAGTTAGTCTGGGAACACGGGGTCAAAGTGAGTCTGGGTTCACAGGGTCACAGTGAATCTGTGCACATGGGGTCACCGTGAGTCTGGGTACACGGGGTTACAATGAGTCTGTGAACATGGGGCCACAGTGAGTCTGTGTACACGGGGTCACAGTTTGTGTACACAGGATCACAGTGAGCCTGTGTACACGGGGTCACAGTGAGTCTGGGTACATGGGGGTCACAGTGAGTCTGTGTACACGGTGTCACAGTGAGTCTGGGTACACGGGGTACCAGTGAGTCTGGGTACACGGGGTCACAGTGAGACTCTGTACACGGTGTCACAGTGAGTCTGGGCAAACGTGGTCACAGTGAGTCTGTGTACACGGGTTCGCAGTGAGTCTGTGTACTTGGGGTCATAGTCTGGATACAAGGGGTCACAGTGAGACTCTGTACACGGGGTCACAGTTAGTCTGGGAACACGGGGTCACAGTGAGTCTGGGTTCACAGGGTCACAGTGAGTCTGGGTACACGGGGTCACAGTGAGTCTGGGCACACGGGGTCACAGTGAGTCTGGGTACTCGGGGTCACAGTGAGTCTGGGTATATGGGGTCACAGTGAGTCTGGTACACGGGGTCACAGTGAGTCTGGGTACATGGGGTCACAGTGAGTCTGGGTACATGGGGTCACAGTGAGTCTGGGTACACGGGGTCGCAGTGAGTCTGGGTACACGGGTCACAGTGAGTCTGTGTACACGGGATCACAGTGAGTCTGTGTACTTGGGGTCATAGTCTGGGTACACGGGGTCACAGTGAGTCTGTGTACACGGGGTCACAGTGAGTCTGTGTACACGGGATCACAGTGAGTCTGTGTACTTGGGGTCATAGTCTGGGTACACGGGGTCACAGTGAGTGTGGTTACACCTGGTCAGAGTTAGTCTGGTTGCACGGGATCACAGTGAGTCTGTGTACACGGCGTCACAGTGAGTCTGGGTACACGGGGTCACAGTGAGTCTGGGTACACAGGGTAACAGTAAGTTTGTGTACATGGGGTCATAATGTGTCTGGGTACAAGGGGTCACAGTGAGTCTGTGAACATGGGGCCACAGTGAGTCTGTGTCCACGGGGTCACAGTTTGTGTACACGGGCTCACAGTGAGCCTGTGTACACAGGGTCACAGTGAGTCTGGGTACATGGGGGTCACAGTGAGTCTGTGTACACGGGGTCACAGTAAGTCTGTGTACACGGGGTCACGGTGAGTCTGGGTACATGGGGTCACAGTGAATCTGTACACACGGGGTCACAGTGAGTCTGTGGACACGGGGTCACAGTGAGTCTGGGTACATGGGGTCACAGTGAGTCTGGGTACACGGGGTCAAAGTGAGTCTGTGTACCTGGGGTCACAGTGAGTCTGGGTACACGGGGTCACAGTGAGTCTGGGTACACGGGGTCAAAGTGAGTCTGTGTACACGGGGTCAAAGTGTGTCTGTGTACACGGGGTCACAGTGAGTCTGGGTAAATGGTGTCACATTGAGTCTGTGTACATGGGGTCACAGTGACTCTGGCTACACGGGGTCACAGTGGGTCTGTGTACACGGGGTCACAGTGAATCTGGGTACACGGGGTCACAGTGAATCTGGCTACACGGGGTCACAATGAGTCTGTGTACATGGGGTCACATTGAGTCTGGGTACACGGGGTCACAGTGAGTCTGGGTACACGGGGTCACAGTGAGTCTGGGTACACGTGGTCACAGTGAGTTTGTGTACACGGGGTCACAGTGAGCCTGGGTACACGGGGTCACAGTGACTCTGGCTACACGGGGTTACAGTGAATCTGGGTACACGGGGTCACAGTGAGTCTGGGTACACGGGGTCACAGTGAGTCTGGGTACACGGGGTCACAGTGAGTCTGGGTACACGGGGTCACAGTGAGTCTGTGTACACGAGGTCACAGTGAGTCTGTGTACATGCGGCCACAGTGAGTCTGGGTACACGGGGTCACATTGAGTCTGGTACACGGGGTCACAGTGAGTCGGTACACGGGGTCACAATGAGTCTGTGTACATGGGGTCACAGTGGGTCTGGGTACACGGGGTAACAGTGAGTCTGTGCACACGGGGTCACAATGAGTTTGTGTACACTGGGTCGCAGTGAGTCTGTGTACACGGGGTCACAATGAGTTTGTGTACACTGGGTCGCAGTCTGTTTACTCGGTGTCACAGTTAGTCTGGGTACACGTGGTCACAGTGAGTCTCGGTACACGGGGTCACATTGAGTCTGGGTACATGGGGTCACAGTTAGTCTGTGTACACGGGGTCACAGTGAGTCTGGGTACACGTGGTCACAGTGAGTCTCGGTACACGGGGTCACAGTGAGTCTGGGTACACGGGGTCACAGTTAGTCTGTGTACACGGGGTCACAGTGAGTCTGGGTACACGGGGTCACAGTGAGTCTGGGTACACGGGGTCACAGTGAGTCTGGGTACATGGGGTCACAGTGAGTTTGTGTACACCGAGTCGCAGTGAGTCTGTGTACACGGGGTCACAATGAGTTTGTGTACACTGGGTCACAGTGAGTCTGTGTACATGGGGTCACAATGAGTTTGTGTACACTGGGTCGCAGTGAGTCTGTGTACACGGGGTCACAATGAGTTTGTGTACACTGGGTCGCAGTCTGTGTACTCGGTATCACAGTGAGTCTGGGCCCACGGGGTCACAGTGAGTCTGGGTACACGTGGTCACACTGAGTCTCGGTACACGGGGTCACAGTGAGTCTGGCTACACGGGGTCACAGTTAGTCAGTGTACGCGGTGTGGTAAACCACTTTTATCGTTCACTATCGTTACACTATGGTTATCACTGTTTATATCGTTACACTATGGTTATCACTGTTTACACTGTTGTATCACTACACAAGGTCACCTCTTGTCACGCTGTTATACCTGGGCTGACCACAGCTGACTCCGCCCATGGCTCCGCCTGCTTGCCCAGGTATAAAGGTGGTCGACTGGCTGGTATTCCTCCTTGTTGGACCCGATCACCCACGAGGGTGGGCTCTGTCATTTAGCCAATAAAAACCTATAGTTACTATCTTAACTCGTCACTTTTCATTGGATGAATTGATAGGTATATCAATTTTATTGGCTAAATTTTGAAATGAGTGGACCGGAGCAGCCAAACGACCAGCCAAACGGCCAGCTACAACAGCCACAGCAGCCGGCCTGGCTGCGAGCCCTCCGACCGCCGTACTTGGATCTAAACCCACAGGCAGCGAACTCAGCACTCGACTTCAAACACTGGCTGAGCTGTTTCAAATCCTACCTGGGAGAATCCGGCGTGCCTCCGGGATCCAAACTAAGAGTTCTGACCGCCCAAGTGAGCCCTAAAGTATTTGCATTCATCCAGGACCTTACTACATACGAGGACACCCTCAATCTGCTGAAAGAGCAGTACCGGAGCCCGGTAAATTCTATGTATGCCAGACATCTCCTAAGATCCCGCTCGCAACAGCCAGGAGAGTCTGTAGATGAATTTTTACGGGCGCTACAAACACTCGGCAGGGACTGTGACTTTAAAGCTGTAACGGCGGCAGAAAATACTGAAGGGAATATCCGCGATGCCTTCGTGAAAGGCCTTCGGTCCGACTACTCACGGCAAAGACTGCTCGAATCAAAGGACCTCGACCTGAATACAACTGCAGCCCTCGCTCGCTCTCTGGAAGTGGCCCATCGGGACCTCGAGGTGTATTCCAGGTACTGTGCTGCGCGACCCTGGGACTCGGGCCCGACCCCGGCCGCAATACCCCTCGCACCACCGCCTCTGGGACCTACCTCAGCGTCAGCGTCCCAGAACCGATCGGGACCGCCACCCCCGGTACCGGCTGCGACATCGGAGCCCCGCGATCGGGCCGCCGGCTGCTTCTTCTGTGGCCAGGCGAAACACGACCTGCTCCGATTGCCACAAGAAAGGCCACTTCGCGAAGGCCTGCAGGGGGAGAGCCACAGACGCCAGCAGTGCCTCATGCGAGTTGTGGGGGCGGCCATCTTTCATCAAGGCCACAGATGCCAGTATCCCCTCGTGTGAGTCGTGGAGGCGGCCATCTTTGATCAAGGCCACCGACGCCAGCAGGGCCTCATGTGAGTTGTGGGGGCAGCCATCTTCTCCGCCATTTTATTCAACGTCGTGGGCGCCGCCATTTTGTCCACCACACTCATCCGCCACCTTGTCTCCAGACCCGACCACCGCCTCACCCGCAGACTACAGCAGCTCGCTCAGCCATACACTAGCCTCCGTCACACTGGACCAAGCTCGCCCGCATCACCTGTCCAAGTCCATGATGGACATCAAAGTAAACGGCCACGCCACGACCTGCCTGTTCGACAGCGGAAGCACGGAGAGTTTCATCCATCCAGACACGGTGAGCCACTACTCCCTCACTGTCCGGCCAACGCGCAACCGGATCTCGATGGCGTCGAGGTCCCATTCTACAGACATCAGCGGCTACTGTGTTGTGACCCTGTCGGTTAGGGGCACGGAGTATAAAAATTTTAAACTCCTCGTCCTGCCCCAGCTCTGCGCTGCCGTCCTACTAGGGCTGGACTTCTAATCCCACCTTCAAAGTGTCACTTTGGCATACGGTGGACCCCTCCCCCCACTCACAGTCGACAACCAGCAGCCTTTAAACCGCCCACCGCGTACCACCTGCAGCCTATCCACCCTCAAGGTCCCGCCCCCCTCCCTGTTCGCTAACCTCACCCGCGACTGTAAACCCGTCGCCACCAAGAGCAGGCGGTACAGCGCCGGGGACAGAGCTTTTATTAGCTCTGAGGTGCAGCGTCTCCTGAAGGAGGGCATCATCGAGAGGAGCAACAGCCCCTGGCGTGCCCAGGTCGTAGTCGTTAAGACCGGCAATAAAAACCGCCTGGTCATCGACTACAGCCAAACCATAAACCGGTACACCCAGCTGGACGCATACCCCCTTCCCCGCATATCTGATATGGTCAATCAGATTGCACAGTACCGGGTATTCTCCACCATCGACCTTAAGTCGGCCTATCACCAACTCCCTATCCGCCCTGAGGACCGCCAGTATACCGCCTTCGAGGCGAATGGCCGCCTCTACCACTTCCTTAGGGTTCCCTTCGGCGTCACCAACGGGGTTTCAGTCTTCCAAAGGGAGATGGTCCGGATGGTTGACCAGAACGGGCTGCAGGCCACGTTCCCTTATCTAGATAACGTCACCATCTGCGGCCGCGACCGGCAGGACCACGATGTTAATCTGGAGAAATTCCTCCGTACGGCCGAACGGCTGAACCTCACTTACAATAAGGAGAAATGTGTGTTTAACACCTCGCGTCTTGCCATCCTTGCTGCGTAGTAGAGAACGGAGTCATCGGCCCCGACCCCGAAAGAATGCGCCCCCTCATGGAGCTTCCCCTCCCCCACTGTCCAAAGGCACTGAAGAGAACCCTGGGGCTCTTCGCTTACTATGCCCAATGGGTGCCGAATTATGCGGACAAAGCCAGACCCCTCATGAAGTCCACCTCCTTCCCCCTGACGGCAGAAGCGTGCGCAGCCTTCTCCCTCATAAAGGGAGACATTGCTAAGGCCACAATGCACGCGGTAGATGAGTCTATCCCTTTCCAAGTGGAGAGCGATGCATCCGACTTCGCCCTAGCTGCAACCCTTAACCAGGCAGGGAGACCTGTGGCCTTCTTCTCAAGGACCCTCCAGGGCCCTGAGATCCGACACTCTTCGGTCGAGAAGGAGGCCCAGGCGATCGTGGAGGCAGTACGACGCTGGAGGCATTACCTGGCAGGCAAACGATTTACCCTCCTCACCGACCAGCGCTCGGTCGCTTTTATGTTTAATAACAAGCTGAGGGGCAAAATCAAGAACGACAAGATCTTGAGGTGGAGAATCGAGCTCTCCACCTATGATTATGATATCTTGTACCGGCCTGGTAAACTGAACGAACCCCCAGATGCTCTATCACGAAGTACATGCGCCAACGCGCAAATTGATAGACTGCAGACCCTCCACAACGACCTCTGCCACCCCGGGGTCACCAGACTTTACCACTTCATTAAGGCCCGCAACCTGCCGTACTCCATCGAGGAGGTCAGGACCATGACCAGGAACTGCCAAACCTGTGCCGAATGCAAACCGCATTTCTTTAGGCCGGACAGAGCAAGCCTGATCAAGGCCACCCACCCCTTTGAGCGCTTGAGCATCGATTTTAAGGGGCCCCTCCCGTCCTCTGACCGTAATGTGTACTTCCTCAACATCATTGATGAGTACTCCCGTTTCCCCTTTGCCTTCCCCTGCCCAGACATGACCAGTACCACGGTCATCAAATGCCTGAACGACCTCTTCGCCTTGTTCGGGTTCCCGAACTATATACATAGCGACCGGGGCTCATCCTTCATGAGCGAGGAACTTCGCCAGTTCCTACTAGCGAGAGGCATTGCTGCAAGCAGGACCACCAGCTACAACCCCCGAGGGAACGGCCAGGTGGAAAGAGAGAACGCGACTGTCTGGAAGGCCGTTCTCTTAGCCTTAAAGTCTAAGGGCCTGCCAACCTCTCGCTGGCAGGAAGTCCTCCCAGCAGCGCTGCATTCCGTCCGGTCACTGCTTTGCACGGCCATTAACGCCACCCCCCATGAACGAATGTTTGTTTTCCCCAGGAAGTCGACTACGGGAACCTCGCTACCGACATGGCTGACTTCTCCGGGGCCCGTCTTGCTGCGAAAGCACGTGAGGGCCCATAAAACGGACCCCCTGGTCGAGAGGGTGGACCTCCTGCACGCCAACCCCCAGTACGCCTATGTGGCATACCCAGACGGGCGGGAGGACACAGTCTCCTTACGAGACCTTGCACCCTCGGGCACCCCTGAGACACCACCGTTACCCCCCACCACCCCCCCAAATCCAGCCCAGGTAGACGGCATGCTGGAACCCCACGAGCCTTCGCCGACCACGCAGACACCAGCATTAACATCGGATACTGGAACACCGCCACCGCTGCTGCGCCGATCAGAAAGACTTACGAGGGCTCCGGACAGACTGACATACCCGAACTGGTAGTACACTTCACCCCGCCGGACTCAAATCTAAACAAGGGGTGAATGTGGTAAACCACTTTTATCGTTCCCTATCGTTACACTATGGTTATCACTGTTTATATCGTTACACTATGGTTATCACTGTTTACACTGTTGTATCACTACACAAGGTCACCTCTTGTCACGCTGTTATACCTGGGCTGACCACAGCTGACTCCGCCCATGGCTCCGCCTGCTTGCCCAGGTATAAAGGTGGTCGACTGGCTGGTATTCCTCCTTGTTGGACCCGATCACCCACGAGGGTGGGCTCTGTTATTTAGCCAATAAAAACCTATAGTTACTAACTTAACTCGTCGCTTTTCATGAACTGAATTGATAGGTATATCAATTTTATTGGATGAATTGATAGGTATATCACACGGGGTCACAGTGAGTCTGGGTACACAGGGTCAGAGTCTGTGTACATGGGGTTACAGTGACTCTTGGGCATTCCACAAAGTTGCTGGGATTTCCGCCAGGATTGTCAATTTACTGATGCCCGGAGCACTCTCGGGAAACTCGTCACCCCCGGACCATGAATTTCCTGCCATTAAAATGAAGGATTGAGAAATCTCAGGCGCAGGATAAGGGGAGTTCTAATTTCCCGTGATTTTTGCCTAGTCTTTGACAGAAGAGGTGAAATGGCAAATCCTAACCAGTATCTCCAAACTCATTGAGCATTCTCCAGGATTTTCTGTCCCTCTCTGGGCATTTATTGGCCCATTGCGCCTGTCCAGGACCTCCAACCCAACCCACTGACTTGGAAACTAGTAAGTTTACTTGCAATACGAAAAACCTTTTCTTAGGTTTTCTCCAGCCCAGCTGATGAGCAAGAAGTGGAACAAAAATGGAGCTGCCCCAGAATAACTCGCAAAGCCTCCAACAATGGTTGGCCAGCCATTTGTATCTTCTTCACTAAATGCTTCCAGGGAGTTATATCATTTAGGGCACGAACTATTTTTTGTTTGTATGAGTTTTAACTGCATTTCCATCCTGAAGTTGATCTCAGTTCTTCATACAAGGAAAAGACTTGCATTTCTATGGCGCCTTTCATGACTTCAGGACGTCCCAAAGCACTTCACGGCCAATGAAGTGCTTTTGAAGTGTAGTCACTGTTGTAATGTAGGAAACGCTGCAGCCAATTTGTGCGCAGCAAGATCCCACAAACAGCAATGAGATAAATGACCAGATTATCTGTTTCAGGTGTTGGTTGAAGTATAAATATTGGCCAGGACACCGGGGATATCTCCCCTGCTCTTCTTCAAATAGTCCCTTGGGATCTTTTACGTCCACCTGAGAGGGCAGACGGGGCCTCGGTTTAACATCTCATCCGAAAGACTGCACCTCCGACAATGCAGCGCCCCCTCAGTCCTGGACTAGGAGTATCAGTCTGGATTAAGTGCTCAAATCTTCTGACGAAGTCCAGCCCCGGCCCCACCATCCCATCCTTGCCCAATTCAGGCCAGCTTCTCCTTCCCATCACCTCTGGCTCATGTTGGTTTGCAGCTCCACAGAGTGCAAGCCTTCAGCCCTCCTGTCTCCCAGCCGAGTGCCCACGCTCCATGTATCAGCCTGGGCCGTGAGTGTGGGCATGGATGGAGGGCACTGCAGTTGAGAATTGGAGCTGTCCTCCCCTCACCATGCACACTCTCTGCCACTGGACAGCAATCAGCACTGGCAGCCCTGGGAAGCTCTCTTACCCCTTCGCCCGCTTACCCCGGGTCCTGCTTCCAGTCACCAGCTCGCGCCTGCTCCTGGGAAGTGCAGTGAGGACGAGATTGGGTCTCGGCCGCATTGCCTCATGTGGTTAAATAGCCCATCGCTGTTCGCTGTCTGGACTCACAACCGAGGATCGCCCACTGGGGGTGGGGTGCCCACAAAAGTGAGGGTGCCTTCGGTCCAGGAGCAGAGTGAGTGGGGAATGGGGGAGGTTGCACTGCCCATGTGGTCGGTCCATTATACCCCCTCCTTGGCCTCTTCACTCAAACAGGAGCCTCAGCGTTGGTTGCCACGGTGCCCGCTCTCATCAGTCTTGCCTCTCTTTAATTGAAACAGGAGCGAGTAGACCAGTCTGTAAATGTGAAGAGCTGTCATTCAATTCAATCTCCAGCAC
Organism: Somniosus microcephalus; assembly: GCF_052327205.1. NCBI lineage: Eukaryota > Metazoa > Chordata > Chondrichthyes > Squaliformes > Somniosidae > Somniosus > Somniosus microcephalus. The sequence continues at coordinate 168,486,061 of NC_140992.1, forward strand.
AGCACGAATCCCCACCTGCCCAAACTCTGTGTGCAAATAGCCTTTGAAATGTACTACTGTCAATAAATCCCTGACGTCAGCTGTTACCATGGCGCCATAAGTTTAAAGAGAGGAGGCAAGGCCTTCAGTGACCTCCCCCAGCTAATTACCATGTTTTCTGGAAAATAAGCCTCACTAAAATACAAGCTCACCTGAGAATGTGTTGATGTGCACACACATTAAATAATGATATTCAAGAGGATAAAAGGATCAGAACACTTCCAGTAGTTGCACTGGAACAGCCCTGGGCTCCCAGGCTCTGAGAACAGTGCTCGAGCGAGTGTGAAAATAATAATGCCTGTATTTGGCAACGAATTAAATAATTTAACAAATGAATCAAACTAAATTCTGCGGGGAATTGTGTGCCTCGGTTCAATAGAAACCCGGCAAGAACAATCTCCATCTATATGCTGATACCGCCATGAATCTCCTGGCTAACAAACACCTGATAGTGTTCATTTTCCTATCATGAAGGACCTTGAATAACTTGGAGACCTCTTGCTTCTGTTCCCTAGTGTCCCTGTTGCTTTCAGTCTTCTCTCTGTGCCAGTTGCCCCTCCCTATCTCTGCAACCTCCTCCAGCCACACAACCCTCCGAGAACTCTGCGTTCTTCCAACTCTGGCCTCTTGTCCATGCCCCACTTCATTCGCCCCACAATTGATGGCCATGCCTTCGGCCGTCTAGGCCCTAGGCTCCGGATTTCCCTCCCTAAACCTTTCCGCCTCTCTCACTCCCTTTTAAGGTGCTCCTTAAAGCCGACCTCTTTGACCAAGCTTTTTGTCACCTGTCCTAATAACTCCTTCTTTGGAACGGTGTCAATTTTTGTCTGCTAATCACTCCTATGAAATGCCTTGGAATGTTTTATGTTAAAGGTGCTATATAAATGCAAGTTATTGTTGTTGATTTTCATTGACTTCCATGGTTCCTGGGGAGACAAGAGGAAGCAAGCCCTTGATGGCTTCCCCTGACTGTTTGCTGTTTTCTAGAAAATAATGCCGCCAGAAGCTTCCACCTCTCGTACCCAAGCAGTCGGTTGGTAGCTACTTTATCTTGGCTTTAAATCCACTGTTGAAGCTGCTTAAATGCAACTTTGCTAAGATTAAGTCTTTCCTTCTGCTCCTCCTGTAATCACTGTCACCGCTGGTGAATTCTTCTCCTCGGTCCCAAAGGCCTAGATTCTGGGCAGGAAAAGTTTGGTACCTGTGAACCAATCTTAACATCAGCTGTGTCTCTGGATCCCTGCCCCTCCATCACACGGTCTTTCTGTTCTCATTACTTCTGTTATCAATGTTACTCCTGTCATGGCTCCTCTGAATTTTCTCTCCAAAAGCCCAGGTTGGAAAGATTAGAGGGAGCTCCGTCAAAGGCTTACTGAGTTGCTGTCTGCGGGATCTTGCTGTTTGTAGATTATCCTGCACCTTTGCCTACATAACAGTCACTACACTTTACAAGTAACTCATTGACAGTGAAGTGCACAAGATAAAAAATCACAGGATTGGGGGTAATATACTGGCATGGGTGGGAGATTGGCTATCTAACAGAAAACAGAGAGTTGGGATAAATGGTTCATTCTCGGGTTGGCAATCAGTAACTAGTGGTGTTCCGCAGGGGTCAGTGCTGGGACCCCAACTCTTTACAATCTATATTAACGATTTGGAGGAAGGGACCGAGTGCAACGTATCCAAGTTTGCCAATGATACAAAGATGGGAGGGAAAGCAGTGAGTGAGGAGGACATAAAAAACCTGCAAAAGGACATAGACAGGTTAAGTGAGTGGGCAGAAATTTGGCAGATGGAATATAATGTTGGAAAGTGTGAGGTTATGCACTTTGGCAGAAAAAAATCAAAGAGCAAGTTATTATCTAAATGGAGAGAAACTGCAAAGTGCTACAGTACAAAGGGATCTGGGGGTCCTGGTGCATGAAACACAAAAAGTTAGTATGCAGGTACAGGAGGTGATCAGGAAGGCCAATGGAATCTTGGCTTTTATTGCAAGGGGGATGGAGTATAAAAGCAGGGAAGTCTTGCTGCAGTTACACAGGGTACTGGTGAGGCCACACCTGGAATACTGCGTACAGTTTTGGTTTCCATATTTAAGAAAAGATATACTTGCTCTCGAGGCAGTTCAGAGAAGGTTCACTCGGTTGATCCCGGCGATGAGGGGGTTGACTTATGAGGAAAGGTTGAGTAGGTTGGGCCTCTACTCATTGGAGTTCAGAAGAATGAGAGGTGATCTTATCGAAACGTATAAGATTGTGAGGGGGCTTGATCGGGTGGATGCGGTGAGGATGTTTCCACTGATGGGTGAGACTAGAACTAGGGGGCATAATCTTAGAATAAGGGGCTGCCCTTTCAAAACTGAGATGAGGAGAAACTTCTTCACTCAGAGGTTAGTAAATCTATGGAATTTGCTACCTCAGAGAGCTGTGGAAGCTGCAACATTAAATACATTTAAAATGGAGATAGACAGGTTCCTAGCTGATAAGGGGATTAGGGGTTATGGGGTGCGGGCAGGGAAGTGGACGTGAGTCTAGGTTCGGATCAGCCATGATCCTATTGAATGGCGGAGCAGGCCTGAGGGGCTGTATGGCCTACTCCTGCTCCTACTTCTTATGTTCTTATGTAAGTGCTTTGGGACGTCCTGAGGACTTGTTAAGGTGCTGTACTAAGTAGGGTACGGTAGTGCAGTGGTTACATTATTGGATTAGTAATCTAGAGGCCTGGAGTGATAATCCAGAGACTGAGAGTTCAAGTCCTGCTGGCAGTTTTGAGAAATGGAATTCAGTTTTTTTAACGAATCTGGAAATAAATAGCTGCTTATCAGTAAAAGTGACCGTGCAGCTGTCGGATTGTTATAAAAACGTAGCTGGTTCACTAAAGTCCTTTAGGGAAGGAAACCTGCCGCCCTTTCCCAGTCTGGCCTACATGCGACTCCAGACCCACACCTACGTGGTTGACTCTGAACGGCCCTCTGAAGTGGCCCAGCAAGCCACGCAGTTCTTTCAAACTGCCACAAAGAATGGACCGCAGCGGTTCAAGGGGAAGGCCACCACTTTCTCAGGGCAAGCAGGGATGGGCACGTCAATGAGTTACTTGTGAAGTGCAGTGACTGTTATGTAGGCAAAGGTGCCGGATAATCTACAAACAGCAAGATCCCACAGACAGCAACTCAGTGAGCCTTTGATCCCTCTAATCTTTCCAACCTGGGCTTTGGGAGAGAAAATTCAGAGGAGTCACGACAGGAGTAACATTGATAACAGAAGTAATGAGAACAGAAAGACCGTGTGATGGAGGGGCAGGGATCCAGAGACACAGCTGATGTTAAGATTGGTTCACAGGTACCAAACTTTTCCTGCCCAGAATCTGGGCCTTTGGGACCGAGGAGAAGAATTCACCAGCGGTGACAGTGATTACAGGAGGAGCAGAAGGAAAGTTGCATTTAAGCAGCTTCAACAGTGGATTTAAAGCCAAGATAAAGTAGCTACCAACCGACTGCTTGGGTACGAGTGGTGGAAGCTTCTGGCGGCATTATTTTCTAGAAAACAGCAAACAGTCAGGGGAAGCCATCAAGGGCTTGCTTCCTCTTGTCTCCCCAGGAACCATGGAAGTCAATGGAAATCAACAACAATAACTTGCATTTATATAGCACCTTTAACATAAAACATTCCAAGGCATTTCATAGGAGTGATTAGCAGTGCACGTTTCCTGGGGCAAGCCCGCCCATGGGGTGTTAATGATGTGGGAGTGACGTCCTCACGCAGAAGATCTGCCTTAGTGGGCCTTAGTGGCAGCTGCCAGCCCCTTCTGGTGTGAGTACCTGCAAAGGGGCCCCCGGAGATCTCCGAACACCTCCACAAAGGGTACAGTTTCCATTGGAGGAGCAGCGGGAGCCGGATAACATCTGGATTGAACCCCTGCCCCCCAACTGGTGCATCGGCCGATTCACAGGGTTGTCCCCACAGCTGGAGAGGGAGGGAGGGGGCAAGCCCAGGGTACGACAATGAGCTGAATCAGGAAGCTGATAGGCCCAATTCATGCTGGGGCTGGGGCTGGGGTGGGGGTGTTGGGGGGGAATCGCCCCCTTCCCCCTCCATCTTCCTGAAGAAGTGAAAGGAGCACAAGCTCCGTTTATCATCGGTCAGCCCCTCCTATTGCCTTGACTCGACATCCTCAATAGTCAAGCAGAACTTGGCAGCTTTCAGGATTTAAGCCCAGGGAACTGAGAAGGATGTGAAGGGTATGCTGTTGTACAGAAAACGTCTTTCAAACCATTCACAAGTCAAGCTCTCCATTTTTCCAGAGATTCCCCTGGGGAGTTCTATGGGCCTGTGTCACTAGTTCTATTTATGCTCTAAATGCACTCCAGGTCTTTATTGATCCAGCACAGCGCCTCACTTACCACCTCATTGTAATGAAATGCACAGTGAAAGTGACACAAACAGCTCAGTTAGAAACAAACACAAGCTTGAAGCCGCCAATCACATTTTGTGTCTTAACCCTTTACACTTCTCGTAGACAACCTGGTAAAGGCTTCAGTACTCTTGGTTACTCTGGTTCTGGCAGGTGATACAGTGGAATCAATGCATTCTTTATCTCAAGGGGCGAGATTACAAAGGGGAGGAAATCTGACCCAGCATTCACAGCTTTCTGGGGAACGAGTTCCACATTTCTACTACCCTTTGTGTGGAAAAAGTGCTTCCTGATTTCACTCCTAAAATTCATCAAAATCTCTGCTGCCCCATGTCCTAATTCGCACCAAGTCCCGTTCACTCATCAGCCCTGTGCTCGCTGACCTACATTAGCTCCCAATTAAGCAACGCCTCGATTTCAAAATTCTCATCCTTGTTTTCCAATCCCTCCATGGCCTCGCCCCTCCCTATCTCTGTAAGCTCCTCCAGCCCTACAACCCCCTGAGATATCTGTGCTCCTCCAATTCTGGCCTCACGTGCATAGCCGATTTTAATCGCTCCACCATTGGTGACCGTGCCTTCAGCTGCCGAGGCCCTAAACTCTGGAATTCCCTCCCTAAACCTCTCCGCCTCGCTAACTCTCTCTCCTCCTTCAAGATTCTCCCTAAAACCTATCTCCTTGGCCTGTCCTAATATCTCCTTATGTGGTTCGGTGTCAGATTTAGTCTGATTTACGCTCCTGTGAAGCACCTTGGGATGTTTTACTATGTTAAAGGTGCTATATAAATGCAAGTTGTTGTTGTTGTCTGCCTAAGTTACAGCAGCCAATCTAGCACACCCTGTAACATTGATGTAACCAGGTAGAATAGCTAGCATTATGTAGAGACTAGCTTGTAGTAGCAGGAAAGGTCCATCTGAATCAAACTTGTCTCCAGATCCAGATAGACACAGGGCCCAACCGCTAGAGGGGGGCAATTTTATTTGCTGGTCTCGAGCCAGCACCTCTGAGAAACTAAAAGGGAGTGTGAAGAGAGAATGGGGCTTTGTGTAATAAAGATCAAAGAGCGATAAGGAGGCGATGGCTATCCAGGACAGGTACAGGCACTCAGGGATGGAATACGTCCACAGAACAATAAACAGATAGCAAGGTCAGTGAGCATGCACATGTAGGGGGAAGGGGCCTATGCGCCTGTTGACACGATGACGTAGCAACGAGTACTTAGGTACTCACCGCACGTAGTAGTAACGTGCTTACATATTAACCTTACGCTAGCCTTGCATGCTTAACCATATAAAGGTGCGACAGACTTTAGGAAGTCTCCCTAGTCTTGTATAGGGTTAGCATGAGTGATCTGGAGCACGCAGCTTACGAATCCCGGTGAAGTCTCTGTTCGTGAGTATCATTGGTGTCGGTTTCATGGGCACTGCATGTAATGGGTTGTATTTGAGTGTTTATGGGTAACGATTATTAATCTTGTGTCTCTCTATCTCTTGAGTCCACGTGCCTATATTATAAGGGAAGAATAGTGAGCATCCTAAACCAAACAAACCCCACCAGGGAGTTCCTGGCTTACCACTTTAAGGTTACTCACTGGCCTCATTCACAAGGGCAAAGATAAAGACCCAGCCTTCAGAAGTAGGGAATTGTCATGTTTAATCCTTGTTCTGAAAAATAGATCAATATAAATTAAAAATAAACCAGGCACATTGCTCATGTGTGATTTGTGCATCAGGAAGAATGTGGGCAAGAGCAAGCAGACTGATCCCAAGTGTAGAGGGGATGAAGTAGGGGGGAAGATCAGAGCGCTCCAAACCGTACAGTCTGAAAAGAAGAGAGCAACTGAGGTAGCTGGCTGCGGTTTCTAAATTATTAAATAAGATAAGCTCGCTGCGAAGTAAGGTAGAGAAGAGGGACCAGAGGACGTGAGTGAATAGTAAATTTACAGTAGCTATATTGGGAAAGATATCTTTATTGAAGGAGTGAAAAATCTTTGAAATGAGTTGCCAAGCTGCAGAGTAAAAATCTCAGGCCTTGCACGTGATGCTGCCAGAGGCAATGGTTAGAATCCAGCTCCTAGAGAGACATTCATTAATGGGCACCGATTGCCGTTCCATCTCTGGCCCCCCGCCCCCCTCAATATCACCCCCACGCCCCCCCACCCCCGCACCCACCAATATCACCCCGCCCCATTGTGTTCTAGTGCTGCCGAGAAAACAAAGCAATTCCCACCGCAACTATGCAGCACTTAAAAGGCATGTTCGCAGTGTGAGGAATCTAATAACAAATTGAGAACTCCGCATTCCCTGATACAGGGCATTGATGGACTCTCCCAGGAGAGAATAGCTGCCTCAGAAGTGTGGGTGTGACGAGTGGCGGGGCGGGGATGGCGAGGGCTCTGCTCCTCCAGGGCCCTGTGGGGAAATGTGCTGCCCTTCGCTCTATGGAGCTGCTTGGGTTTAGTTCCTGATCTGAGGCAGCGAATGGGGGCACTGCAATTGGACTCAGTACCTCTGGGTCAACAAGTAGAAAAAATAATCCATTCGGATTCCCACTTCTGTTCACCATCCCCATCGCCTACCCAACCAGAAACCCGCACCACCCTCCACCCCAAGCCACCCCACCCCGCCCCCTCCCATCCCCTCTCCACCACCTGCCATCCCCTCCCCCACCAGATCCCCGCACCACCCTCCACCTCACCCCACCCTGCCCCCACTCACCCCACCCCACCCTGCCCCACCCCCACCTCACCCCATCCTGCCCCCACCTCACCCCACCCTGTCCTACCACCACCCCACCCTGCCCCATCACACCCCACCCTGCCCCACCACACCCCACCCTGCCCCACCCATACCCCACCCTGCCCCACCACACCCCACCCTGCCCCACCACACCCCACCCTGCCCCACCCATACCCCACCCTGCCCCACTCCACCCCACCCTGCCCCACTCCACCCCACCCTGCCCCACTCCACCCCACCCTGCCCCACCCCCACCTCACCCCATCCTGCCCCCACCTCACCCCACCCTGTCCTACCACCACCCCACCCTGCCCCATCACACCCCACCCTGCCCCACCACACCCCACCCTGCCCCACCCATACCCCACCCTGCCCCACCCCCACCCCACCCTGCCACAACCTCACCCCACCCTGCCCCCACCCTGTCCCCACCTCACCTCACCCCACCCTGCCCCACCCCACCCCGCCCCACCAAACCATACCCTGCCCCCACCTCACCCCACCCTGCCCCCAGCCCCACCCTGCCCCACTCCACCCCACCCTGCCCCACTCCACCCCACCCTGCCCCACCCCCACCCCACCCTGCCCCACCCACCCAACCCTGCCATACCCTGCCCCACCCCACCCTGCCTCCACCCCACCCACCCCACCCAACCCCCACACCACCCCAACCCACCCCTCCCTGCCCCGCCCCACCCCACCCTGCCCCACCCACCCCACCCTGCCCAACCCCGCCCCCACCTACCTCACCCCACCCCCACCCGGGATTACGGACCTGAGATATGATGGCTGCTTGAGATCCGAACACAGACAGTGTCGCAGTTACAGAGCGGCCAGGACACACGGGGAATCTGTAACAGGAACGAAACACAAGATCAAGGGCACCACAGGTCCGTCAGATCCAGGCCCAGGCTGCCGGTTAGGGTGCGGAATGCACCTGGTGAAGGGGCTGCACCCAAAGCTGGAGACCACCTCTCTCCCACCCTGCCTTCTATTTCAACACCGGCTCTTTTAATCACAGCTCTCACAATAAATGGGAGGTGTGAAAATAGGATTTTGTTTCAATGTTTTGTTTCAGTGATAAGCGAGATAAAGACATGAGGGTGAAAGGAATAGCAGGATATGTTGATAGGGTGCAATGAAGTAGGGTGGGAGGAGGATCGTGTGGGGCAGAAACACTGGCATGGGCCAGTTGGGCCGAATGGCCTGAATCTGTGCTGTGTATTCCATGTCATTCTATGTATAATTGTTTTTCTCCTCTCTTCAAGTTACAGACACTGACAGCTCTCGGGGATTCCCCCTGAGTGGGGCTCAGTTCCACAGACACTGACAGCTCTTGGGGATTCCCCGAGTGGGGCTCAGTTCCACAGACACTGACAGCTCTTGGGGATTCCCCGAGTGGGGCTCAGTTCCACAGACACTGACAGCTCTTGGGGATTCCCCGAGTGGGGCTCAGTTCCACAGACACTGACAACTCTCGGGGATTCCCCGAGTGGGGCTCAGTTCCACAGACACTGACAGCTCTCACGGATTCCCCCTGAGTGGGGCTCAGTTCCACAGACACTGACAGCTCTTGGGGATTCCCCGAGTGGGGCTCAGTTCCACAGACACTGACAACTCTCGGGGATTCCCCGAGTGGGGCTCAGTTCCACAGACACTGACAGCTCTCACGGATTCCCCCTGAGTGGGGCTCAGTTCCACAGACACTGACAGCTCTCGGGGATTCCCCCTGAGTGGGGCTCAGTTCCACAGATACTGACAGCTCTCGGGGATTCCCCGAGTGGAGTGACTCATAGTTCGAGTCACTGATGTGAATACACTTGCTGATTTCTCACGCCTGACTGCCCAAATTGTGCCAGCTCCAAAATGATTACTAAACAAGAGCTGCCTTATAAATGCTTGGAATCAGTATGAGGGTGTGCGATAATGGACGTGATTTTAAACTAAAAGCAGTTAATCTCTTTATATCACTGTTTATGTTCCCTCAATATTCAGCACTCCATTAAATCCCTCCCCCAACCCTCCTTGGGCACTGGTTCCGTGGGCATAAGAACATAAGAAATAGGAACAGGAGTAGGCCATTCGGCCCCTCGAGCCCTCAATAAGATCATGGCTGATCTGATCTTGGCCTCAACTCCACATTCCCGCCCGCTCCCCATAACCATTGACTCCCCTGTAGCTCAAAGATCTGTCTATCTCTGCCTTGAATGTATTCAATGACCCAGCCTCCACAGCTCTCTGGGGTAGAGAATTCCAAAGATTTACGACCCTCTGAGAGAAGAAATTCCTCCTCATCTCCGTTTTAAATGGGCGACCCCTTATCCTGAAACTATGCCCCCTAGTTCTAGATTCCCCATGATGGGAAACATCCTCCCTGCATCTACCCTGTCAATCCCCCTCAGAATCTTATATGTTTCAATAAGATCCCCTCTCATTCTTCTAAACTCCAATGAGTATAGGCCCAACCTGCTCAACCTTTCTTCATAAGACAACTCCTTCATCTCAGGAATCAACCTGGTGAGTCTTCTCTGAACTGCCTCCAATGCAAGTATATCCTTTCTTAAATAAGGAGACCAAAACTGCATGCAGTACTCCAGATGTGGTTTCACCAGCGCCCTGTACAGTTGTAGCAAGACTTCCCTACTTTTATACTCCATTGTGGCAGAACCACTGAATGACTCTGGCTAACTGTATATAATTCTCTTTAACGATGTTCTAACACCAGCCTAAACCTGTACCATTGTGTTAGGCATTACTGTGTTTTGTATATAGAGTTTGCATGTACGGGGCGTGGCCCCTTTAAGAGTGCGGGAAAACGCGGGCAAACGCGATGACGTCACGTCGCAAACCACGGGAGCCCAGTCAGTCCTCGTGGCATCTCTGTTGAGTAAAGACCTGTTTAATTGTTCTCTGGTGTCGATCTCTGTTATTCGTAGGAATTCGTCAATTCCTACATTGGTGACCCCGTTTTTGTGAACGTTTTCACAAAAGAAGAGCACAGCATGGAAGCAAACGCCGTTTCGCTAAAGCTACCGCAGTTCTGGGAGCAGCAACTGGTTTATTCAGGTCGAGGCCCAGTTCGCCCTGAGGAACATCGATACGGGTCAGACCAAGTATCTTTACGTGGTCTCCGCACTCGACAGCTCTACCGCCTCTCGGATCGTCAGCCTCCTCGAAAACCCCCCAATGGAGCGCAAGTATGAAACCCTCAAAGCGCGGTTACTGCAGGTTTTCGGGCTCACAAAATCGGAGCGCGCCCGTTGATTACTCGCTATGCCCGGGCTCGGGGACTCCAAGCCTTCAGAGTTGATGAGCCAAATGCTCACACTCCTGGGCTCAGAACAGGAATGTTTCCTATTCCGTGAGATTTTCCTCAGCTGCCCTGGCCAGATCTGAAACTGAAGACTGCGCAACACTCGCTGCGGAGGCTGACAAAATTTTCGCTGTAACTCGGCATTACTATGCTGCCACGAGGCACCCATCCCCCGCAGACACCGCCCCAGCTCGTCCACCTGCTGGGCTATGTTTCTACCACATGCAGTTCGGCGCAAAAGTGAAGCGTTGCCGCCCTCCCTGCAGTTTTCCCCCAAAAAAACAACGACTGACACTGCGACCACCGAGGAACGGGTCTAACGGGCACCCCGCGGCCGCGATGGCGATCGGCAACGTGGGAAAATTGCTCTTCATCACTGATACTCTCTCCGGTCGTCGTTTTCTGTGCGACACCGGAGCGCAGTGCAGCATTTTACCCGCATCCGCCCTCGATGTGTAGACAGGGAATCACGGCACCGCCCTTGAAGCGGCCAATGGCGGAACGATTCGGACCTTCGGCAGACAGCGAGTGGAGTTGTGCCTCGGGGGGCAATGTTTTCACTGGGAGTTTGTTACGGCCAAAGTTTCCCAGCCCCTCCTCGGTGCGGATTTCCTGTGCACTAACAGCCTCCTGGTCGACGTTAGGAACCGGTGGCTGAGCAACGCAGCAACTTTTAATTCTCTTCCGTGTTACCACAGTAACACTACGTCACGCACCGTCTCCTGTGCGTTCCCGACTCCTGATGAGTTCGCTCGCCTGCTCAGCGAATTCCCCGACCTGACAAGACCCACGTTCTCCTCCACAGCCACGAAACATGGTGTGGAACACCACATCACCACCAATGGCCCCCCCGGTCTACGCGCGGGCCCGGCGCCTCGAACCTGGCAAGCTGGCGGTCACAAAGGTGGAGTTTGCAACCATGGAACGGTGAGGGATTATTCGCCAGTTGAATAGTCCCTGGTCTTCACCCCTCCATATCGTCCCGAAGCCTGGCGGCGGATGGCGGCCATGCGGTGACTATCGATGACTAAGCAACGCCACCACTCCTGATCGTTACCCGATCCTCCATATCCAGGATTTCTCTGCCCATTTGGCAGGGAACACTGTGTTCTCAAAAGTCGACCTCGTCCGGGGCTACCACCAGGTCCCAGTTCATCCACAAGACGTCCAGAAGACCGCAGTCATCACCCCATTCGGCCTCTTCAAGTTTTTTACGGTTAAAGAACGCCGCCCAGGCTTTCCAACGCTTGATGGACTCCGTGCTGCGGGACCTCAAGTTCCTCTTCGCCTACCTGGACGATATTCTAATTGCCAGTCCCACTCAGGAAGAACATACCTGTCACCTACGCACCCTTTTTTGATGCCTCAGCCAACACGGCCTGATTATCAACCCGGCCAAGTGTCAGTTTGGCCGCCACCAAATTGACTTCCTGGGGCATCGCATCACCTCAGAGGGAGCGGTTCCTTTACCTTCGAAGGTAGAGGCAGTGACATCCTTTCCACGCCCGCAGAACATAAAGGCCCTGCAGGAATTCCTAGGCATGGTAAACTTTTACCACCGTTTCGTGCCTAAGGCGGCACTACTCATGCAGCCCCTGTACAAGGCCTTCAAGGGCAAGACTGGCAAGAACCCGGCAGACTGGACGGATGACATGGCCCGAGCGTTCGCCGACACCAAAAGCGCCTTAGCCAACGCGACTATGCTGGCGCACCCGCTGCCAGGAGCTACCATCGCCCTCACCACCGACGCGTCGGACTACGCAGTCGGTGCCGTGCAACAGCAGTGGGTGAACGGGACATGGCAGCCATTGGCATTCTTCAGCCGTCAACTACGGCAGAACGAGAGAGCATACAGCACGTTCGACCGGGAGTTGCTTGCCCTTTTTCTGGCCATCCGCCATTTTAGGTTCCTTCTGGAAGGACGTCCTTTCATCGCTTTTGTGGACCCTAAGCCGCTGACCTTTGCAATGTCCAAGACCGCCGAACCGTGGTCAGCCCGACAGCAGCGTCAACTGACCTACATATCCGAATTCACCACGGATATTCAGCACGTGGCCGGTAAGGACAACCTGGTGGCAGACTGCCTCTCCCACGCGATCGTCAATACGGTTCATTTGGGCATCGACTACACCCTCATGGCAGCGGACCAAGCCTCAGACCCGGAAGTCCAAGCTTACCGAACAGCCATCACTGGCCTCCAGTTGGCCGACGTCAAGTTCCATTTGGCAGGGACCACGCTGTTGTGTGACGTCTCCGTACAGGATCCTCGCCCTGTCGTGCCGGTCGTCTGACGCCGCAAAGTGTTCGACGCCATACATGGGTTGTCACACCCTGGGATGAAGGCCTCTCAGAAACTGATTTCGGCGAAATTTGTATGGCATGGCATGCATAAGGATGTCCGCGACTGGGCCAACACCTGCATGGTCTGCCAAAAGGCCAAGGTACAGCGCCACATCAAAGCTCCGTTGGCCACCTTCACAGTTCCGGAGCGACGTTTTGACCACGTCAACGTGGACCTGGTAGGACCACTCCCACTCTCCCATGGTTTTTCACACATCCTGACCATGGTTGACCGCACCACCAGATGGCCAGAGGCAGTCCCCCTGTCATCCACTACTTCGGCGGACGTGGCCAGGGCATTCATTTCCTCCTGGATCGCCCGTTTCGGAGTACCCGCCGATATTTCGTCAGACAGGGGACCGCAGTTTTCCTCCGAACTCTGGAATGCAGTGGCCCAAGGTCTCGGTGTCAAATTACACTGCACCACAGCCTACCACCCACAGGCGAATGGTCTCTGCGAACGCTTCCACCAGTCAATGAAGGCCGCCCTGAGAGCCAGCCTCCAGGACGCTGGATGGGCAGACAAGCTACCGTGGGTCCTGTTGGGCCTTCGCACGGCCCCCAAAGACCTTCACTCTTCATCAGCGGAGCTGGTGTATGGTCAGCCGCTGCGGGTCCCAGGGGGCTTCCTACCAACATCGACGGAGCGTCTGCCCAGCTTGCTAGTCACCAAGAGGCAGCCAGATGTTTCGCACCGGTGTCCACTTCGCACCACGGGCTGCAGAGGTCACATGTTCCCACGGAGCTTCACAAGGCGGAATACGTTTTTAATTGCCATGACGCACATAGGGATCCACTCAAGGCCCCATATACCGGTCCCTTCCGCGTGTTGGAAGCAGGGGACAAAACCTTCACGGTCGATGTCGGTGGTAAGCCGGACCACATTTCGGTCGACCGCTTAATGCCAGCACATTTGGACCTCGACCGCCCCGTCGAGACAGCACAACCGCCGAGACGGGGTCGGCCACCCATCGTCGTTACGGCAGACCAAGTTTGACCGCCCGCCAGACCGCCAGCCGCCCAGCAGCCTCCACCTCGAGAGTACAGGAGTCGTTCTGACAGGCTCGTCAGACCCCCTCACCGTTTGACTTTGTCCGTTAAAGCGAATTCTGGGGGGGCGCATGTGGCAGAACCACTGAATGACTCTGGCTAACTGTATATAATTCTCTTTAAAGATGTTCTAACACCAGCCTAAACCTGTACCATTGTGTTAGACATTACTGTGTTTTGGATATAGAGTTTGCATGTACGGGGTGTGGCCCCTTTAAGAGCGCGGGAAAACGCGGGCAAACGCGATGACGTCACGTCGCAAACCATGGGGCTGCCCAGTCAGTCCTCGTGGCATCTCCATTGAGTAAAGACCTGTTTAATTGTTCTCTGGTGTCGATCTCAGTTATTCGTAGGAATTCGTCAATTCCAAAACCATTCCCTTTCCAATAAGGGCCAACATTCCATTTGCCTTCCTATATGCTAACATTTTGTGTTTCATGTACGAGGACCCCCAGATCCTTCTATACCGCAGCATTCTGTAGTCTCTCTCCATTTAAATAATAATTTGCTTTTTTATTCTTCCTGCCAAAGTGGATAACCTCACATTTTCCTACATTATACTCCATTTGCCAAATGTTTGCCCATGCACTTAACCTATCTATATCCCTTTGCAGACTCTTTGGCCTAGAAATTCACTATGGCCCCGCCAGCTGGCTAGCGCCCAAAAGTTAGCGCTGGGCGCGGAGCCATTTGGGACCGTCACATATTCAGTTTTTGCGCCCCAAGTCAGAACCGGGCGCTATTCCAGGGTGTGCCCGCCCCCGCTTGGGGCGCTGAAACTGAATTTCAGCGCTCTAGGCGCCGCTGTGCCACCCGCTGCGGAGCGGCAGGCTGCGGTACTGCAGGCCTCCTCCTTCTCTTAAGGGGGAGGTGCCTGCAACGGGGAGATCGCCGCTGGATAGTGCCGGCAAACGAGCCCGGCACCACGGAGAAGTGCCGGGTTTGCGGAAAGCAGCCGGCAATGCCGCGGGGGGGGGTGGTGGAGGAGGCCGGGGAAGGAGGTGCGGGCAGGCGGCGGCCGAAAAAGCGGCCGGCCGCACCTCCACCTTAAAGCGCCCCACTAAAGCTACAGTACGGCCCCGGTTTCTGGTTGCTGTTTGCAGCCGCTGCGGAAGAGGCGGCCGCAACTAAATATGGGGATCGGGCCGGTTTCGGGGCGGAACCGGAGCACTGCGCACACCGATGACGTCATCGGTGCCGGCGCAGCGCTAACGGCTACCGCCGCCATTACCGCTGCGCTGAATATCAGCGCAAACTCCTGTATTGGCGCAGAAGCCCTCTTTAGGCGGTAACTGGCCGCAAAGCTGGCGGCGCCTTACTGAATTTCTAGGTCTTTGTGTCCTCCTCACAATTTGCTTTCCCACCTATCTTTGTATCATCAACAAATTTGGCTACAGTACACTCGGTCCCTTCATCCAAGTCATTAATATAGATTGTAAATAGTTGAGGCCCCAGCAGTGATCGCTGTGGCACCCCACTAGTTACAGTTTGCCAACCTGAAAATGACCCATTTATCCTGACTGTTTTCTGTTAGTTAGTCAA
This sequence comes from Somniosus microcephalus, assembly GCF_052327205.1. Lineage (NCBI taxonomy): Eukaryota > Metazoa > Chordata > Chondrichthyes > Squaliformes > Somniosidae > Somniosus > Somniosus microcephalus. Next base: position 168,501,493 of record NC_140992.1, read on the forward strand.
TCCTCTATCCATCCATGCTAATATATTACCCCCAAGCCCATGAGCTCTTATCTTGTGCAGTAACCTTTTATGTGGCACCTTATCGAATGCCTTCTGGAAATCCAAATACACTACATCTACTGGTTCCCCTTTATCCACCCTACTCGTTACACCCTCAAAGAACTCGAGTAAATTTGTCAAACACGATTTCCCTTTCATAAAACCACTGCTTGCCCTCCCGCTGCCCCACCAAGCCGCCATCCTTCAGGAGTGCCCTTGGGCCGAGAGTGCACGCAGACGTTTAGCCATTCAGTATCACAGCCAAGCTCCACCCCTGCCCTCCCCAGACATGAACACACTTGCACTTCCTGGCGGGAGGGAGGGGGTCACCAGAGAAGCCGATGGAGCAGGGATCACGGCTGGCTTTTCCTCTCCCACACCAGGGGTGCTGAGGCCTGTTGAAGTGCCTCCCCAAACAGCACCTCAGCTGCGATGGGCACTGAATGCAGGAGCTCCCTGATTGTTATGGCACTGAGCCGCACTTGCCAACTCCCTCAGTAGGGGGAGCCTGCGGGACCATTAGAAAAATGTATGATTAGTCTCCTCTCCATCTGTGTAACTATTGCTAAGTGAATTAAACTTGTTTAAATCTCTTTTTTTAATCCAGGAGTAGTAACTTTTTTGGGGGACAAATGTTTCTTGAGCGACCCGATTGACTGAGCATTCGAGTCTAAATGATGCCACATTTGAACATTGGTGCTCACAGATCCCAGCTGGGGGCATGCTTCAGTCTCCTTGGGGCTGGGGAGAGAACTCTTGCTCCTGCTCCTGACGCAGCCACCTCCCCTGCTGCCAATACAGCTTCTGGGTGAGGATGCGGAGTACTGGAAATCTGGAAGACTCTCCCCAACAGGCTGTGCATGCTGGGGTACAATTGGCGCGTTCAAGACTGAGATGGAGAGATTTTTCTTAGTTCAAAGGATCAAGCGATATGGAGCAAAGGCAGGTAAATGAAGTTGAGGTACAGATCAGTCATGATCTCACTGAATGGCAGAACACTCTCGAGGGGCTGAATGGCCTCCTCCTGTTCCTATGTAACAGGCTCCAGGAGTGAGCCCTTGCGTGAGGCGGTGGAAGATAGTCAGTGCCCATGGAACCAGTACCCCAGTGAGTCGGTGCCCATGGAACCCGTACCCCAGTGAGTCGGTGCCCATTGAACCTGTACCCCAGTGAGTCAGTGCCCAAGGAACCCGTACCCCAGTGAGTCAGTGCCCAAGGAACCCATATCCCAGTGAGAGTCAGTGCTCATGGAACCTGTAACCCAGTGAGTCAGTGCCCAAGGAACCCATATCCCAGTGAGAGTCAGTGCCCATGGAACCCATATCCCAGTGAGAGTCAGTGCTCATGGAACCTGTACCCCAGTGAGTAGGTGCCCAAGGAACCCGTACCCCAGTGAGTCAGTGCCCAAGGAACCCATATCCCAGTGAGAGTCAGTGCTCATGGAACCTGTACCCCAGTGAGTCAGTGTCTGTGGAACCCATATCCCAGTGAGAGTCAGTGCCCATGGAACCCGTACCCCAGTGAGTCGGTGCCCATTGAACCTGTACCCCAGTGAGTCAGTGCCCAAGGAACCCATATCCCAGTGGAGTCAGTGCTCATGGAACCTGTACCCCAGTGAGTCAGTGTCTGTGGAACCCATATCCCAGTGAGAGTCAGTGCTCATGGAACCCGTACCCCAGTGAGTCGGTGCCCATTGAACCCGTACCCCAGTGAGTCAGTGCCCATGGAACCCATATCCCAGTGAGAGTCAGTGCCCAAGCAACCTATATCCCAGTGAGAGTCAGTGCCCATGGAACCTATACCCAAGTGAGAGTCAGTGCCCATGGAACCCGTACCCCAGTGAGTCGGTGCCCATTGAACCCGTACCCCAGTGAGTCAGTGCCCATGGAACCCATATCCCAGTGAGAGTCAGTGCCCATGGAACCCAAACCCCAGTGAGAGTCAGTGCCCATGGAACCCATATCCCAGTGAGAGTCAGTGCCCATGGAACCCATACATCAGTGAGTCAGTGCCCATGGAACCCATGCCCCAGTGAGTCAGTGCCCATGGAACCCGTACCCCAGTGAGTTCGTGCCCGTGGAACCCATCCCCCAGTGAGTCAGTGCCCATTGAACCTGTACCCCAGTGAGTCAATGCCCAAGGAACCCATATCACAGTGAGAGTCAGTGCCCATGGAACCCATGCCCCAGTGAATCAGTGCCCATGGAACCTGTACCCCAGTGACAGTCAGTGCCCATGGAACCATATGTCAGTGAGTCAGTGCCCACGGAACCCATATCCCAGTGAGAGTCAGTGCCCATGGAACCTATACCCAAGTGAGAGTCAGTGCCCATGGAACCCGTACGCCAGTGAGTCAGAGCCCACGGAACCCATACCCCAGTGAGAGTCAGTGCATGCGGAATCCATATCCCAGTGAGTCAGTGCCCATGGAACCCGTATGCCAGTGAGTCAGTGCCCATGGAACCCATACCCCAGTGAGAGTCAGTGCCTGCGGAATCCATATCCCAGTGAGTCAGTGCCCATGGAACCCGTATGCCAGTGAGTCAGTGCCCATGGAACCCGTACCCCAGTGAGTCAGTGCCCAAGGAACCCATATCCCAGTGAGAGTCAGTGCCCATGGAACCCGTACCCCAGTGAGTCGGTGCCCATTGAACCCGTACCCCAGTGAGTCAGTGCCCAAGGAACCCATATCCCAGTGAGAGTCAGTGCCCATGGAACCCGTACCCCAGTTAGTCGGTGCCCATTGAACCCGTACCCCAGTGAGTCAGTGCCCATGGAACCCATATCCCAGTGAGAGTCAGTGCCCATGGAACCCATACCCCAGTGAGAGTCAGTGCCCATGGAACCCATATCCCAGTGAGAGTCAGTGCCCATGGAACCCATACATCAGTGAGTCAGTGCCCATGGAACCCATGCCCCAGTGAGTCAGTGCCCATGGAACCCGTACCCCAGTGAGTTCGTGCCCGTGGAACCCATCCCCCAGTGAGTCAGTGCCCATTGAACCTGTTCCCCAGTGAGTCGATGCCCAAGGAACCCATATCCCAGTGAGAGTCAGTGCCCATGGAACCCATGCCCCAGTGAGTCAGTGCCCATGGAACCTGTACCCCAGTGACAGTCAGTGCCCATGGAACCATATGTCAGTGAGTCAGTGCCCACGGAACCCATATCCCAGTGAGAGTCAGTGCCCATGGAACCCGTACGCCAGTGAGTCAGAGCCCACGGAACCCATACCCCAGTGAGAGTCAGTGCCTGCGGAATCCATATCCCAGTGAGTCAGTGCCCATGGAACCCGTATGCCAGTGAGTCAGTGCCCATGGAACCCATACCCCAGTGAGAGTCAATGCCTGCGGAATCCATATCCCAGTGAGTCAGTGCCCATGGAACCCGTATGCCAGTGAGTCAGTGCCCATGGAACCCGTATCCCAGTGAGTCAGTGCCCATGGAAACCATACCCCAGTGAGAGTCATTGCCCGTGGAATCCGTACCCCAGTGAGTCAGTCTCCATGGAATCCATACCCTAGTGAGTCAGTCCCCTTGGAAGCTGTACCCCAGTGAATCAGTGCCCGTTGAACCCGTACCCAATGAGGGTCAGTGCTCATGGAACCTGTACCCCAGTGAGAGTCAGTGCCCATGGAAACATAGAAACATAGAAACATAGAAGATAGGAGCAGGAGGAGGCCATTCGGCCCCTCGAGCCTGCTCCGCCATTCAATGAGATCATGGCTGATCATCCAAATTCATTACCCTGCTCCTGCCTTCTCTCCATATCCCATGATCCCTTTAGCCTTAAGAAATATATCCAACTCCTTCTTGAATATATTTAATGAATTGGCCTCTACTGCCTTCTGTGGTAGAGACTTCCACAGGTTCACCACTCTCTGGGTGAAGAAATTCCTCCTCATCTCAGTCCTAAATGGCTTACCCCTTATCCTTAGACTGTGACCCCTGTTTCTGGACTCCCCGACCATCGGGAACATCCTTCCTGTATCTAGTCTGTCTGAGCATTCGAGTCTAAATGATGCCACATTTGAACATTGGTGCTCACAGATCCCAGCTGGGGGCATGCTTCAGTCTCCTTGGGGCTGGGGAGAGAACTCTTGCTCCTGCTCCTGACGCAGCCACCTCCCCTGCTGCCAATACAGCTTCTGGGTGAGGATGCGGAGTACTGGAAATCTGGAAGACTCTCCCCAACAGGCTGTGCATGCTGGGGTACAATTGGCGCGTTCAAGGCTGAGATGGAGAGATTTTTCTTAGTTCAAAGGATCAAGCGGTATGGAGCAAAGGCAGGTAAATGAAGTTGAGGTACAGATCAGTCATGATCTCACTGAATGGCAGAACAGTCTTGAGGGGCTGAATGGCCTCCTCCTGTTTCTATGTAACAGGCTCCAGGAGTGAGCCCTTGCGTGAGGCGGTGGAAGATAGTCAGTGCCCATGGAACCCGTACCCGAGTGAGTCGGTGCCCATTGAACCCGTACCCCAGTGAGTCAGTGCCCATTGAACCTGTACCCCAGTGAGTCAGTGCCCAAGGAACCTGTACCCCAGAGAGAGTCAGTGCCCATGGAACCCGTACCCCAGTGAGTCGGTGCCCATTGAACCCGTACCCCAGTGAGTCCGTGCCCAAGGAACCCATATCCCACTGAGAGCCAGTGCTCATGGAACCCGTACCCCAGTGAGTCGGTGCCCATTGAACCCGTACCCCAGTGAGTCAGTGCCCATGGAACCCATATCCCAGTGAGAGTCAGTGCCCATGGAACCCGTACCCCAGTGAGTCGGTGCCCATTGAACCCGTACCCCAGTGAGTCAGTGCCCAAGGAACCCATATCCCAGTGAGAGTCAGTGCCCATGGAACCCGTACCCCAGTGAGTCGGTGCCCATTGAACCTGTACCCCAGTGAGTCAGTGCCCATGGAACCCATATCCCAGTGAGTCAGTGCCCATGGAACCCGTACCCGAGTGAGTCGGTGCCCATTGAACCCGTACCCCAGTGAGTCAGTGCCCAAGGAACCCATATCCCAGTGAGAGTCAGTGCCCATGGAACCCGTACCCCAGTGAGTCGGTGCCCATTGAACCCATACCCCAGTCAGTCAGTGCCCATTGAACCCATATCCCAGTGAGAGTCAGTGCCCATGGAACCCGTACCCCAGTGAGTCGGTGCCCATTGAACCCATACCCCAGTCAGTCAGTGCCCATTGAACCCATATCCCAGTGAGAGTCAGTGCCCATGGAACCCGTACCCCAGTGAGTCGGTGCCCATTGAACCCGTACCCCAGTGAGTCAGTGCCCATGGAACCCATATCCCAGTGAGAGTCAGTGCCCATGGAACCCATACCCCAGTGAGAGTCAGTGCCCATGGAACCCATATCCCAGTGAGTCAGTGCCCATGGAACCCGTATGCCAGTGAGTCAGTGCCCATGGAACCCATACCCCAGTGAGAGTCAGTGCCTGCGGAATCCATATCCCAGTGAGTCAGTGCCCATGGAACCCGTATGCCAGTGAGTCAGTGCCCATGGAACCCGTACCCCAGTGAGTCAGTGCCCAAGGAACCCATATCCCAGTGAGAGTCAGTGCCCATGGAACCCGTACCCCAGTGAGTCGGTGCCCATTGAACCCGTACCCCAGTGAGTCAGTGCCCAAGGAACCCATATCCCAGTGAGAGTCAGTGCCCATGGAACCCGTACCACAGTGAGTCGGTGCCCATTGAACCCATACCCCAGTCAGTCAGTGCCCATTGAACCCATATCCCAGTGAGAGTCAGTGCCCATGGAACCCGTACCCCAGTGAGTCGGTGCCCATTGAACCCATACCCCCGTGAGGCAGTGCCCATGGAACCCATATCCCAGTGAGAGTCAGTGCCCATGGAACCCATACCCCAGTGAGAGTCAGTGCCCATGGAACCCATATCCCAGTGAGAGTCAGTGCCCATGGAACCCATACATCAGTGAGTCAGTGCCCATGGAACCCATGCCCCAGTGAGTCAGTGCCCATGGAACCCGTAACCCAGTGAGTTCGTGCCCGTGGAACCCATCCCCCAGTGAGTCAGTGCCCATGGAACCTGTACCCCAGTGACAGTCAGTGCCCATGGAACCATATGTCAGTGAGTCAGTGCCCACGGAACCCATATCCCAGTGAGAGTCAGTGCCCATGGAACCTATACCCAAGTGAGAGTCAGTGCCCATGGAACCCGTACGCCAGTGAGTCAGAGCCCACGGAACCCATACCCCAGTGAGAGTCAGTGCCTGCGGAATCCATATCCCTGTGAGTCAGTGCCCATGGAACCCGTATGCCAGTGAGTCAGTGCCCATGGAACCCGTACCCCAGTGAGTCAGTGCCCAAGGAACCCATATCCCAGTGAGAGTCAGTGCCCATGGAACCCGTACCCCAGTGAGTCGGTGCCCATTGAACCCATACCCCAGTCAGTCAGTGCCCATTGAACCCATATCCCAGTGAGGGTCAGTGCTCATGGAACCCGTACCCCAGTGAGTCGGTGCCCATTGAACCTGTACCCCAGTGAGTCAGTGCCCATGGATCCCATATCCCAGTGAGAGTCAGTGCCCATGGAACCCGTACCCCAGTGAGTCGGTGCCCATTGAACCCATACCCCAGTCAGTCAGTGCCCATTGAACCCATATCCCAGTGAGAGTCAGTGCCCAAGGAACCCGTACCCCAGTGAGTCGGTGCCCATTGAACCCGTACCCCAGTGAGTCAGTGCCCATGGAACCCATATCCCAGTGAGAGTCAGTGCCCATGGAACCCATACCCCAGTGAGAGTCAGTGCCCATGGAACCCATATCCCAGTGAGAGTCAGTGCCCATGGAACCCATACATCAGTGAGTCAGTGCCCATGGAACCCATGCCCCAGTGAATCAGTGCCCATGGAACCCGTACCCCAATGAGTTCATGCCCGTGGAACCCATCCCCCAGTGAGTCAGTGCCCATTGAACCTGTACCCCAGTGAGTCAATGCCCAAGGAACCCATATCCCAGTGAGAGTCAGCGCCCATGTAACCCGTACCCCAGTGAGTCAGTGCCCATGGAACCCATATCCCAGTGAGAGTCAGTGCCCATGGAACCCATACCCCAGTGAGAGTCAGTGCCCATGGAACCCATATCCCAGTGAGAGTCAGTGCCCATGGAACCCATACATCAGTGAGTCAGTGCCCATGGAACCCATGCCCCAGTGAGTCAGTGCCCATGGAACCCGTACCCCAGTGAGTTCGTGCCCGTGGAACCCATCCCCCAGTGAGTCAGTGCCCATTGAACCTGTACCCCAGTGAGTCAATGCCCAAGGAACCCATATCCCAGTGAGAGTCAGTGCCCATGGAACCCATGCCCCAGTGAGTCAGTGCCCATGGAAACTGTACCCCAGTGACAGTCAGTGCCCAGGGAACCATATGTCAGTGAGTCAGTGCCCACGGAACCCATATCCCAGTGAGAATCAGTGCCCATGGAACCTATACCCAAGTGAGAGTCAGTGCCCATGGAACCCGTACGCCAGTGAGTCAGAGCCCACGGAACCCATACCCCAGTGAGAGTCAGTGCCTGCGGAATCCATATCCCAGTGAGTCAGTGCCCATGGAACCCGTATGCCAGTGAGTCAGTGCCCATGGAACCGATACCCCAGTGAGAGTCAGTGCCTGCGGAATCCATATCCCAGTGAGTCAGTGTCCATGGAATCCATACCCAAGTGAGTCAGTCCCCTTGGAAGCTGTACCCCAGTGAATCCATGGAATCCATATCCCAGTGAACCAGTGCCCATGGAACCCGTATGCCAGTGAGTCAGTGCCCATGGAACCCATACCCCAGTGAGAGTCATTGCCCGCGGAATCCGTACCCCAGTGAGTCAGTCTCCATGGAATCCATACCCAAGTGAGTCAGTCCCCTTGGAAGCTGTACCCCAGTGAATCAGTGCCTGTTGAACCCGTACCCAATGAGGGTCAGTGCTCATGGAACCCGTACCCCAGTGAGTCGGTGCCCATTGAAACTGTACCCCAGTGAGTCAGTGCCCATGGAACCCATATCCCAGTGAGAGTCGGTGCCCATGGAACCCGTACCCCAGTGAGTCGGTGCCCATTGAACCCGTACCCCAGTGAGTCAGTGCCCAAGGAGCCCATAACCCAGTGAGAGTCAGTGCCCATGGAACCCGTACCCCAGTGAGTCGGTGCCCATTGAACCCATACCCCAGTCAGTCAGTGCCCATTGAACCCATATCCCAGTGAGAGTCAGTGCCCAAGGAACCCGTACCCCAGTGAGTCGGTGCCCATTGAACCCGTACCCCAGTGAGTCAGTGCCCATGGAACCCATATCCCAGTGAGAGTCAGTGCCCATGGAACCCATACCCCAGTGAGAGTCAGTGCCCATGGAACCCATATCCCAGTGAGAGTCAGTGCCCATGGAACCCATACATCAGTGAGTCAGTGCCCATGGAACCCATGCCCCAGTCAGTCAGTGCCCATTGAACCCATATCCCAGTGAGAGTCAGTGCCCATGGAACCCGTACCCCAGTGAGTCGGTGCCCATTGAACCCATACCCCAGTGAGTCAGTGCCCATGGAACCCATATCCCAGTGAGAGTCAGTGCCCATGGAACCCATACCCCAGTGAGAGTCAGTGCCCATGGAACCCATATCCCAGTGAGTCAGTGCCCATGGAACCCGTATGCCAGTGAGTCAGTGCCCATGGAAGCCATACCCCAGTGAGAGTCAGTGCCTGCGGAATCCATATCCCAGTGAGTCAGTGCCCATGGAACCCGTATGCCAGTGAGTCAGTGCCCATGGAACCCGTACCCCAGTGAGTCAGTGCCCAAGGAACCCATATCCCAGTGAGAGTCAGTGCCCATGGAACCCGTACCCCAGTGAGTCGGTGCCCATTGAACCCGTACCCCAGTGAGTCAGTGCCCAAGGAACCCATATCCCAGTGAGAGTCAGTGCCCATGGAACCCGTACCCCAGTGAGTCGGTGCCCATTGAACCCATACCCCAGTCAGTCAGTGCCCATTGAACCCATATCCCAGTGAGAGTCAGTGCCCAAGGAACCCGTACCCCAGTGAGTCGGTGCCCATTGAACCCGTACCCCAGTGAGTCAGTGCCCATGGAACCCATATCCCAGTGAGCGTCAGTGCCCATGGAACCCATACCCCAGTGAGAGTCAGTGCCCATGGAACCCATATCCCAGTGAGAGTCAGTGCCCATGGAACCCATACATCAGTGAGTCAGTGCCCATGGAACCCATGCCCCAGTGAGTCAGTGCCCATGGAACCCGTACCCCGGTGAGTTCATGCCCGTGGAACCCATCCCCCAGTGAGTCAGTGCCCATTGAACCTGTACCCCAGTGAGTCAATGCCCAAGGAACCCATATCCCAGTGAGAGTCAGTGCCCATGGAACCCGTACCCCAGTGAGTCAGTGCCCATGGAAACTGTACCCCAGTGACAGTCAGTGCCCAGGGAACCATATGTCAGTGAGTCAGTGCCCACGGAACCCATATCCCAGTGAGAGTCAGTGCCCATGGAACCTATACCCAAGTGAGAGTCAGTGCCCATGGAACCCGTACGCCAGTGAGTCAGAGCCCACGGAACCCATACCCCAGTGAGAGTCAGTGCCTGCGGAATCCATATCCCAGTGAGTCAGTGCCCATGGAACCCGTATGCCAGTGAGTCAGTGCCCATGGAACCCATACCCCAGTGAGAGTCAGTGCCTGCGGAATCCATATCCCAGTGAGTCAGTGCCCATGGAACCCGTATGCCAGTGAGTCAGTGCCCATGGAACCCGTACCCCAGTGAGTCAGTGCCCAAGGAACCCATATCCCAGTGAGAGTCAGTGCCCATGGAACCCGTACCCCAGTGAGTCGGTGCCCATTGAACCCGTACCCCAGTGAGTCAGTGCCCAAGGAACCCATATCCCAGTGAGAGTCAGTGCCCATGGAACCCGTACCCCAGTGAGTCGGTGCCCATTGAACCCGTACCCCAGTGAGTCAGTGCCCATGGAACCCATATCCCAGTGAGAGTCAGTGCCCATGGAACCCATACCCCAGTGAGAGTCAGTGCCCATGGAACCCATATCCCAGTGAGAGTCAGTGCCCATGGAACCCATACATCAGTGAGTCAGTGCCCATGGAACCCATGCCCCAGTGAGTCAGTGCCCATGGAACCCGTAGCCCAGTGAGTTCGTGCCCGTGGAACCCATCCCCCATTGAGTCAGTGCCCATTGAACCTGTACCCCAGTGAGTCAATGCCCAAGGAACCCATATCCCAGTGAGAGTCAGTGCCCATGGAACCCATGCCCCAGTGAGTCAGTGCCCATGGAACCTGTACCCCAGTGACAGTCATTGCCCATGGAACCATATGTCAGTGAGTCAGTGCCCATGGGACCCATATCCCAGTGAGAGTCAGTGCCCATGGAACCTATACCCAAGTGAGAGTCAGTGCCCATGGAACCCGTACGCCAGTGAGTCAGAGCCCACGGAACCCATACCCCAGTGAGAGTCAGTGCCTGCGGAATCGATATCCCAGTGAGTCAGTGCCCATGGAACCCGTATGCCAGTGAGTCAGTGCCCATGGAACCCATACCCCAGTGAGAGTCAGTGCCTGCGGAATCCATATCCCAGTGAGTCAGTGCCCATGGAACCCGTATGCCAGTGAGTCAGTGCCCATGGAACCCGTATCCCAGTGAGTCAGTGCCCATGGAACCCATACCCCAGTGAGAGTCATTGCCCGCGGAATCCGTACCCCAGTGAGTCAGTCTCCATGGAATCCATACCCTAGTGAGTCAGTCCCCTTGGAAGCTGTACCCCAGTGAATCAGTGCCCGTTGAACCCGTACCCAATGAGGGTCAGTGCTCATGGAACCTGTACCCCAGTGAGAGTCAGTGCCCATGGAAACATAGAAACATAGAAACATAGAAGATAAGAGCAGGAGGAGGCCATTCGGCCCCTCGAGCCTGCTCCGCCATTCAATGAGATCATGGCTGATCATCCAAATTCATTACCCTGCTCCTGCCTTCTCTCCATATCCCATGATCCCTTTAGCCTTAAGAAATATATCCAACTCCTTCTTGAATATATTTAATGAATTGGCCTCTACTGCCTTCTGTGGTAGAGACTTCCACAGGTTCACCACTCTCTGGGTGAAGAAATTCCTCCTCATCTCAGTCCTAAATGGCTTACCCCTTATCCTTAGACTGTGACCCCTGTTTCTGGACTCCCCGACCATCGGGAACATCCTTCCTGCATCTAGTCTGTCTGAGCATTCGAGTCTAAATGATGCCACATTTGAACATTGGTGCTCACAGATCCCAGCTGGGGGCATGCCTCAGTCTCCTTGGGGCTGGGGAGAGAACTCTTGCTCCTGCTCCTGACGCAGCCACCTCCCCTGCTGCCAATACAGCTTCTGGGTGAGGATGCGGAGTACTGGAAATCTGGAAGACTCTCCCCAACAGGCTGTGGATGCTGGGGTACAATTGGCGCGTTCAAGGCTGAGATGGAGAGATTTTTCTTAGTTCAAAGGATCAAGCGATATGGAGCAAAGGCAGGTAAATGAAGTTGAGGTACAGATCAGTCATGATCTCACTGAATGGCAGAACAGTCTTGAGGGGCTGAATGGCCTCCTCCTGTTTCTATGTAACAGGCTCCAGGAGTGGGCCCTTGCGTGAGGCGGTGGAAGATAGTCAGTGCCCATGGAACCCGTACCCGAGTGAGTCGGTGCCCATTGAACCCGTACCCCAGTGAGTCAGTGCCCATTGAACCTGTACCCCAGTGAGTCAGTGCCCAAGGAACCTGTACCCCAGAGAGAGTCAGTGCCCATGGAACCCGTATCCCAGTGAGTCGGTGCCCATTGAACCCGTACCCCAGTGAGTCCGTGCCCAAGGAACCCATATCCCAGTGAGAGCCAGTGCTCATGGAACCCGTACCCCAGTGAGTCGGTGCCCATTGAACCCGTACCCCAGTGAGTCAGTGCCCATGGAACCCATATCCCAGTGAGAGTCAGTGCCCATGGAACCCGTACCCCAGTGAGTCGGTGCCCATTGAACCCGTACCCCAGTGAGTCAGTGCCCAAGGAACCCATATCCCAGTGAGAGTCAGTGCCCATGGAACCCGTACCCCAGTGAGTCGGTGCCCATTGAACCTGTACCCCAGTGAGTCAGTGCCCATGGAACCCATATCCCAGTGAGAGTCAGTGCCCATGGAACCCGTACCCCAGTGAGTCGGTGCCCATTGAACCCGTACCCCAGTGAGTCAGTGCCCAAGGAACCCATATCCCAGTGAGAGTCAGTGCCCATGGAACCCATACCCCAGTGAGTCGGTGCCCATTGAACCCATACCCCAGTCAGTCAGTGCCCATTAAACCCATATCCCAGTGAGAGTCAGTGCCCATGGAACCCGTACCCCAGTGAGTCAGTGCCCATGGAACCCATATCCCAGTGAGAGTCAGTGCCCATGGAACCCATACCCCAGTGAGAGTCAGTGCCCATGGAACCCATATCCCAGTGAGAGTCAGTGCCCATGGAACCCATACATCAGTGAGTCAGTGCCCATGGAACCCATGCCCCAGTGAGTCAGTGCCCATGGAACCCATATCCCAGTGAGAGTCAGTGCCCATGGAACCCATACCCCAGTGAGAGTCAGTGCCCATGGAACCCATACATCAGTGAGTCAGTGCCCATGGAACCCATGCCCGTGAGTCAGTGCCCATTGAACCTGTACCCCAGTGAGTCAGTGCCCATGGAACCCGTACCCTAGTGAGTCAGTGCCCATGGAACCCGTACCCCAGTGAGTTCGTGCCCGTGGAACCCATCCCCCAGTGAGTCAGTGCACATTGAACTTGTACCCCAGTGAGTCAATGCCAAAGGAACCCATATCCCAGTGAGAGTCAGTGCCCATGGAACCCATGCCCCAGTGAGTCAGTGCCCATGGAACCTGTACCCCAGTGAGAGTCAGTGCCCATGGAACCCATACGTCAGTGAGTCAGTGCCCACCCATATCCCAGTGAGAGTCAGTGCTCACGGAAACTGTACCCAGTGAGAGTCAATGCCCATGGAACCTATACCCAAGTGAGAGTCAGTGCCCATGGAATCCGTACGCCAGTGAGTCAGTGCCCATGGAACCCATGCACAAGTGAGAGTCTGTGCCCAAGGAACCCATACTCCAGTGAGAGTCAGTGCCCATGGAAACCGTACGCCAGTGAGTCAGAGCCCACGGAACCCATACTCCAGTGAGAGTCAGTGCCCATGGAAACCGTATGCTAGTGAGTCAGTGCCCATGGAACCCGTATCCCAGTGAGTCAGTGCCCATGGAACCCATACCCCAGTGAGAGTCAGTGCCCGCGGAGTCCGTACCCCAGTGAGTCAGTCCCCATGGAATCCGTATCCTAGTGAGTCAGTCCCCTTGGAAGCTGTACCCCAGTGAATCAGTGCCCATTGAACCCATACCCCAGTGAGGGTCAGTGCTCATGGAACCCGTACCCCAGTGAGAGTCAGTGCCCACAATACTCAAGATGTGGTCTCACCAAGGCCCTGTACAACTGCAGCAAGGCATCCTTGTTCCTGTACTTGAACCCTCTCGCTACGAAGGCCAACATACCATTTGCCTTCTTAACCGGCTGCTGCACCTGCATGCTTACCTTCAGCGACTGGTGCACAAGGACACCCAGGTCTCGTTGCACTTCCCCTTCTCCCAATCTATTGCCATTCAGATAATAATCTGCCTTCCTGTTTTTGACACCAAAGTCGATAACCTCGCATTTATCCACATTATATTGCATCTGCCATGCTTCTGCCCAATCACCCAACCTGTCCAAATCATACTGGAGTTTCTCGGCATCCTCCTCACAGCACACACGCCCACCCAGCTTTGTGTTATCTGCAAACTTGGAGATATTACATCTAGTTCCCTCGTCTAGATCATTAATATATATTGTGAATAGCTGGGGACCTAGGACTGATCCCTGCGGTACCCCACCTGCCACTCGGAAAAAGACCCGTTTATTCCAACTCTTTGCTTTTTGTCTGCCAACCAGTTCTCTATCCAAGTCAATACCTTGCTCCCAATCCCATGTGCCTTAACTTTACACGCTAATCTCTTATGTGGGACCTTATCGAAAGCCTTCTGAAAGTCCAAAGACACCACATCCACTGGTGCTCCCTTATCTATTTTACCAGCTACATCCTCAAAAAATTCCAGTAGATTAGTCAAGCACGATTTACCTTGTGTAAATCCATGTTGACTTTGTCCGATCCTGTCACTGTTTTCCAAGTGCTCTGCTGTTACATTTTTTATAATGGACTCTAGCATTTTCCCCACTACCGATGTCAGACTTACCGGTCTATAATTCCCCGCTTTTTCTCTACCACCTTTTTTGAATAGTGGGGTAAAATTAGCTACCCTCCAATCCATGGGTACTGTTCCAGAGTCTATAGAATTTTGGAAGATGACCAGCAATGCATCTACTATTTCTAGGGCCACTTCCTTAAGTACCCTAGGATGTAGATTATCGGGCCCTGGGGATTTATCGGCCTTCAATTCCGTCAATTTCCCTAACACCATTTCCCGACAAATTCTGATATCATTCAGTTCCTCCCTCTCATTAGACCCTATGTTCCCCGACATCTCTGGGAGTTTATTTGTGTCCTCCTTTGTGAAGACAGAACCAAAGTATGTATTTAATTGGTCTACCATGTCTTTGTTCCTCATTATAAATTCCCCTGATTCTGACTGCAAGGGACCTATGCTTGACTTTACCAATCTTTTTCCCTTCACATATCTATAAAAGCTTTTACAGTCAGTTTTTATGTTACCTGCAAGCTTACTCTCATACTCTATTTTCCCCCTCTTAATTAATCCCTCTGTCCTCCTTTGCTGAATCTTAAACTGTTCCCAATCCTCAGGTTTACTGCTTTTTCTGGCCAATTTATATGTCCTCTCCTTGGATCTTATGCTATCCCTAATTTCCCTTGTTAGCCACGGTTGTGTCACCTTTTTTGTTTTATTTTTATGCCAAACTGGGATGAACAAATTCTGTAGTTCATCCATGCGATCTTTGAATGTTTGCCATTGCCTATCCACCATCAACCCTTTGAGTGACATTCCCCAATCAATCCTACCCAACTCGCACCTCATACCATCGTAGTTTCCTTTATTTAAATTCAGGACCCTAGTCTCTGAGTCAACTACTTCACTCTCCATCTTAATGAAGAATTCTATCATATTATGATCACTCCGACCCAAGGGGCTTCGCACAACAAGATTGCTAATTAATCCTTTCTCATTACAAAATACCCAGTCTAAGATGGCCTGATCTCTAGTTGGTTCCTCGACATATTGGTCCAGGAAACCACCCCGTATACACTCCAGGAATTCCTCCTCCACAGTATTGTTACTAATTTGGTTAGCCCAATCTATATGTAGATTAAAGTCACCCATGATAACTGCTGTGCCCTTATTGCACGCTTCTCTAATTTCCCTTTTAATGCCATCCCCAACCTCCCCGCATTACTGTTTAGGGGTCTATATACCACTCCCACTAACGTTTTCTGCGCCTTGGTATTTCTCAGTTCTACCCATACAGATTCCACATCATCAGAGTTAATATCCTTCCTTACAATTGTGTTAATCCCCCCTTTAACCGGCAATGCTACCCCACCTCCCTTTCCTTTTTGCCTATCTTTCCTGAATATTGAATACCCCTGGATGTTGAGTTCCCAGCCTTGGTCACCCTGGAGCCATGTTTCCATAATCCCCATTATATCATAGTCGTTTACCTCTATTTGCACAGCTAATTCATCCACCTTATTACGAATGCTCCTCGCATTAAGACACAAAGCCTTCAGGTTTGTTTTTTTAATTCTCTTAGATCTTTTAGAATTATTATTTACTGTGGCCATGTTTGATTTAAACCCTTGATTTCTCTGACTGCCACCTTTGTTTTTCTCCTTCCTGTCTTTTGCTTCTATCCTTGATTCCCTTTCCTCTGTCTCCCTGCTCAGGTTCCCAACCCCCTGCCATTTTAGTTTAAACCCTCCCTCAGTGCACTAGCAAACACTCCCCCTAGGACATCGGTCCCGAACCCCAGTGAGAATCAGTACCCACGGAACCCGTACCCCAGCGAGAATCAGTGCCCATGGAACCCGTACCCCAGCGAGAGTCAGTGCCCGTGGAACCTGTACCCCAGTGAGTCAGTGCCCATGGAATCCGTACCCCAGTGAGAGTCAGTGCCCATGGAACCTGTGCCCCAGTGAGAGTCAGTACCCGTGGAATCCGTACCCCAGTGAGAGTCAGTGACTATGGAACCCATACCCCAGTGAGTCAGTGCCCATTGAACCCATACCCCAGTGAGAGTCAGTGTCAATGGAACCCGTACCCCAGCGAGATTCAGTGCCCATAGAATCCGTACCCCAGTGAGAGTCAGTGCCCGTGGAATCCATACCCCAGTGAGAGTCAGTGCCCATGGAACCCATACCCCAGTGAGTCACTGCCTATTGAACCCGTACCCCAGTGAGAATCAATGCCCCTGGAATCTGTACCCAGTGCATCAGCTTCCTCAGGAGAGGAGGAGAGGAAATCGGAACAAATCAGCGTTTCCTGAGCCAGAGCTCCTCAGAGTCCTGCCCTAAGCCCAGGTTTAAAACAGATACAAAGATGAAGTTTACAGTCCTAACAAATGTATTCCATATTTCTATGTAAACTTGTCACAGTCTGTCATGGAAAAAAAACCTTCTACATCATCATAGGAACAGGAGGAGACCATTCAGCCCCTCGAGCCTCAATTAGATCATGGCTGATCTGCATCTCAACCCCATTCACCTGCGGTGGTCCCTATCCCTTGATACTCTTACCGAACAAAAATCTGTCTTTCTCAGTCTTGAAAGCTTCAATTGACCCCCAGCATCCACTGCCCTTTGGGGAAGGGAGTTCCAGATTTCCACTGCCCTTTGGGGAAGGGAGTTCCAGATTTCCACTGCCCTTTGGGGAAGGGAGTTCCAGATTTCCACTGCCCTTTGGGGAAGGGAGTTCCAGATTTCCACTGCCCTTTGGGGAAGGAAGTTCCAGATTTCCACAGCCCTTTGGGGAAGGGAGTTCCAGATTTCCACTGCCCTTTGGGGAAGGGAGTTCCAGATTTCCACTGCCCTTTGGGGAAGGGAGTTCCAGATTTCCACTGCCCTTTGGGGAAGGGAGTTCCAGATTTCCACCGCCCTTTGGGGAAGGGAGTTCCAGATTTCCACAGCCCTTTGGGGAAGGGAGTTCCAGATTTCCACTGCCCTTTGGGGAAGGGAGTTCCAGATTTCCACTGCCCTTTGAACATAAGAACATAAGAACATAAGAAATAGGAGCAGGAGTGGGCCAATCGGCCCCTCGAGCCTGCTCCACCATTCAATAAGATCATGGCTGATCTGATCCTAACCTCAAATCTTCTATCACTCTGCATCCACCCGAACCCATGTGATCTCCCGAGAGAGGCGAAAAACCAGATAAAGACCCAATGGCCAATTTGGGAGAAAAAAATCTGGGAAATTCCTCTCCGACCCATCTAGGCGATCGAAATTCTTCCAGGAGATCACTCTGTCCCTATATTTTCTACAGTACTTACCTTCTGTAAAGGCGATCTCCACCCCAGCCAGGAACAGGAATAAAACCATCTCCTGAAATCTAACACAGAATTAGAACAAAGTAGGAGCAGAACAAGGCTACACGGCCCCTGGGCCCACTCCACTACCCACAGGGCCATGACCATTCCGAACCTAGACTCATGTCCAATTTCCGGCCCGCTCCCCGTAACCCTTAATTCCCTTTACTTCTAGGAAACTATCTATTTCTGTTTTAAATTTATTTAATGATGTAGCTTCCACAGCTTTCTGGGGCAGCAAATTCCACAAACCTACCACCCTCTGAGTGAAGAAGTTTCTCCTCATCTCAGTTTTGAATGAGCAGCCCCTTATTTTAAGATTATGCCCCCTAGTTCTAGTTTCACCCATCATTGGGAACATCCTCACCGCATCCACCCGATCAAGCCCCTTCACAATCTTATATGTTTCAATAAGATCGCCTCTCATTCTTCTGAACTCCAATGAGTAGAGTCCCAATCTACTCAACCTCTCCTCATATGACCACCCCCTCATCCCCGGGATTAACCGAGTGAACCTTCTTTGTACTGACTCGAGAGCAAGTATGTCTTTTCTTAAGTATGGACACCAAAACTGTATGCAGTATTCCAGGTGCGGTCTCACCAATACCTTGTACAACTGCAGCAATACCTCCCTGTTTTTATATTCCATCCCCCTAGCAATAAAAGCCAACATTCCATTGGCCTTCTTAATCACTTGCAGCACCTGCATACTAACTTTTTGAGTTTCGTGCACCAGGACCCCAGATCCCTTTGTACTACAGTACTTTCCAGTTTCTTGCCATTAAGATAATAACTTGCTCTATGATTTTTCCTGCCAAAGTGCATAACCTCACACTTTCCAGTATTGTATTCCATCTGCCAAATCTCTGCCCACTTACTTAGCCTGTCTATGTCCCTTTGCAGGTTTTTTATGTCCTCCTCACTCACTACTTTCCGTCCCATCTTTGTATCATCTGCAAACTTTGATATGTTACACTCGGTCCCCTCCTCCAAATCGTTAATATAGATTGTAAAGAGTTGGGGACCCAGCACTGACCCCTGCGGAACACCACTAGTTACTGGTTGCCAATCTGAGAACGAACCATTTATCCCAACTCTCTGCTTTCTGTTAGAGAGCCAATCCTCCACCCATGCCAGAATATTACCCCCAATCCCGTGATTTTTTATCTTGAGCAATAATCTTTTGTGTGGCACCTTGTCAAATGCCTTTTGGAAGTCTAAATACACTACGTCCACTGGTTCCCCTTTATCCACCCTGTATGTTACTTCCTCAAAAAACTCAAGCAAATTTGTCAAACATGAAGGGAGTTCCAGATTTCCACTGCCCTTTGGGGAAGGGAGTTCCAGATTTCCACTGCCCTTTGGGGAAGGGAGTTCCAGATTTCCACTGCCCTTTGGGGAAGGGAGTTCCAGATTTCCACTGCCCTTTGGGGAAGGGAGTTCCAGATTTCCACAGCCCTTTGGGGAAGGGAGTTCCAGATTTCCACTGCCCTTTGGGGAAGGGAGTTCCAGATTTCCACTGCCCTTTGGGGAAGGGAGTTCCAGATTTCCACTGCCCTTTGGGGAAGGGAGTTCCAGATTTCCACAGCCCTTTGGGGAAGGGAGTTCCAGATTTCCACAGCCCTTTGGGGAAGGGAGTTCCAGATTTCCACTGCCCTTTGTGTGAAATGGTGTTTCCTGATTTTCATCTTAAATGGCCGAGCTCTAATTTTAATATGAAGCATCCTTACTCTGGATTCCCCACCAAAGGAAGTAGTTTCTCTGTATCTACCCTATCGAATCCTTTTAACATTTTAAACACTCTCAATCGTCTATAAGCCTCCTCTATGCAACCTGTCCTCATAAGTTAACCCTCTTAGCCCCGGTATCATTCCGGTGAATTTGTGCTGCTCCCACTCCAAGGCCAATATATCCTTCCTGAGGTGTGGGGCCCAGAACTGAACGCAATGTCCAGATGGGATCTGACAGTTAAAGCACAACTTCCACTCCTTTGTAATCCAGCCCACTTGAGATGAAGGCCAAGATTTCAGAGGAAATAGTTTCTCCGTATCGACCCTGTTGGATCCTTCTAACATTTTAAGCACCTCAATTAGATCACTCCCCACTCTTCTAAACCCAAAGGAATACAAGCCAAGTTTATGCAACCTGTCCTACTAATTTAACCCTTTAATCCCTGGTATCCTTAAATTGACATCACTAATAGCGCCGATCATACATTAAACATTCACCAATATGAATCAGCACTTACCATTTTTATCAGCTCTTCTGAATATCTAGAGAGATTGAGAAAATAGATTTTAAGAGGATTCATTTCTTCCAGGCAATGAACAGACTCCACAGAAATTCAAACACAAATCACCAGCTCAGAATTTCCCCAAACTTGCTTCCAGTATTTAATGTGACATTTCTCTACTGTGATTCAACTTTGGACAGCTTTCACATTTAACTCACCAGCACCAACTGAATCTCTCTCTCGCTCTCGCTCTCTCTACCTCCCTCTATTCCCCTCTGTCTCTCCTTATCCTTTTCTCTTGGTCTCTCCTTATCCCTTTCTCTCTCACTCTGTCTCCCTCTGTCTCTCCCTCTCTCTCTCACTCTGTCTCCCTCTGTCTCTCCTTCTCCCTTTCTCTCTCACTCTGTCTCCCTCTGTCTCTCCTTCTCCCTCTCTCTCTCCCTCTCTCTCTCACTCTGTCTCCCCCTCTCTCTCCTTCTCCCTTTCTCTCACTCTGTCTCCCTCTGTCTCTCCTCCCTTTCTCTCCCTCTCTCTCTCCCTCTGTCTCTCCTTCTCCCGTTCTCTCTCACTCTGTCTCCCTCTGTCTCTCCTCCCTTTCTCTCCCTCTCTCTCACTCTGTCTCCCTCTGTCTCTCCTTCTCCCTTTCTCTCCCTCTCTCTCTCCCTCTGTCTCTCCTTCTCCCTTTCTTTCCCTCTCTCTCTCCTTCTCCCTTTCTCTCTCACTCTGTCTCCCTCTGTCTCTCCTCCCTTTCTCTCCCTCTCTCTCTCCCTCTGTCTCTCCTTCTCCCTTTCTCTCTCCCTGTCTCTCCTTCTCCCTTTCTCTCACACTCTGTGTCCCTCTGTCTCTCCTCCCTTTCTCTCCCTCTCTCTCTCCGTGTTTTTCCTTCTCCCTTTCTCTCTCACTCTGTCTCCCTCTGTCTCTCCTCCCTTTCGCTCCCGCTCTCTCTCCCTCTGTCTCTCCTTCTCCCTTTCTCTCCCTCTCTCTCTCCCTCTGTCTCTCCTTCTCCCTTTCTCTCTCCCTCTGTCTCCCTCTGTCTCTCCTCCCTTTCTCTCCCTATCTCTCTCCCTCTGTCTCTCCTTCTCCCTCTCTCTCTCTCACTCTGTCTCCCTCTGTCTCTCCTTCTCCCTTTCTCTCCCTCTCTCTCCCTCTGTCTCTCCTTCTCCCTCTCACTCTGTCTCCCTCTGTCTCTGCATCTCTCTTTCCCTCTCTGTATTGCCCTCTCAGTTTCTCTATATTTAACTGTTTCTCTCTCTCCCCCTCTCAGTTTTTTCTCTCTTTCTATCTCGCAACGCCCAGTCGATTTATATTTGATTTATTAATTTACTATTTCTTTTTTTAAACACACCGATTTCAGTCCCCATCTGGTCAGATCCAATGTGGGACTGAGTTGGACCTGACGGTTAGACCGCAGTGGAGAGAAATGGATTGTAACCGCACATAACTAATGCTTGAAAGTTGGCCACAGCCTCTTATTTTAATAAAACCTCTTTAGCAGGTCTGTTGCTGGGAGCCGTGAGCAAACAGATTGCTAATTCCACTTAAAGTAAACGACTAAAGTTTCTGATTGAATGATATATAGGCCACGCTGCAAATGATTGACTCTTGCTCACAACTCCAGTCTGGGAGATGTTGCAGGACCCGGGGCGAGGAGATGAAGCAGCTACCTACATCCAGTATGACTGAGATGCCTTTCTTGCTCTCCGGAGTGACCTGGTCCCTGGAAGCCGCCTCTCCCTTCAGGGATTCCCGCTCCCCGAACTTCTTGTCGCTCATCTTGGTGAAGACCCAGCGGAGGACTCCGTCCAGCCCCCTGATGCTGCGCTGGTGCGGCGGCTGCTTGTGGAGGACCGTGCCGAGGTGCTGGACGCTGTCCCTGCAGTAGCGAGCTGCCTGATCACACATCTTCACATCCTGCGGACCCCCCTCCCCACCCCGGCACCACCGACACCACACGCCTCCCCTCCCCTCCCCTCACCGTCACCGCTCACGCACTCGCACAGAAAGAGGATGGAGAGGCTGACAGAGAGAGAGAGAACGGGAGAACGAGAGACAGAGGGAAATAGAGAGAGAGAGAAAGGGAGAAGGGCTGACAGGGAAATAGAGAGAGAACGGGAGAAGGAGAGACAGGGAAATATACAGGGGGAGAGAGAGAGAAATAGAAAGAGAGAAGGAGTGACAAAGGGAAATACAGAGAGAGAGAAATAGAAAGGGAGGACAGAGAGGGAAATACAGAGTGGGAGAGAGAGAGAAAGGGAGGAGAGAGATAAGGGAGAGAGACAGAGAAAGACAGACAGGGAGACAGAGAGAGACAGACAGATAGATAGAGAGTGAGCGGGAGAGGGAGACAGAGACAGAAATAGAGAGAAAGGGATAGACACAGAGAGACAGAAAGAGCCAGTGAGAGAGGGGCAAAGTGAGAGTGGCAGAGAGTGAGTGAGGGGGAAGAGATTGAGAGGAAGGCAGAGAGAGAGATCAGGATGGCTCCATTCCTCCACTCACACTACATAGAATTACATAGGATATACAGCACAGAAACAGGCCATTCGGCCCAACCAGTCCATGCTGGTGTTTATGCCCCACACTTGTTGTCCTCAAGCCGTGTTTCTGCTGGTGTCTCCGGCCCCACCAATGTAGGTATCTCCACATGGACACCCTTCTCAAAGGCAGACTGTAGATTCAGAGCTGCACATTGAAGCTTGAATGTGTGTGTGTGTAAACTGTGTGTGTGTCTGTGTGTGTAAAATGTGTACATTTTGTGCGTGTATATGTAAAATCTGTGTGTAAACTGTGTGTGTATATTTATATTCAAAATGTGTCTCTCTGTGTATGCCTGCAATTTTGTATGTGTGTCTGTGTGTGTGTCTGTGTGTGCGTGTCTGTGTGTGTGTCTGTGTCTGTGTGTCTGTTTGTGTGTCTGTGTGTGTGTGTGTCTGTCTGTCTGTCTGTGTCTGAGTGTGTGTGTGTGTGTCTGTGTGTGTGTCTGTGTATATGTGTCTGTTTGTGTGTCTGTGTGTCTGTCTGTGTGTGTCTGTGTGTGTCTGAGTGTGTGTGCATGTGTCTGTGTGTGTGTCTGTGAGTATGTGTCTGTGTGTGTGTCTGTGAGTGTGTGTGTGTGTGTGTGCCTGTGCGTGTGTCTGTGTGTGTGTCTGTGTGTGTGTGTCTGTGTCTATGTGTGTGTGTCTGTGTGTGCACTTGGAAAGCAGTGACAGGATCGGACAAAGTCAATATGGATTTACAACAGGTAAATCGTGCTTGACTAATCTACTGTCTGTGTGTGTGTCTGTGTGTTGGAGGTGCTGTCTTTCAGATGAGATATTAAACCAAGGCCCTGTATGCTCTCTCAGGTGGATGTATAAGATCCCAGGGCACTATTTTGAAGAAGAGCAGGGGAGTTCTCCCCAGTGTCCTGGCCAATATTTTGCCCTCAATCAACATCAGTAAAACAGATTATCTGGTCATTATCACATTGCTGTTTGAGGGACATGGTTGCGGATAAATTGGCTGCCGTGTTTCCCACATCACAACAATGACTCCACTTCAAAAGTACATAATTGGCTGTGAAGCACTTTGGGGCGTCCTGAGGTCATGAAAGGTGATATAGAAATACAAGTCTCCCTTCTTTGTGTGTGTGTGTGTGTGTGTGTGTGTGTGTGTGTGTATGTGTATGAGTGTGTGTGCCTGTGTCTGTGTGTGTGTCTGTCTGTGTATGTCTGTCTGTGCGTCTCTGTGTCTGTGTGCCTGTGTGTGTCTGTGTCTGTGTTTGTCTGTGTGTGTGCGTGTGTCTGTGTGTATCTGTCTGTGTGTGTCTGAGTCTGTGTCTGTGTGTGTGTGTGTCTGTGTCTTTGTGTGTGTGCCTGTGTGTATGTCTGTGTGCGTATGTCTGTGTGTGTGTCTGTGTGTGTGCCTGTGTCTGTGTTTCTGTGTCTGTGTGTGTGTGCTTGTCTGTGTGTGTGTGCTTGTCTGTGTTTCTGCCTGTGTGTATCTGTGTGTGTGTATCTGTGTGTGTGTGTGTGTGCATGTGTGTCTGTGTGTCTGTGTGTGTCTGTGTCTGTGTCTCTGTGTGTGTGGCTGTGTGAGTGTGTCTGTGTCTATGTGGGTGTGTGTGTGTGTGTCTGTGTGCATGTGTCTGTGTGCATTTGTCTGTGTGTGTGTCTATGTGTGTGTCTGTGTGCGTGTGTCTGTGTCTATGTGTGTGTATGTGTGTTTCTGCCTGTGTGTATCTGTGTGTGTGTATCTGTGTGTGTGTATGTGTGCGTGTGTGTCTGTGTGTGTCTGTGTCTGTGTCTGTGTGTGTGTCTGTGTGTGGCTGTGTGCGTGTGTCTGTGTCTATGTGGGTGTGTCTGTGTGCGTGTGTCTGTGTGCATTTGTCTGTGTGTGTCTGTGTGTGTGTGTCTGTGTGTGTGCATGTGTCTGTCTTTGTGTGTGTGTA